>NC_137615.1:30283130-30298130 GCF_963280865.1 Gymnoscopelus braueri
GTGTGTGTGTGCGTGCGTGTGCGTGTGTGTGTGTGTGTTTCTCTCTACAGTTCTTTCTCTAGTTCTAGTTCTCTTTCTGTGTGTGTCTCTTTGGTCTGCATGCCCCATTCCCTGTATGTCTGTTTGTGTGTCAGTTCATCTTCCTCTGTCTCTCTGTGTCTCTCTGACACACACCTGTCAGAGGGGAAACCCCAGGGCTGTTCCACCATCTGTAGCAGCTAAGTACTACTGCAGTGTGGCATGCCATGCTTGCCCGCACGCACACACACACGCACGCACGCACGCACGCACGCACGCACGCACGCACACACGCACGCACGCAAACGCGCACACACACAAAGTTGCGTAGCGAAATGCAAATGCTAAAAAAGTGTTGATGACACAATCTGGTGACATCATTTGACATGACCTCACACCACACACACACACACACGTGTGTGTGTGTGTGTGTGTGTGTGCGTGCGTGTGCGCGTGCGTGTGCGGTGCGCGTGCGCAGTGCGTGTGTGTGTGTGTGTGTGTGTGTGCAGAAATATAATTTCAAAATCTGGTATGACACAGAAACACATACATTTACACACAAACGATCAAAACACACGGATGGATAAGTGATCAATAGCTATCGATCGTCTACCTCTGGCTTGTCTTGGCAGCGTTCAGTTCAGACATAAAAATGTCCACACGCCCCAGAATAGAGATATATGGCTCGCTCTCACACACACACACACACACACACACACACACACACACACACACACACACACACACACACCACACACACCCTTTAGACATACAGAGTTGACCTATATTTCCTCTATATTACCAAACATTTGAAAACTGTAAATTAAATAATTTAACTTCACTGTGGAACATACACAGACTTAATGCATGCACATGCATATACCAGTGCACTGATGGATGCACTCTCTCTGACACACACACACACACACCACACACACACACACACACACACACACACACACACACACAACACACACACACACACACACAACACACACACACACACAGAGTCCGGTCAGAGATTGCCCTCACCTCTGTAACACATGGTCAGCCACAGCAGCTCCAGAACCTGACCCCCAAACTCACACAACATCCAAGCCAGCATGGTGCCTCGCTCTGGGGCTGCACTCACTGCGATGGCTGGCTAGAGAACCAGAGAGACCGGCAGACCTCCACAGTTGCAGCAAAGCTAAGTAGCAGCGCAGCAATGGGCTCAAGTGTTACCGTATCCAAATGAGTCTCTTTAGAGCAGAAAGCAGTCAGACAAACATCTCCTCTCTGCTGAGAAAATGCCCTGAAGGTAGCAAGGTTGACTGGGAAAGGAGTTAGAGGGAAGGGAGCAGGAGGGAGGGGGAGAGAGAGAGAGAGGAGAGAGATGAGATGAGAGAGAGAGAGAGAGAGAGAGAGAGAGAGAAAAGAGGGGGGGGATGGAGTGGGAGAGACTGAGGCAGAGACAGGGTATCCTTGGGTGTGGGGTGTGGATGATACAGGGTTGGAGCGCAAGTCTGTGTGTGTGTGTGTGTGTGTGTGTGTTGTGTGTGTGTGTGTGTGTGTGTGTGTGTGTGTGTGTGTGTGTGTGTGTGTGTGTGTGTGTGTGTGTGTGTGTGTGTGTGTGTGTGTGTGGCGTGAGTGAAAGAGAGGGGGGATGAGGAGAGAGAGGAGGCAAAGGGGAACAGACACAGGAGAGAAATAGTGAGGGAGAATGAGAAACAGAGAGATGTAGAGTGAAAAAGAGAACAGAGAAAGAGAGAGATTGAGAGAGAGAGAGAGAGAGAGAGAGAGAGAGAGAGGAGGGGGAGGAGGGCAGGGTGGAAGAAAAGCAGACACCAGACTATACCGGCTTTTCCCTTTTTAGCCGTGTAGCATTAGCTTTGTGAGGCAGCGGAGAGATGAAAGTGAAACACTGTATACGCTGCAACAATGAGGTCATCTGTAAACCTCGACTCGGACTTGGCTAAGCTAAGCTAATATGCTAATGCTGAGGCGCGTTTACACAGGGACGCTAACAGCAGGTAGCAGTGCTGTCTGCAGAGGCAGGCAGCGCACGCTGCCTTAGATGTATTCTAGGACGCAGACACAGGCTATCGATTCACAGACGAGGGAGCGAGCCCTCCCCTATAACCTCCACCCAGCCACCACCCCCCCACCCCCCCTTCCTCCATCTCTCTCAGTCATCAGCCCAGAGACTGCAATGAGCTCATCCTTTCCTCACCCCCCCCCCCTTCCCCCACCACATTCTCTCCCTCTCATTCAGGCTCTTCACTTGTCTCTCTGCACAGAAACCTCCTCTTCCTCGTGTCTCTCTCTCTCTCTCTCTCTCCTCTCTCTCTCTCTCTCTCTCTCTCTCTCTCTCTCTCTCTCTCTCATCTCTCTTCTCAATTTCTCCACATTCACTTTCCTTCACATCAAACCATGGCATTTTAATTATTTTATCTTAATTTGTCATTATTCTATCATTCACCGTCACGTGTTTGTTTTTGTCTTATTGTATTGGTGTGTTCATATTCTCCCTGTATCTTTCTCTCCTCCTCTATAAGCATCTCTCTCTGTCTCTCCATTTATCTATCCACCCATCTGTCTGTCTGTCTGTCCGTCCGTCCGTCCGTCCACACCCTCCACTGCCACTCCTCTGCTCTTCAATTGCTCTCCCTTTCAGTGACCACACCCTGTCAGCGATATCCTTCAATCAGCTCTCTCTCTCTCTCTCTCTCTGCTCTTTTTTTCTCTCTCTCTCTCTCTCTCTCTCTCTCTCTCTTCTCTCTCTCTCTCTCTCTCTCTCTCTCTCTCTCTCTCTCTCTCTCTCTCTCTCTCTCTCTCTCTCTCTCTCTCTCTCTCTCTGCTCTTTTTTTCTCTCTCTCTCTCTCTCTCTCTCTCTCTCTCTCTCTCTCTCTCTCTCTCTCTCTCTCTCTCTCTCTCTCTCTCTCTCTCTCTCTGCTCTTTTTTATTTCTTCCTGTTCTCCCTCCCCTCTGCTTCCCTCTCCTCTCTCACCATCTTCTCTCCCCTCCCCTCTTCTCACTTGTCTCTTCCCCTCTTCTCATCTTGTCATCTCATGTTCTCTCCATCTCACCCTTGTCTTCATCTCTCTTCTCTTCTGTCTCCTCTCCTTTCCTTTCCCTCTACTAACATTTCCTCTACCCTCATCCTCCCCGCTTAACTCTTTCCTCCTGTTCACTTCTGTTTCCCTCTCTCCTTCTTTTTCCCTGCTTTCCCCGCCTCTTTTTTTGCAGAAGGGAAGAAGACAAGACTGTAGAATGCAAAAGGAGCTTCTATTCCCAGTTCTCTCTCTCTCTCTCTCTCTCTCACACACTCACACACACACACACACACACACACACACACACACACACACACACACACACACACACACACACACACACACACACACACACACACACACACACACACACACCTCAGGTTTTTAGCCTATTATTATCAGGCTATTGTATCTCATTTACATTATCAGTTTCACATTCAGTAATCAGCTCTAACTCTTAACAGGCGTAAAGTCTAACACGCTGTGATGAATCATAACGTACTAAGATAATTTATATCATAACGTTGTTTGAGAAATAAATGAAACAAGGTTTGTATTGAGGTCATTCTTGGTTCGCTCCTTACTGAAGCAGCCCTTTGTGATGGATGAAGTCTGTCTAGGAGTGATGAAGGAAGGAACCCATCTTATAGTAATATCCCCCAGGCCCCGGCTTCACTGTGTGTGTGTGTGTGTGTGTGTGTGTGTGTGTGTGTGTGTGTGTGTGTGTGTGTGTGTGTGTGTGTGTGTGTGTGTGTGTGTGTGTGTGTGTGTGTGTGTGTGTGTGCGTGTGTGTGTCTGCCTGCATTGAGTGAGTGAGCGAGCGAGCGAGTGAGTGAGTGAGCGAGTGAGCGAAGTGAGCGAGTGACTGACTGACTGACTGACTGACACACTTTTCTCCACGTGCGTTATATTACTTATTAACCCATTAAGACCTGAAGCCGATTCTACAGAATGTATTCTAAATCCTAACAGTTTTTAAAAAAAGCCTTTGTTGCTACATCAGTGGTTCTCACATTTTTTCATGTCAAGGACCCCCAAAATGATATGTATTTGGCCGCGGACCCAAGATTTCAAGATTTTTCAAAAATAGCAAATCTACAAGCTCGTAGCGGTGCCGCGCTACAAACTTGTATATCTGCTATTTTTGAATAGCCAAAGAAATCTAAAATGACAGAGATGCATCCCCGGTCTTAAAGGGTTAAAATAATACCTCTGGCCTCCGTATTGCTTTTCCTCCAAAGAACTAAAGATAGAGAGACAAACAACAAGTGAGCTTTAAAAAGACACAGGAGGAGAATAGAGGTGGAGAATTCTCAGCGCTTTTTCCATCACACACACAGTAAAATCCTCAGTGCTGATTAACTCTGAGAGTGTACGAATGTAACCAAATGGACCCGTAAGGGTCCATTTGGTCACATTTGTACACTCTTGGAGATACAAATGGACAAATAAATCTGAGGATTTTACTGTGCATATAGATTGAGCAGCTGAATTCAAGGGGAGGCTCTGACCCAGTATTGATTTCACTTGTTCAAACCATTTGTAACTTGTGAAGCAGAGCGGTAGATATAGTACACGGATGGGAGCAGACAAGTTAAAGAATGATTGTTAAAGTCACCGAGACAAACAAGACAAGTTACTACACAGGAAAACCCGGAGCGTTAAGTTTAACGCTCAAAGTGTAAAAACAATGCTGCGGTCATCAGACAAGTCATTGTCTATTCAGAGCGTCAGCGATATATGTCATTAAAACGCTATCAAACTTACTTGTTCAAATCAGGCACATCCTGTCTGAAAAAAAGATGCAGAAGAACTAATCCACGCGTTTGTTGCCTCCAGGCTGGACTATTGCAATTCCTTATTGCAAATTATCCAGCTGGTCCAGAATGCTGCTGCACGTATACCGACAACTAGGAAAAAATATCAAATTTCTCCCATGTTAGCTTTTCTGCACTGGCTCCCTGTGAAATCCTGATTAGAATTTAAAATCCTCTTAATGGTCAGGCACCATAATTAGCTCATTGTGCCCTATCACCCCCACTAGAACTCACTGTGCTTCCAGAATACCGGCCTACTTGTGGTTCCTAGAATCTCCAAAAGTAGAATGGGAGGCAGAGTTTTTTAACTATCAGGCTCTTCTTCTGCGGAACCGTCTCCCAGTTTTGATCTGGGAGGCAGACAACCATCTCTATAGAGTAGACTTAAAACTTTGGTTTTGATCAAGCTTAGTATGGACTAGCCCAGGGGTGGGCAACTTTGATGAATGTAGAGGGCCACTATATTTCCACACTCACTCCAGAGGGCCACATTGCATATACTGTCGGGTAGACAGACTCTCGTATTTCAACTTTTTTTCCACACTCACTGTGGAAATAGCCGATCTACAAGCTCAAAAAGTTTTGAGCTTGTAGATCTGCTATTTTTGAATTGGACTCCTAATTTCTTTTTGCTATTTTTTTTATTGGAATCCTGAAAAGTTACATTTTTATTTAATTTCAAATGCATTTAGTTATATTTATGTACATTTTATGAACTTAAATACATATACATTGGACATAAAAAAAGACAATAGAATTTTAACACTAGTCATGAAGGTACTAATATAGACTGAAGTAATTAAAGCGGGTCATGTTTGCATGTTTGGAATTGTAACAGCTGAAATCAATAATATATCAGTGTTCCGGTATTAACCTGCGGGCCGCATTAAAGGAGAATACCGGACAAATTAAGTTGGATGCTTGTTTCTTTCCAGAACCTGGCAACTCGTGTTGCCAGATTCTGGAAACAAGCAACCAGTGTTAACTCGTTCGCCATTGACGGTGGCCTCGCTGGAAATTTCAACGCATGTTTGACTATCATGAGACTCCACAATGACTAAGAGAAGAGAGAAAAACAACTTTGCCTCGGTTATAATAGACGAATCTCCCTGACCCACGCGCTCCCATTCTGACAACGGAGGGGGTTTAAAAAATGACGACACGGGAATCTATGGAAAAAAAGAACGCCACTTTTCACGTCGGTCGGTAAGTAACGAGACATCAAAGTCAACACTTAATTTGTCCGGTATTCTCCTTTAAGTGAAGGTGGGGGCCGCATGTGGCCCATGGGCCGCCAGTTGCCCATGTATGGACTAGCCCTTGCTTATGCTGCTATAGGCACCGACTGGTGGGAGACATCCCCTGACTCACTGAGCTCCTCTCTCCCTCTCTGTCTGTACACAATACACATTCATGTCCCATCCATGCATATTAACTAACTTGACTTCTAACACAGAGTTTTTGTGCTTTTCTTTGTCCCACAGGCTTCCATGGATCGTGGTTATAGACCCCCTGGCTCCAGATCGAGGATTTCCATGGATTACTGTTGTGTACTGTTAGTATAGTTGTTATTATTGTTTGCATCTCTGTCTGTGTGTGTGCGAGTGCGTGTGCGTGTGCGTGTGCGTGTGCGTGTCTCTCTCTGTCGTCTCAACCCGACCGGTCAAGGCAAGACGGCTACCCACCTAAAGCCTTCTTCCCATTAAAGGGGATTTTGTCCTTGCTGCCATCGCCAAGTGCTTACTTCCCCATTTAAATGTGGCGCTTGCGCTCTATCAGTGAAGTGTGTATGTGATATTGTGACATAGACCAATGTTTGGCCGCCACCAACTGCAAAGTTTCCTGACTGAACTTGCACTGCACAATGCATGCATGTATCATGACGCTCTTTTAGTGCATAGTGTATAGTATTAGCAATACCTTTCTCAAGAGATTCAAATAACTTTTTAAGTCCCTGCAACTTTATGTTAACATCATCCTGAAATGATTAAACATTTGGCTTCCTCTGGGGACCAAACAAACTGCTGTATGATTTGGAAATGTTCTGCAGTAAGGTCAAGTATCCTTTAACATGGCGGTCATAGCTGAGGGGGTAGAGAGGTCCCCGGTTGGTGCCCCGGGTCCCTGTCTATGTGTTAAAGTGTCCCTGAGAAAGACACTTAACCCCTAACTGCTCCCCAAGCGCTGTATTTAACCCATTAACCGGGAAAGCATCACGTGTCATTTTTGAATAGCGCCCGCCCACTGCTCCTAATAGTTAGGATGGGTTAAATGCATAGGACAAATTTCATGTATGTACAAAATATACAGTGTCAAAAAAGACCCCAAAGAAGGAGTGGGGACCAGATTATGATTATTTATAACTCGGGGTGTTGCTGTGTAGTAGCTTGTACAGCCATCTGCGGATGAAAACGTGCACGCTGGCTCATTCTGCCAGTGTGTGAAACCGCTGACAAACAGGATGCCAGGCCTACAGTGCTGTGCATGTACTTCCTGTTTCAGAGAGCACACAGACTGCGACGAGGAGGAAGCGGGCGCACAAAGAGTCAGAACGAAACCCGGGACTGAACTGAATAGAGAAAAGCCTTCACTCTCTCCTCCTCTCCCCTCCTTTTTTGTCCTCCTATTCTCTTCTGTCATACCCCCCCCCCCCCTCTTATCTTAGCGTCTTCCTCCCTCTCTTCTCTTCTTCTGTACTTCTCCCATCCTCGTTTCTCTCCTCCTATCAAAACAGATCCTTGTCAGAACTGCTCCACTCAAAAGACCTGGTGGGATTTCTAGGCCCAATTACCCAGGAAACATTTTAGGAACAAAGGTCTTTGCTTTCTCAGAACTCGGGGAGAAGAGGATGATGATGCTGTGTAAAAAAAGGTCAGAAGGTTGTGAAAACACAACCAACCACTATTACGCCAGGGACACACACACAGTCATGCACCATGCAGTGTATACTCTACCAGTTTAAAAACATGTTAACTCTTTGACTGCCAGAGTATTTTCATAAAGTACTCCCCCAGTGCCAGCAATTTTCGTGTTTTTTTATTTTTATATTTTGCATTTTTCTCATGAAAATAATTTAAGGACACATAATGTAAAGACCCAGCACAAATCCGCCACTAGAGCGCAGCACATGACAGCCTGATCATGTCGTTGGGTCTCTCTCACCCTTCTTCATAGATTAGACAAGGAAAAACATGAAAACGGATGTGACGTCCCCCCCATTGTTTTGATCGGCGAAAATTACGTTGTGATATACGACGGCGATGACTGATCGTCACCCAGACCATAGATTATAGAAGAGAACCGTTCCGTTTGTCCGTTATACCGTGTGAAAACCCGTTTATTTACCTATTTTGGACGAAAATGACTGGGGAAAAGAATCAAAAACCGGAAACGGAATCCAGGTCATGGAACCGGATGCAGATGTCCGTGAAGTAAGTGGAACTCGAGAATAACATTGAATATTAAGCAGCATCAGAGATTAAACAATGAACGCGCGTCCAGCGCGTCGAGCGCGTCGACGGCCAACTGGACAAAGTAGCACTTGACGCGTTATCGCGTCGTCCGCAGTCAAAGAGTTAACGGGTTACCGCTCACAAATGCAATACATAAAGTGCAGCAGAACGCAACTCATACACAGCACACTGCCTATCATTAGATATACCGTATGTTCCAGTGGGGCACAATTCACTGATAGTTCCAAGTTCCGAAAATAAAAGCATACAGTATATTAGTATGTGCTGTGCTCTTAGTGTACGTGCGTGTGTGTGTGTGTGTGTGTGTGTGTGTGTGTGTGTGTGTGTGTGTGTGTGTGTGTGTGTGTGTGTGTGTGTGTGTGTGTGTGTGTGTGTGTGTGTGTGTGTGTATGCATGCGTGTGTGAGCGAACGAGCAAGCACGCTTGTGTGTGCGTTTCATATTGAGCACAGCGACACATTCCACTGAGCAATAGAAGTAATTATTTCATTAATTTTCATGAAGTCATTGACTATATGGAACCTGCCTAGCCTATAGGCTATTCAATTGGTTTTCTCTCTCACACACTCTCACGCACTCATAAAAGATCGTTGGCCTCCATTGTAGAAATCCATCATGCTCAAGTTTTTCAGAGGATTTCTATAGCTTTGGTGCCTCAGAAACTGAAACCATCTCCACAAATTGGTATACAATACTGGCATGCAGTGGTGGAAAAAGTACTCAAATTCTTTACTTAAGTAAAAGTACGAATACTGCAATATAAGAATACTCTGTTACAAGTAAAAGTCCAGAATACAAAATTTACTTGAGTAAAAGTACAACAGTATTGGCATCAAAATGTACTTAACGTACCAAAAGTAAAAGTACTAAAATGTTTGAAAATAGCAGATCTACAAGTTCACAACGCGTCGCATCGCAAAAGCTCACAACGCGTCGCATCGCAACGCGTTGTTAGCTTGTAGATCGGCTATTTTCAAATAGCCTATGCCCTATGTACTGTATAAAATAGGGCTAAAGTGGTTCATGTATGTTTCATAATATAATAATGTATATCTGCAAAGTTCTAGCAACTAAAGTTTTCAAATAATTGTAGTGGAGTAAAAGTACAATATTTGCCTCTGAGATGTAGTGGAGTAGAAGTAAAAGTACTGAAAATTGGAAATACTCCGGTAAAGTAAAAAATACCTCACAACTGTACTTAAGTACAGTACTTGAGTACATGTACTTAGTTACTTTACACCACTGCACCTATCCAAGTCAGCTGTGGGTCTTTCTGCTATTTGTCCTAAAGCAAGCAGCGCTATAAACCCATTATGTTCATACAGTTTTATGGGGATATAAATCAGTGGCAGCTACGACTCCCACCGGGGCAGAGGGGCTCTATAAAACGTATGTTTCAACACAGAGCCAAGGACAGTTTTCATAGAGAACGTGTGAATATAAAGGGCCCCTCAAGGCTCCCATCTGATTGGACCCGGGCGTTTCACACTTCTCTCCAAGAACAGACAAATTGGTAGGCAAGCAAGGGCCACGTTTTAAAAGTGCAAGAGTGAAAGTGTCAGTGTGTGTTTTGGGTTCATGAATGGGGCAGTGGCACAGGTGGTCCAAAACAGTGGTAGTGACAGTAATCCTAGTAGTAATACAGTAGTAGTACTGTAGTAGTCACGATAAAAGTATTGGTCATAATAGTACTAATAGTGGTGATAGTATGCAGTCATATTTAGTACTAATAGCAATACAGCGCTGTGACTATAGTAACAGTAATATTCATAATGGTAATAGGGCTAATAGTAATAGCAGCTATAGGACTGATCATTGTAGTGCACTGTTAACAGTAGCAAGGCAAGTATATTATTTATATAGTACATTTGATACACAAAGAGAATTCAAAATGTGTTACTTAAGGCATAAAAAGGCATTCTAAACATTTAACACTTTCAACCTGCTGTCCCTATTGTGGGCATTTCATTATAGGCGAGGATTGCACAAACAAATATTGTAAAAAAGCTGAGATTTTTCTTTTTTTCGTTGTCTTTATGCTTTCACTGTTTGTATTGTTTGTATTGTATGTCTTGTTTCATTATGATTATCATTACTGTTGCCATTGATGAAGAATGTCTTTGTGCCGTGTGCCATGTGTATTGTCTTGTCTCATTATGTTTTTCATGATTTTGAAAGTGCATATATTTTTGTATGTTTGTCTTTAAAAAAGAAATAAAGTACCAATCATAAAAAAGAAATCATAATAATTATAGCAAAAATAACCAAAATACAAGCTCACAACACGTCACACGTTTTTTCTGTCACATGGCAAAGTACTGTATAAACGGCTAAACAAGTGATTAATAACAACAAAGTTGGTTGTTCAGACAATGGGAGTAGTACAGTGTGTAGAAGAATGGGAATAGTACTTAGTTCAAAGTACTACAAGTAGCTTTTGGCCATGAAGTTGCCCCCAGGGGTCCTTGGGGGGGGGGGGTTCCAGGGGGTCCCCAGCAAAATTAGTTAATACAGCGTCACAACCATTTTAAGCACTTTAACCGTATTTTATACTTTGGCAATTCAAAAATAGCCGATCTACAAGCTCATAGCGTGGCACTCTGTGCCACGCTATGAGCTTGTAGATCGGCTATTTTGGGAAAATCCCTAGCACGAAATGTTTTTGAGATGGGGGTCCACAGCCAAATACATATCATTTTGGGGGTCCTTGACATGGAAAAAGTTTGAGAACCACTGCCCTAGAGGACTACAGGTGTACTGCACTTCAGCTCCGTTAGTCCTGCACTGCTGCTCTGCAGTCGGCAGTTGAATACTGTGTTTGCACTCGGAAGCTCCCAGGTGTGAACGTGTACCGTACTGTACTGTACTGTACTGTACTGTACTGTACTGTACTGTACTGTACTGTACTGTACTGTACTGTACTGTACGGTACTGTACTGTACTGTACTGTACTGTACTGTACTGTACTGTACGTAACTGTGCATGACTGTATGAAGTGTGGTTTTGCTGGAAAAACTGCACATAGGCATGCTATGCAAACATTGTCCAGGAAAACACAAGTCAGACAACAATCCCCAACAATCGGAGGCAGAGATTTGTGCTCGACAACATTTCCTCAATGACTTACTTCCTGGTAAAGAGGGTAGTTCTACTTAAATAAATAAAAAAGAATGCTTCCCTGTCATCATTCCTTATCATCTCTTTGAGATGGACTGATGCGGCCGACAGGGCAAAAGAAAAATAATTATTGTACAGTAAATTAAATTTGGAGACTAACATCACATGGATTTGCAAGCATAATATGCATTGATTTGGCGAGTTATTCCATTAAGCTTGAGGCACAGAAGCTGTGTAGCAGTAATAGCTTTCTGTGTTTCCCTCTCTCCCACTCACACACACGCACATGCACTCACTCACACATGCACAGATATGCATAGAGTAAGTGAGCGATGCGGTGGGGCGGCGAGTGTATAAGCTGTGTCTAAATGGTTTTCTGACAGCATGATGCGAGGGGTACATTTATCTCCTCTTTGTGTGGATAGAATAAGCCGGTTCATTTGGAGCGCGCTCATCCATAACCACCTGGGTTTACTCACACACAGTCAAATCCTGGGTGTTAATTTACCTCTGAGATTGTACAAATGGAACTAAATGAACCCAATGTGGGACCATTTGTTTCCATTTACACTCTCAGAGCTAAATTAACACTGAGGATTTTGCTGTGTACTGAAAACGGCTGGAATAATACAGCCTCCAGTTTTCATTCTCAGGGCATGAATAATCATTTCACCTGGCAGAAGAAGCATTTGTGAGGCAATAATAGTGAATGGATGAATACAAGAAGTATTTGTCACAGAGTGATTGGATAAATACAGAGGTAATCGCAGGTATGGCAATCGAGGTTGTCAGGGTGCAAGTGAATAAATAATACAGAGGGGTATTCTTTGTCAGGGTGGATATTACGAGAAGTCATTTGCCTCCATCCATCATTGTATGACTGTCGTGGGAAAGCAGAGAGAGTAGGGGATCATACACACACACACACACACACACACAGGATCATATATCACAGACATTTATAATACCATCCACCAGTCTGATACAGAAAAACACGAAGTGAAACATACAGACACACACACACACACACACACACACACACACACACACACACACACACACACGCGCGCGCACACACGCGCACACGCACACACGCACACACGCACACACACACACACACACACACACATACAGTATGCACAAACGTAGAACTGTTCATGATGTCACAAAGAGGAATACTGATCTCACATGCAAACTAAACATACAAGCTTAAATGTATACTCACAACCACACTACACACACAGGGCTGTCACGATTACAAATTTAAGTTGACGATTAATTATCACTCAAATAATTGCGATTAACGATTTAATTGTGTTTCTGTCGTTGAAAATTACATATCTGTTTGACTTTTAGCTTTCGTAAACAAAAGTTGCACAGGGCAGATATGGCAAATAACACATATTTAATGACTTGAAAAAATAGTGGAAATAGCCGATCTATAAGATCAAAATGCGACGCGTTTTGAACTTATAGATCTGCTATTTCCACTATTTTTTACATTTTTGGAAAATATGATTTTTTTTAACATGGAATTGATTATGATGATTATGACGATTATGCAAACAATTATTGCGATTATATAAAATAATTGTGATTACTAGACGATTATGTAATGATTGTGACAGGCCTATATACACACACACACACAGAGAGAGAGGGGGGGGGCTTGAGAGGAGAGAGAAATAAAGAGGAAGTGTAGTAAGGTACAGGAAATGGTATTGACTCATGTAGAAAAGCATTGAACACTTCCACAGAAGTCAACGGCTGCAGAGATTGTGAAATATACCACATGTATAGCCTATTCCTATATCTACACACACAGTCACACACACAATACATGCATAGTGCTACAAGTTCCAACACATGCACAGTACTCCAACAATACTTTCAATACTATCATCATATTAGTCCTGTGATTGAAATCTGGTTAAAGAGCAGGAAGCTCTGGCAGATCATGTAACCTAGCCTGGAAACCAGACTTATCTGCCATTGCAACAAAAAACAATTGCCCTTGGCAGATTGGAACCGCTCAGTTGTGATTGGATTTCACTCCCTCCGAAGTAGTGAGGGACCAATCAGGGCCCAGTATGGAAATATAGGGCTGGTTTATCACCAGAGGCATTTTTTGAATTCGCCCCTTAGAAATGCAGGTTCCACACAGAGATTATAGAAAGGAATGCCAGCACTCACTTAAGTCCATTTAGGCTCTTATTTATTTAGGTCATAGCTCCCCAGCAAACAGCGTCAAAACCGGACGTTTCGGCCCAGAGGCCTTCTTCAGCGTATAATCATGATATAATGATTATACGCTGAAGAAGGCCTCTGGGCCGAAACTGAAAAAGTGAGTGCTGGCATTCCTTTCTATGAACTTTATCTGCCTGAGCCGTGCACCCTGTACTTTGGTACTTCAAAAACTCGTCTTGAGTGCTTGCTTCCTTCCTTTTCAAGTCCACACAGAGATTCCAGACTATTATCTAATATCTAATATCTATCTTCGTCTGGCCATGCCAGGCTAGACGTAACTCTCTATTCTCTGTTGTTTAAAATGTTCAAATCTACAATTTTAGAACTTCCTGTTTTGTTGTTGTTTGTAAAATTCAAGGTAAACCTCAGTGACTGTTCAGCTCTCATAGTTCCCCACTTAGACCCAAATTAATTAATGTTAATTACATGAAGACAAAATGTTAAAAGTAATTTTCAGTATGTGACTCTGTTTGTTTTGTTTTTTTTAAATACATTCTCAACTAGGCCAACAGACAAAAAAAATTCCAAACTATAGGTATAACATTGAGTCTAACAGAGGAGACAAGTAAGTTGCAGCCAGAATAATCATTATTACATACAAATTATCTACAGCTGTTGTTGTGGTATCATCATCTCTGCATCAGTGTATGTGTCAATGCAGAACCTAATGAATGAATCTCTTATTTCGTTAGCCTCATAGCATAATTGCCTAAGTAATTTTGGCCAAATTGACATTTCTGCCTAACTCTACTCTCCTAACACTGCTGCTTCATTGTGCCTTATTGCCTATATGTCCTCAGCCTATCAGAATGCTTGTTACATTCCAAAAATGACTTAGGCAATTATGCTATGAGGCTAACTTTTTGATTTGATTATTTTGAATGTAACAAGCATTCATTTCTTCTTTCCAGAAAATCTTCAAAATATGACTTAGGCAATCATGCCATGAGGCAAACGATTTGTAAATTAACAGAAACAAATGTAAACATTGTTTTACCTTTAGACAGCTACTTTGTGAGAAGATTGCAGGTGGCAGCAGCAGCAGTGAGTGAGGCAGCTGCAGAAGTTCTTTTAACTTCTCCCTCTCGCAGAAAGAACAGGAAATGAGTGTGTGTGAAATGTGTTCCTGTATTATCTATGACAAGTTTTTACTCTTCACATATGCTCGACGAATATATAGTCCGCCGTACGACGGTGTCCCTCGCCGAAAATAGCAAATTCATAAAGCCTACAACGCTTCGCATCACAACGCCTTGTTAGCATATAGATCTGCTATTTTCAGCACTGGACGCAT
>NC_137615.1:30303130-30340630 GCF_963280865.1 Gymnoscopelus braueri
TTTGGTCATTTGTTTTGATATGTGTATAGGTTTGGTTGTGAAACCATGGGCGAAATGGGTGGTTGTAGTGTGGGCACGCCCCGTTTCTCATTGTGGGGTTTTGAGTTTTGATGGAGCCGCATTCATTGCATAATTTAAAAAAATTGTGATTTATAGCTCTCTGCAAGTAAACATTGTGTTCTGTCTGCAAGATAATAAACCAGTCAATTGCTCTGTGACCAAGAAGGCTAATGTTGCCCAGTTTATACAGTAATAACATATGCTCTGTGGAGTCAAATGATTCAACAAACAGTGGTAGTGCTACACAGCATTTTGTTTCTCGTCAAGTGAATTAATGATGTAATTTGCCACTAGCATTGCTGCACTTATTGTGCTAGTGTCTGACCTGAAGCCTGAACAAAATTGTGTTGGGAGAATGTGGTTCTTAAACCTCCCCTAAATGTGCGCACACACACACACACACACACACACACACACACACACACACACACACACACACACACACACACACACACACACACACACACACACACACACACACACACACACACACACACACACACACACACACACACACACACACACACACACACACACACACAGGCTAGCAGAGACTTTAGTACCAGTCAAATATGTCGTATGCACACATTTCTGAGAGGTCCAGTCTACTGGGACATTAGATTTTGTAGCCGAACAGCATCTCTTTGTCTAAGGTTGTGTAGTATCTGAAAACTCTGGATTACCTCTTCCCCTGGCTACTTATAAACTGGGGTAGGATTGTCACATAAATATAATTTTAAACTAGTCCCAAGTAGAATCTACACTTGATCTATATCACTGTGATATATAAGTCACGTAAAAAGTGTGCTTTTCAATGTTTTTAAAAACAACACTCAAACATTAGATAGAATATACATTTACACATGCATTTGCACAATGATCAGTCACACATCATTGCAAATAAATGCCAGTGGTGTTGTATCTGTGCGTTATCGTTGCGTTGTTCAAATCAAATCCAATAATGTGTGTTTTTTTTCTTGGTTGTATTATAGGCCAGAGCATGGCGGCATGAAAAAATAAAAGCTATGACCTTATTGTAAATTTTTCCCTGCTGCGTGTGTGTAAGCATGACAGTGTTTTGAAATGAACCCCCTTCATGTCTTCTGTCCATCTGAGTGTCTGACGGTGAGGGAGATTGAAGTGAGAGGATTTTTCTCCCTAGGAAAGCTGCTTAGCAAGCTGAGGCATACACTTAATGGAATTGGGTAGAAGATAGTCTTCTGATTAAGTTGATAGCTAAGCTCACCCCCCAGGAGACTATTGCATAACACTGTTCACAGCAATATTCTGAGGGTTAATTTAACACCGAGAGTATAGGTCCATTTCTACATTTTCAGAGTTAAATGAATACACAGGATTTTACTATGTTTACTTTTCTTTCTCTTACATTCAGTCAACCATGGTGGGTCAATGCAGCGGAGGAATTATCAACACTGCTAGAGAAAACGGGAGATGAAAAACTAACATTTATTTTCTCGATTACAAGACCCCAAGTTGTCAATCCGCACACACACTTGGCGTGTGTTTAGGAACGACGACTTGGCGTGAGCAGAAGGGCCTTATAAGATGAGGAGTGAATTGGTTGGTGCGGACCAGCGTTGGCAAAGTGACGCCAGAGGGGCGGAGCCTGGAGAGTATTTAAACCTGCTTACAAAGAGAGAGAGAGGTTTCCAGGAAGAGGGGGAAAAGTAGGAGTGATAATACATCAATAATATCCCAAAGGGATGATATAGGAGAGACGACACCCGAACCCTGAACCAGCATCCACAGGTGACCCAGACTACCTGCAGAACCAGCATCCACAGGTGACCCAGACTACCTGCAGAACCGGGATCCACAGGTGACCCAGACTACCTGCAGAACCAGCATCCACAGGTGACCCAGACTACCTGCAGAACCAGCATCCACAGGTGACCCAGACTACCTGCAGCACCAGCATCCACAGGTAACTCAGATCCTAGAAGAGGCCCTGACCCAGCAGAGTCCAGCATGAGCAGCAGCTCTACCACCTCCCTCAGCATCACCATGGCTGACGTCTCTACACCCACCAAGGTGACGTTAGGCCCCACCACCCCCCGCAGGGGACCCCCCAAGTTCAAACAGAGGATGACCCGACAGTTCAAGAGCAAGCCTCCAAAGAAGGGGGTGAAAGGGTAGAGAGCTCAAGTTTATCTACTTCCTGAAGTTCAAGATTCATTGCAAAATGTAGACCATCAACTATTATGTCTCATAACTTTTTATTACAGTGGATTATGGTTATATTTTGGATGGATAGTGTTAATTACATAATGCACTTGAGTCAAATCATATTTGGTAACACTTTCTATGAAGCCCATGTCTATGATACATTATAAACATACTTATAATCCATTATAATCTGTTTATAACACTAAAATTATAGTTACTAGACTGGCACCGGCCTACTCAGGAACAATGCCAGTTGAGAACGATGCAAGTTGGAAATGCATTGTACATTTCAGAATCTGTCTGTCTTTTATGCCCATATATGGAGTTCTGTGTCAGGCATGCCCAAATATGGAGTCTAGGCCAGTCTATGACGTCATATTGATGACATCAGCACACTCCATTCTATTGATATTTTTTCAAAATCCGCTGATTCGACCAACTTCACACTCGGCGCATCAAGCCCACGGGTCCTCACCGATACTCACGCTGAGTTTGAAGTCGGTCCCATATATAGGCTTGCCCATATATTGGCATAGAAGTCAGATCGGCGGTTCTGGACAACTGCCTATCCGACCGACTTGACGCCGAGCACAGCAATCCCTCGGGTCGTCTGCAATGCGTGCACCGAGTTTGAAGTCGGTCGGTTTGACGGTTCTCGAGAGTCGAGATACATGAACTACAGACATGCACACACACACACACACGGACAGAGATTTCACACATTTATAGTAGGATAAGTACGTATAAATACTCAGAATGCATTAAAACAATCATAACACATTATAAAACATTTTATGACTTTAAGGTCAGGTTGGTATCGTAATACTGCATATTTGCTCATCACACACAGACCTTTTCTTTTGGCCTGGTATGTCATTATTATAAAAATACAATTGCTCTTGGTTCCTCAACATTGTGGCAGCAATAATGCATTCTAAACGTATTACTATTACAACTAAGAGAATTATAGTATGTCCAGCAATGTTTTGTTATTGTCATAACGCATTATGAATACTTACGAGTGCTTTTATGTATAACTGTAAGTGTTATAATGCATTATAAGTATGTTTATAATGTATTATAGACATGAGCTTCATAGAAAATGTCAAATGCTTTTATTAGCGAGCAATTTTATCCAGACCAGATCAATTCTGTCTTTGTTGTTGTTCTTTAAAGATTTGGAGATGACATCCCTGGAATGGAAGGGCTTGGCACTGGTGAGTAAAGCATCCTTTCCCAGTACTTGTTTGATCCCTCATTACTTCCCGCTGTCAGTCCTCCATGTTTCCTACAGTAAATAACTGGGATTAGTTTTCAGGTACTTTTGACAAAGACTTAAGATTTGTGTTAGCTGAGTCTATTGACTGTATAATGTCAGATGAGTTGGGTTTGATTTGACAAAGCTGAATTCCCCCAAAAATGGTGACATGAAAACTTTTGTCACTTGAAAATGTAATTCCCTTCCATCATGCCTTCACAGTGGGGTATCCCTAAAGTAACTTGTAATATACATAACAATGACTGTTGATAGAATACAAATGTTAATATATTAAAGTCTTTATATACAGTATTACAGCGGTGTATGTGTTCCAATTTTATCATTTAGTAGACTGTGTTGCTACATCTTTCTTCTTTGGTCCAGACTACACAGTGGTTTGTCCATGGGAGGCGTTCAGCCACCTGGAGCTGCATGAACTGGCCCAGTATGGAATCATCTAATGATAGAGAAGAGAACCCATCACATTACCCTCCATCTGCATCCTGAAACAAAACCAGAGACTGGACCCCACATCTCTCTCTAATTCAGTGTGGGTGGCTTGTACATCACACATTCCACAATAACAATATATGAACCGAGGGCCCTTGGAGAATCCAGATTTTGACCCCCATTCAGCAAACAGGGGTTAGGTGGTGTAGTAAGGGAGCAACTTACTATGGCAATGTAGCTTTTCAGTGAATGAGTATGAAGTACACAAAAGAATGTGTTGAAATTGTCAGGCTTTAGCCTGTTGCCACTCGGATGTACGATTATATCGTCCTGTATATTTGTATGCAGTGTTATTAAGCTGGTGGGTTGATCCATGTTATTGTCCCTGAGCTTTCGAACAGAGGGATTTTGAATATCTTTTTATTTTGCTGTGATGCTGATAAGATTATTAAGTGTTACAGTATGTATGCCCAGTGTTATGCTGGTCTATGCGTCAGTTGTTGCTCTGATTATCCTGTGAGGATCTTGAACGTAGGTTTATGTTCTGAAGTCATTATGCAGAAGTGTCCAATAAAAAGTAAAATCCAATGAAAACGGAGGATGCGAGATCACTGTGTCATCAAACTGCCTCAAACTGCCTTTTACTATACTTTATTAGCTCACAAAAGGTTCATCAAGTGGTTATAAAATACAGCATACATTTTAACATCTACAACTGTACAAACAAAACAGCACAACGGAGTGCAAACGAGACAAAAACAATGATTTGAGGCGAAATGTAAAAACAATGAACACAAGTGTAGTGGGGAAAAAAACACACTGAAAACACAAATAGTAAAATGTTAATTATTATTTTCATGTACACACTCAGGTGATCCTGGCATGGTCTATAAATGTCACTGATGGCACGCCTTATCTGGGTCAATTATCAAGAATTTAAACACATCATCGAATACTGTCAGTTAAATGCAAGTGACGTAAATAAAATAAAATGTTCACGGCAAAAAGGTTTTACATTCATAAAATCTTTTCTCATGGGTCACTTGAGGGTATTTCTCAACATAGTAAAAACTAAAATCTGTCTTCGATCTCAGTAGTATATCAAAGTGCAAATATTTTTGTGGTGATACAAACTTCTGGAGGTTTGAGTACAAATGTGTTTAATGGTGCTGATGATAAACTAGGAAGAGAATCATAATTCTGTGTTAATAATGTGTTCCCAAAATCGTGTCCCAACAGTTCTGATTCCCAGGTCTCCGTCATGATATCCGTGGCTGTAGCCAATTTTATCAATCGCTCTCCATCAAAAACAACAATCAAGTGACATAATTTAAAAGACAAATAAGAGACACATCCATTAAGCATACACTCTTCTCTCAAAACACTTGCCATTAAAAGAAGCATCTTGACACTTGAAGGTTTTGCACCCAGTATTTTGAAAATGAAATGGAACTACTGTATGGGGAATGGGACTAAAGCCCTTTGCCACTCCATTGTAAATTACCAAACCCTTCAGGCCTTTAAACTTTGTCTCACCGTAACCCACCAAATACACCCACCCGCCCCATATTGAATCTTAAGACAAAGACGAGACTACATTGTACGTCAACAATGTAATAACAATAAATAAAAGCATCCTCACTCACACAGTGCAAAACTAAATGACATAAAAAAGTGGATGTGCTGATATCAGCTGAGCCAGAGTGCTCTTGAATCCACCCTGTTTAATGTAATTAAATCTATGAACACAAACATGAACCTGTGTTTCTTTGCACCCTATGTAACAAGAGTGGCAAGAGGTTTGAATGAGCCTGGTTTCCAGAGTTGAATTACTTTTTCTACCATGGAACCTAACTTGATGATGTAGAAGAGCCATTTCTCTAAAGATGCAGAGAAGATTCTTATAGAGGACCCAGGAGTCAAAAGCAAACTTATTTTTTTCTTTACATTTGACTTCCAGCCTACAATTTGGGTAGTTTGTTAATTAATGATCCCTTCATGTGTTCATATGCCTTCTCCTACGGTCCACAAATAAAAACAACTGACATGTTTCCTGAAAGGTCAACCTGTCTTGTCCAGACCAGTACTTGTTCTCAAAATAATAAACATACTCAGTAAAGTCAGTGACCCATGACCCATCCATGAATAGGTTTCATAACCACAGAGAGTCAAGATTTGTCCACCTGGGTAAAAAAAAAATTGTGGGAAATATTTAGAACCATTCGACAGGCAACGACAAAGACATTCTTGGCAAGTTAATTCCACCGCACTTCAGGTGGTTGTTTTTAACCATATATCTCGACCATTTCCATGCACATTTTACTGTCCACACCTGGCCGTCTGTGGAAACAAACGATGTCCTTGTGTTGTCATGGTGTCCGTTTTGGCATGGTCTCTTGAACCACCACAGAGTCCATGAGGAGTGCATAGCTGGAGCTGAGAAGTAGCTAGGCAACAAGTGACCTGTGTAATCCATGGGAAAGAGTGTTTGTGTTTGAGGTGTGTATCCATCTGGTATCTAAGTCAATCATTTACATGTTTATGTGCGAGTGTTGTTCGTGTGTGTGTGTGTGTGTGTGTGTGTGTGTGTGTGTGTGTGTGTGTGTGTGTGTGTGTGTGTGTGTGTGTGTGTGTGTGTGTGCTTGTCTTGGCATCCAAGTCCATTGCACATCATCTGTGTCTACTATGTTTGTGCCAGCTGTAGTTCTTCCAGCCCATGTTTGCCCAGATGGTACCTGGCCAAGTCCTTCCTGGTCACCAGACCAACCACCTTGAGAAGAAGGAAAAAAATACATTCATCATCATCATCATCATCCTCAACATACCAGTTGTATGATATATATGATATGTAGTAAGTCACTCTGGATTAAGAGCGTCTGCAAAATGCCTAAATTGTAAATCATCTCTGTCGGGTGGAAACCTCATTATGTCCAAAACCTTTCAGGAACTTTTCAGGATTAAAATTAAAAAATGGCAAAAGAAGCAGATCTACGAGCTTCCGGATCTGCTACTTTTGTGTGACGCTGTAGTATGATCAAGTAGGGAATTAATTTATGAAAAAACACAAAAAAGGTTAAAATATGGAGATAAGAGGTTTCTGCCTGCCAGCAACGGAATTGTATGAGGATCAAAGCATTTGGTCTCACTCATCAGATGAGACACCCAATGCTACCCTGCTATCCACACAACACTAAAAGTTCTATATGCACATACTGTATGTACGTATGTTTGTGCACCAAAATGCACACATCTACTACGTTTGTGCACACACACAACGCTAGCGCACAGACAGTGAAAGACGAATGGACGCACACACATCACACACAGTACTTACCCTGTTCTCGTCATCCACAACGACTAGATGTCTCAGTCCCAGTGCTCTGAACAGCTTGAACACACGAGGCAGAGATGTCTCCTACACACACACACACACACACACACACACCAGAGAAGCGGGGTTTACCCTTGCTCATCAAAGATTACCTACATCAGCAAAATGCATACTGTAGGTGTATTACAGTATGTATCTTTGGTAAAAATCTAAGCCGTGTGTGGGTCTGTATTAGCGTGGAAACCAGACGAATATTTTTTTTAATTCGCCACTTGGAAATAAGGCAGGTTCCACACAGAGATTCCAGACTAATATCTACGCAGTGACATATACCTGGTATATACCTAATGGGAGAGAATAAGGTGTATGCATGTACGTAAGTAATTGTGGAACAGTGTAAGGCACGTGCGCCTGTGTGTGTGTGTGTGTGTTTGTGTGTGTGTGAGTGTGTGTACCTGTGGTACAGTGTAAGGCGTAGGGTTCATGAACTCTGTGAGGTCCATCATGCACTCTCTCTCATCTTGGGAGACGTGGATACTCTGGATGGGAGGGAAGCGGGGGTACGCATCCCTGAAGTCCTTCAGCTGCAGCTTCCTGTGTGTCAGCCTGGACCGAGCCAGCTCCACAAACACCTGGAGTCACAGTCACACACACACACACACACACACACACATACACACACACATACACACACACACACAGTGTTTTTAATACTTTGTGCTTTATTAGCTTATTTTACTGTCATTTTAGGGTCTTCATTAATCACATAGATTAACCAAATAATTAAAAAATCAAAGATTAGTATGTTATGAAAACAATTGTTTCCTAAAATATATAAAGAATTGATATGAATCTGACTAGTTTCAGAAGTGTAAGGCCAGTATATAAAACACTTTAAAATGAGCAGTGATTTCACATCCTGTATATTAAAATATCTGGGAGACACTCTCCGCTGTCACACATGCAACACACAATACAATACAACATAACACTAAATTATCATTCATAGTCGGACGTAAGGAGCGCCGGCGCTCCTTACGTTGTCGTTTTTGTCTCCCCCTCCGTCACTTACGGCTCCAGGATTTCCTTCCGTGCAGTCGACATTCACTGTCAGGCCGACATGCACGTTGACTGTAGTACCACTGGCGCCCGTTGGCAGTATAAGGGGAAAAAAGTTTCCCTCTGCCCCTCTTTCTCCACGTTGGTGGAAGTACTTGAGTAAATGTACTTAATTACAAAAATACCGTCGATGGTCTGTGACAAAATGAACCCAGCCATTCCCTAAAGTTAAACACACACACACACAAATAATATAGAGCACAGTGCAGTAGGGGTCGAAACTCACGTTTTGTAGACAACCATTGTTTTTGTCTAGTTTGTGGACAGCTCTGAAACCTTTATTGCGTTGTTTTGGCTAGATGCTACAATGGTAGCTTCATGTTGTTAGCTGCGCTGCGCTGTTGCCAGGTTTTGTGAGAGAAATAAGCAACCAGGTCTATGAAAACAAGCCCAAAGAATCGACTATGCCACATCACATGAAAATAGCAGATCTACAATATATGTTTGAGAATCAATGTTTTAAATAATAATTGGCCCAAATAAGCAACTACATTTTAGAAACAAGCCCAAATAAAACCGCAACCACCAATAAAAAAATGCTTGTTTGTTTCCAAGCAACTTTACAGAAAAATAAGCCCAAAGTCGCAGACATGGCAACATTATGGGTACGTACATAATCTCGCAACTGTGGATGAATAGGTGTATTACGCCTGTACACTTTAAAATAAATAAAATAACCCCTAAATAACGTGAGCGACTAAGCATGTGTCCGTAAAGAACGGACGGAATCCCTCACCCCGTGACGCACGTTTCAGACCCATCTAGGGACTTTGAACGGGCCTTAACCCAACACAGCACAAATATTCTCTCTCTCTCTCTCTCTCACACACACACACACACACACACACAGCGGGGGAGACAGCACACATCTCACCTTGTGTTTGAGCAGAACGATGAGCTGAGAGCGAAGTATGAGACCACACAGCTTTGCTGGCTGAGAGAGAGAGAGACAGGAACAGGTGATGGAGGGGTATGTGTAAGAAAAGGAAATCAATTTTCAGCAGTGGTTAACCTTGAATGATCAACCCACTGGTTTATATACTGCATTCTGTAGACATACTGTACGTATTTATCCAGTACACAACTATATTCTATTTTATATAACCTTCCAATTGGACAAAGAGAGCTGACCGGTGTTTAAAAACATTCTATAAAAATAACGTATCACTTGACTACCATTTGGCCTCAACTTTTAAAATGTTTTCCACAATGAAACTAAACTAGTGGTAATAAAATAATTAATTTCATTTCATTTGAAATGCGTAAACCTAACTAACCTAACTTAACTATTTCACTTTAGTACAATCACACTGAAATGAATGGGAGTCTCACTTCTCCGATCAATCAATTGAGGGAAAAGCCGCTGAAACAAGAGTGGTACCTCGTCGCTACCGGTGATGTGCTCGACGACGACGGGGAAACCGTTATGATTGGTGGAGGTGTTGCTAAGGACATCTACGATGGTTCCCACTTTCTCTAGCCTGTTGAAACATGTTACTGGAGAACTCTGTACCTCCCTGGGGATGAAAGACAGAAAGGGGGGACAAGGGGAAAAAAGGATGAAGAGATAGAGGAAAGAAATGTATGACAAGGAGGAAGTGAAGGTGGAAATGAAGATAATGCCGTGAAAAGAGAGAATGAAAAGGTGATAGTGAGAGAGGAAGGGATGAAGAGAAGGGGGAAATAAAAATGAAACAGAGAAACCGACACATATTTGTTCATCTCTGTGAAGTTGAAATGTAATTTGTCCAATCAGAGAAGGTCTTATATCCCTGACTTGCTATGAGCCAATCAGAGCAGTCGTTACCTTGCCGTCAGCCAATGAGATGTGGCTGGGGCCTCCCAGTGTAGGAAGGGAACACTCTGTAGTTTAATGTGGAGGTCATATATGCCCTGGAACACAAACACAAGAGATCACACACACTGGTCCTCTGTGCATGTGTGTCTGCATAGCATACTAGCTAAATAAACAGGTGTTCCACCAAGTCATCTACTATCAGTGGTTATAGTAATGGTGTGAGAGTGTGTGTGTGTGTGTGTGTGTGTGTGTGTGTGTGTGTGTGTGTGTGTGTGTGTGTGTGTGTGTGTGTGTGTGTGTGTGTGTGTGTGTGTGTGTGTGTGAGAGTGTGTGAGTGTGTGTGAGTGTGTGTGTGTGTGTGTGTGTGTGTGTTTTGCATACAAGCGTGAGGCTGTTTCAAACAAAGCATTTTTTCCCAGCTGAAATGCAAGGCGCTCTCCTAAAAACGCTTACAAACGGCAAGAGTTGAAGATATTTCTAAATATTTCGCTGCACTGTAAATACGCAGAGCTCCTATTGGAAAACAATTCAAAATATACGGTGTGCTCAGGAAGAAATGCCTTGGCGGACACTGAGTCTCAGCCCCCTCAGCTCACCTCTACAAAGTAGTCTCCTACTATCTTGGCCGTCATGAGGACCAGCATGATGGGGAGACCGTACGTGACATTTCCTGTGGCCTCCACCATGATGACAGTCAAACTGAGGGTCATCCTCACAATGCCCCCTGCAGGGTGAAAGGCAGCATTACAGCTAATACATTTATATTGAGGGTTATTTATCATTACTCGCTCGCCAAGGGGCGCTCTTCCCATAGGTGAGACATCTCGCTCATAATACTCAAATAACCGGAGTTACGTTCGTAACCTATAGTTTTCCTGTATACTCAGTACAGGACACATAATCCAGTCTTTATTCTTGTCAAAGAGTCCTTAAGCAAAACAGTAAAATTATATAGAAACTGAAGACCAGTGAATTATTATATAGTACAAGTCTAGGCCACGGCAGTATCATCCCTTCATCCTGTTACATTAGCCATCAAATATGAGGTCATGCCCGATTCGTACATAATTATAAGTTGTGAGTTTGTAGACTTGCTACTTTTAACATGTGACACTGTCATATGACAGACTATAAATTAAGCATCATGCTGTAATATGGTGAAACTCACCGAGCTGTGATGCAGCTCCAATCAAGGCATATTTACCAGGGTCCGCCCAAATCTAAACACACAA
Organism: Gymnoscopelus braueri; assembly: GCF_963280865.1. NCBI lineage: Eukaryota > Metazoa > Chordata > Actinopteri > Myctophiformes > Myctophidae > Gymnoscopelus > Gymnoscopelus braueri. Next base: position 30,314,566 of record NC_137615.1, read on the forward strand.
ACAAATGAATGTAAACAACAAAGGAGGAAATGTGGAATATTTAAGTCCAACATTTGGGTTTAGGTTTAGCATAATTTTCACACCAAAAAAATCAAAGGCAGTGAGGAGGAGACTAAAAAGTTAAAACATGTCAAATAAAATAGTACATGATCAAATTATAATGACATAGTATCTATAACTTTTTAATAATAAATAATGAAATAATGGCATATCAAAAGAGTGTGTGGGTGTGTGTGTGTGTGCGCGTGCGTGCGTGCCCGTTTATGGCCAGATTACAGGAGTGATATTTGATTAGGCATTTTGCCACATGAGCCCATACATCCAAAGGCAAAGCGTGTTGCATTTTCCTCTGTACCTCAGGTACAGTACTACAAATACACACGACCACACACACTCACAGAGTCTTGGGGGCTTATGTCGGCCAGCAGTATTCCAAACAGCCTCCCCCAGGCTGCTCCGATCAGGAGAGAGGGGATGAAGACTCCTGCAGACACAGTCAGCCCGTACGTCCAGCAGGCCAGGAAGAAGTAGGTGAGAGTGAACATGCCCAGTGTCAGAGGGTTGTACGTACCTGGAGGACATGAGAGGAAACACAAAATGCAGAGGGAATCACACTCACATCCCTGTGGATATGTCCATGGTCAGATGGTGGTTGGTCCCAAGAGAAAAGATGAAGGGTTGAGAAAAAGAAGGGAACAAAGAACGAGATGAGTACTAAGTAAGGAGAGTTAGCAGAAAGAAGAGAGGTCAGCTATCAACATGCTCAGGATCAAAGGATTGTAGGTGGAAGGACGACAGAGAAGGGGAGAGATACAAAAAAAAGATAGGCAACAGGAAGATGGAGAGAGGGAGAAGAGAAAGATAGAGAGGATGGTCAGAATGTCCTTGTTAACACTTAACACATACTTAGTATTTACAGTATACTCAGTATGTGTACTTACAAACCTTACAAGCCTGCTTGTGCGGAAACTTGTTTTCAACATAGTGCTTTCCTCCTAAGGTCTCGATATGAACACAGATTTGTGTTAAATAATTCAGGTAATTTAGGCCGTCCATCCATAATTCAGACACAATGCATTGTGAGCTTGTAGATCTGCTATTTTTGCCGTTTGATATTTTGAAAATATTTGAAAAAGAGAGAGGAAGACCAGACGTCCATGGTGGAGGAGGTTTGTTGAATAGAGAGAGAGACATGTGGGTTGTACAGCATGAACTTGGTCAAATTGTAAGGAAGTTCCTGGAAGAAAAACTGATCAAAATTCAGGGGCATGAAGGCACACAGAGGACTAGGAGTGAAAGAAATGAGGAGAACAACAAGAGGAAGTGTGGTAGCCAAGGTCTCCTGCCAGGGTCATCATTGGTAGCAGCAGTGTGAATCAACTCGGTTTAAGTTTTGCTAAAGTGAACGCTACCTGCATTGAATTGAAGAAGGGCATAGCAACCTGGAAGAGTTTTTATGTTGTATCCTCCAGGGATGCAGTTTAGACAAGACTGCAAAACTGCAATTATTTTAAAATGAAAATGTCTTGCGAAACGATGGAATATGACTAATTTCTAATTAAAAAAGGTTGGGTAAGCGATATTTGTTGTTTGTTAAATAAGTATTAAATACCTCTATATTCTGATAGTCCTAATTGAGTAGAGTGTCTGTTCAGTAAGGGGAGTCTCCCTGTCTCTCCAGCTCGCACAGGATACAGATTAAACAAGTGAAATTGGAAGTGGTGACACAAAGAAATGAGCAGACAAAATTGGAGTACAGTATAAAATTTAAGCTGATAAATGGGTACTCTCTCTCCCCCCATAAAATGTATTTTCTGTTTATTAACACATTCCATGCCAGACGTTAATCTCATAATGTACTGTTGTATTGTTTTTTGTTTTTTTTTCGCCATAGACCTTGTTAAAATCCTTAAGATTGAGCTGTGCACTGTTTGTAAACATCGCGGACATCTCACTGATTCTACCAGTGAAGATGTTGTAGTTAGAACTGTTTACGTTAAACAGTGATATGCGAGGAGAAAAAACTACAAGGAGAAAATGGAGTTTCAGTTTCGTCATTAGAACGAGGGCCGACGGGATCGGCAAAACCGGATCCCAAATAATTCCGTTTCCGGTGGTCAAACCGGAAACGGAAGTAGATCAAAAATTTCCGAAAGTGCACTTTTGGTGAAATCAACGCGAACCGTAGATCTACGCGATTGGCACGTGGCGGCTTTAAATAGGTTTGCGTAGATCTACGCGATTGGCACTCAATGTGTTAAAGAGGTGGAGAGACAGGGAGTCTCCTGTTACTGAACATACACTCAGTCTATAGCAATGAGTACTATCAGAATATAGTGCTTTAACCTTTTAACAAAAAACTTTTTGTTTAAACCAAATAATATCACTTACCCTACCTTTAATCTTGTATGTATACATACAGTATACACACATCCATCCATCACCTCTCTTTACCTGGCTGGTTATGGAAGAGACTCCGGACACTTCTCTCAGGGGTGTTGAAGAAGGCTGTTGCCATTGAGTTGTACTCTCCATCTGCACAAAACAACTGTTATTGGAGAGAGGGACAGATAGAGGGGAGGGGGCAGGCGGGAGAAGATGGAGAAAGAAAAAGGGTCAATGAGAGAATCAAAAGAAAAACACTGTATTGATATCATTGGCCAGTTTGTTTTCCAGTGTGTGTGTGGTGTGTGTGGTGTGTGTATGTATACCTGCAGAGGGTACTCCTCAGAGTGATCTTGTGCCAGTGGTTGACAGTCATTGGAGAAGTAGATCATAGCAAAGGACACGGTTGCCGTCACCGCAGCGACCAGCATAGCCTCCATCACCTGGAGACATGGCCGGTGCACGTACCTGGAAGAAGAAAATGGCATGCACGTTCACTCATGCTCATGAAAATTCATGCCTGGGTGTGCAGACCAGCCACTGCCAATGTGAGTGGTGCTCAGTTCCTCTTTTCACTTTAGTTGATTCTAACATTGTGATGGCCCTCATTTAAATGATTATTTTAGTGAGCATCATGTCCCCAAACCAGGAAGTCACAGTGGTATTTTTTAGCTCTGTAGGAGGCTCTATAAGAGAGTCTGTCGGTCTATGTTCGTCTGTTCAGAGCTTGTGCACAGTACCAGTGTTTTTCTCAAACGTTTTACAATTAAAAAAACATATTTTACTTTAATTCATACTGGACATCAATGGGGCTCGGATCAGGCTGAAAAGTCATACATCATATAGATAAGTCATAGATAAACACACATAGCCACAAAGTCTGAGATCCACATGAAGACATGTCCTTCCCAGTTTTAAGATAATTCTCCTCCCACACGACTACATGATCTGTTCCAATGGTTATTGTTGGCATTCTAGAGCATTGATTCATGCTGGTATAAATATTTTGGTAAACCATGATGAAAAATTATCTTTGGTACTTCCGCAATGTGTCATTAGTGTATGTTCATGGCTTTGTTGGTGTCGTATTGGTGTTATTCTTGCTGGATGCTTGTGGCATAATAATGCATGTTACCAAACACTTTCCTATGTCAAGTACACAATTGGATTTATCACAAGATCACACAACACAGTTCAGAACTCACGACAAACCAACATTCATTGTCCTACAGCATTAAAACAAGTTCCTTGTGGGAACATTTTATGCTACATGTATTAGGAACTTGTCTTGGGCACTAAACGGTTCCCCCGTTCCAAGAACAACGGTAAAAGCCTTACCGTATCCTGAATATGGTCAGCCAGTAGTTTAAGATGTTGAACAGGGCTCCCAGCAATCCACCTGCCGGTTAAATGCATTGTTATTAAAATATAACCTGTGGTAAATATAAATGGTTCACACAACACAAGTAGAGCACATAAAAGAGCAGAATGAATCGTGAATAGTGTATCGGACAGATAAATGCAAAAAAAAAAGTAAACATTAGCACTTTGCCCTATGGAAGTGGGGTAAACTCCACTGGCACTGCTGTTTTTTCCCATCCTACCAAATATTTTACATAAACCCAGTGTGTCCTTGTCATTCTAGCTCTCTCTAATCTTGGTGAGATCGAGGTGGAACATGAGGTGAATGCAATTAACAATACAAAACAAGGCAGGGTGGATGAGCTGCAATGAGGCGCAAAGAAGCAGTGCAGGCCAAAACTGGATGATCAGTCAGCATGGCGGCCATATGCGCCTCCTGGTGTCGAGAGGATAAGTAAGTAATGATGGAAGACTAGTGGTGCTAGTGACTATGACCTAACAGTAGACAGGCTTTTCCTATAAACCTCGACTTGTTCACTGGTATTCAATTAGTTTAGTGATGACCCATGCCAGCATGTGCATGAAGAAATATATTTGCTATTTGACTCTGTACTAAAGTGTATGTCTCTCTACTGCAGAACACTGTCGCCTGCTGGCGGTCTGAGCTTTTCCATCCAAACTCCCTATAAGAGCTATTACTAATATGACAGAGGAGGGTTTTTACCTATGGCTCCCATAACGATGAAAATAGGAATCTCATAGAGGTTATAGGCCACACTCTGAAACAGAACAACAGATGTTTAACTTTGCATTCACAGGTAAAACTGGTAACACATTCAGAGACCGCAGTCATGATATTTAACCTCCTATACTGAAACATGTGTGTCACTCACTAATCTCTGACTATTCTTTGGGTACATTTTGAAGAAGGACAAATCATAACTATTTAGAATATAGAGTATCAAATATAAACATAATACAGTGAGCAAAGCTTCCTGTGGACAGGTGTTGAAAATTAGCACTCGTGCTATATACACTGTAAACAATGCATCTGGGTGCCGTCCAATGTAATTGTGATGTCCATATCAAATAAGTAAACATAACTTAACATAACATAGCATGTATTAAATAATTTAAGCTGTATTATAAAGGCTCTCACATCACTCTCAAAGCGGCCAAAGTTGATGAGACCGGGGCTGGACAGGTCTCCTGGCTTATTATGGTAGATACTCAGGAAGAAATTCAGAGTGAAGGTGGAGATCATGGAGGCAAAGAACTGGATATGGAAAAGAGAGTAAAAGAAAGATAAGTAAGAAACAAAGTGTCAGGACTGGACTCTCTGCCCCATCTTCTCCTCTGCATACGTTTCATGTAATCTTCTGGTTGAAGAACAGATTAATTTCATCCCCCTTTCCTCCATTCATCCATCCATCTATCCTTCCTTCAAGTATTCACTCTCCTCTGTCAGTATCTGGTTAAAGAACCACTTCCATCTTCTAATTAATTAATTAATTAATTAATTAATTAATCCATCCTTCCTTTCTGCATTCACTATCTTCCATGTCAGCATCTGGTTGACGCCTATCCAGAGTCTATTCCAGTGGTTCTCAACCTGTGGGCGGTGAGGATATTGCAAGTGGGCCCCCAAATAATTAGCAAAACACTAAGATTTTAGCGATCATATGACATTAACTCATTCAGTGCCACATGACGTCTAAGACGTCACGTGGCCTGAGCGCCCTGAGCGCCAAATGTCTCTAAGACATTTTTTATTTATTTTTTATGTTCAGAACCCAAGATATCATGATTTTAAAATATTCTGCTCCATTCACTCTTTGTTTAACTTCTTACTGAAAAAGGCTGTATCTCGGCTCCTAAGCACTTTTTTTTACAATGAATTTTGGCTGTGGCACTCAGAGCCAATCTGCCATAAATAAGCATGGCACTGAATGAGTTAATATAAAAAAATATATATACCGGTATGTGAAAAAGTAGATTACATTAGTTCCATTGATCCAAGCCGGAACACAATCGATTGATTGATCATAACATCCTCTGAAAATGTACATGGCCCACCCACCAAATAATAATAATAATAAATCATTTATAAATTAATTGCAATGTAAATATTGTAACCATGTTTTGCCATAATGTTACAAATATAGGCAGTGATAAAGGTTGTGTTCTGTGCAAACTTAACTAGAATAATAACGTGCGTGTGCGCCATTGACTGAGCCTAGAGAAGGAAAGCCAGCTGGAGCCTGGGTTTCTACACAATCACAGCAGACAACGAGTCACACTTGTGTGCTAACACACACAAGTATGTGTATGTATATATGTCACAGGTAAATTGGCATTCCAGGTAAATTGGAAGGGGAGCGCTTGTTTTTAGGCGTGGGGCGGGGCTGCGAGGCGGGGCTTTTCGAGACAGGGTTTTTTACGCGAGGCTCGCGAGGAGGAGGAGGAGGAAGAGGCGCGATGCAGGGCTTTGATACGAGGCGGCGCGAGGAGGAGGAGGCGCGAAGCCGGGCTTTCATACGAGGCGCGCGAGGAGGAGGAGGCGTAGGAGGCGCGAGGCGTGGCTTTGATGCGACGCGGACCGCACGTGATAATAGTTATTGTCCATGACGGAGGCGCGCCGACTCAGCAGAGCTTGAGGCCGCCTCCAGGCGCGAGTGCGCACGCCGACCGGCCGAAGGTCTGCTGAGTTGAATCAGCGCCGTCCGAGTTGTAACCCGATAGGGGGAGAATAGATCTTTTTATGGGATACTATCATACGGTCTATGGTTACTATCCAGTGTCCACGACGACACACATGCACACACGCATGTGCATGCGTGTGGATTCAGTGTGCATTCATTGCCCTCTACAGCGTTGGTTCCTCTAGCGCACCTTTTCCAATTTACCTGGAATGCCAATTTACCTGTAACATATATACAGCCTTTAAAAAGGTTGTGAGTGGCATGTCTCTGATGATGCGACATGATACCTGAGTCACGTGTCACGTCCCACACCTGCTTTCACTGAGAGGGCGGTCTTAAGGCCAGTTTTGGTGGTAAAAATCCATATTAAGGCTTCAGAGAAAAGCAGAGAGCCAAAAACCACCAGGATTTTCATAGAAAAGGTTCAAAAACTAATAACATGATTTTGGCTGGACTGGGCCTTTAAACACGTGTTAAGTGGTCAGATGGGTGGGCTGCAAATGCTTTTGAGATTTTAAAGTGGGCCCTGATCAAGAAAGGTTGAGAACCACTGCTCCATTCACTCATTTAAGTACTCACTATCCTCCATGTGAGCATCTGGTTCCAGAAAGAAGCTCCCTCCTCCAGGGAGAACAAAACACCACCTGCATCGGAGACAAGCATCACCACAGTTCAATGGAATACAACCACATTTTATATGATAATAAGATCTTAATAAACGTGATGTTTGCAACAAGACTGCCAGTATTTTCAAATTATTAGTCTGTGTCCACTATTTCATTTTCCTGTGTGTGTGTGTGTGTGTGTGTGTGTGTGTGTGTGTGTGTGTGTGTGTGTGTGTGTGTGTGTGTGTGCGCGCGCATATTTTTACCGACTGGTGCTCCAAAGGCAGCAGACACACCAGCAGCAGCTCCAGCAGACACAAAATCTCTTTTCTCGGTGTCCCTCCGAAAATATTCAAAGATCTAAACACACGTGTACACGTTAGTAAACCTATACAAACACATGCCACACACATGGATAAACCCCTTATATAATGCACACATTAATAAAACACATTTCTATGGTTACTGTAACTTCACTCAATAAAGTCTTCACATTCACCCCCCAAAAAGTGTGTGCATTACACATATTTCAGTATCAGCTGCAAAGTCACTTGAAACAGACATGCACGCATGCACGCACACGCACACGCACACACACACACACACCCTACAGTACCTTGAAGTCTCTTTTCAGAGAGGTGCTCCTACCCTGAGAGACCCCTGCAGCTACAACGGCACCAGAGTGAATCATGGGACCTTCCTGAGGAATTGTGGGATAAAGAAGCAGACAAAAAATGAATCAGATCAGGTCTCTCTTAAAAACATTTTCCAAGACTTTCCTGGATTTTTTTAAGTAAATATAATAAGACACCATTTTGTTATGGAATGTGGTGTCTTCGGGGACTAATAAATGAGCCACATTTCCCTGAACAGCATGACATCACACATAATCATAATCTAGCAAAACCATTTAATTGACATCACACCTGTGACTATAACATACATGCTTACCTTTCCCACTGCCAGGCCTCCAGCCACAGAACAGATAACACCAAACACTTTTACCAGCAGGGTCTATGGAACACACACACATAATGTGACAGCATGAATGCAAATCTTTCTGTTCATTATGCATTGGTTAAAGTAGTTGTTCTTACAGTGGTGTGTGTGTGTGTGTGTGTGTGTGTGTGTGTGTGTGTGTGTGTGTGTGTGTGTGTGTGTGTGTGTGTGTGTGTGTGTGTGTGTTACCTTGAGTCGTACGACCCTGGGAACCTTCACTCCATTCAGGTAGCATTTTATCTGTGGTATACCACTCCCAGCTGCAATTGGCTAAAGAAGGTAGAGGGAGCAAAGAGACCACATGAGGCAGAGGAGTTGCACAGAAATGGTCTGTTGAGATCAGTGAGGAAGAACTTGAATGGCCTGCACATAGGCCTGACCTTAACTCCAGCAAACATCGTATCAACTAGTGAAAAGCCACCTCAGTAAAGTGTATAGTGTTATAGTAGAAACGTGGAACAAAATCCATATCGATGCCCATGATTTGCTCAAAAATGTTTTCCACAAAATTGATAGCACAGAATTGTCTAGAATGTCATTGCAGTTGTAGCATTTAGATTTCCATTCACCTGAACCGAGGGCACTAAAGAAGGGGTGTCCACCGTCTTGACATTTCACTGTCTGTGACGGTACGTATATGACGAGATTTGTGTAAAAAGCTAAACATAAAACATGCTGTAAATGCTGAGCTGCTGGTGATAGTAGTCACCAGTGCTGTAGTCTAGGTTTTTTCAGACGGTATACCATAATTATTCCCTGGCGCAAGCACACATATACGTGCGCGTCACAGAATGAATTCTTGTGGTTACAGAGGGTGTACAATTTTTTACAGTATACTGCGTACATAGCGTATACTGGTAGAACACACCACTGGTAGTCACTGTAGCATGTATGACATTGTCTAAACCACAATGCTGTCTCTAGTCTCTAATATGCAATAACTAATAATAGTCTCAGCTAGGTTTAAATACTGGCCCATATAATAATTGATAGAAAACCAACAGACATGAGGCAATACACGCCCGTCTTCCATAGATTCAGCATCCCAATGACACTTGTTGCAAAAGCAGACACGTCAGGGGGCGGAACGGAGATGATGTGTGGGTGGTGGTGGCAGACTGGCAGTTGAATAAAATCATGCGCCTAATAAACTGCTTTTACAGTTGGAAAAGGTCATTTCATAGCTATATGTGGTAATATTTTCATGATTCCATCTCTAGGAGAGTGTATTTTTGACAGTAGTGAAAATCATACCTTTGGGATTTCTAGTAACCTGGTCTACAGTAATACATTGATGCTGCGCAAGCCTAACAAACATGTATAAAAACCAGGGATGTGTTCAGGAAAGTTGAAAACAAGATGCAGGAAAACTGGAAAAGACTAGGAGTTATGTGCATCAAAATTATGTGAAATTAAAATATACAAACCGGTGACAAATTAAAGGAAAAACCAACATAGTGTCTTAGTGAAGTGTTGGGGCACCACGAGCAGTCAGAATGCGACTTGGTATAGATGCTACACGTCTCTTGAACTCAACTGAAGGAATGGAACACCAGTCTAACAAAACATATTACCGGCATCTCATTTGGCATTTTGATGGTGGTGGTCAAGAGAGACCTCTAACATGTTAATCCTAAATCTACCATCAGTGTTCAACTGGTTTGAGATCTGGTAGCCTCGATCTCCAGGCTTTTATTTTTTAGTTTTGCTAAAAAATACAAGCCTGAAGCAGCGAGTCGATGTTCCGGGCATAGGAAGTGGGAGTCATCCTCAACCAACCAGAGTGCAGTGGGCGTCGCTCCAAATCACATAATTTTCATACTCATCAATCCATTAACCCCTGTGCCTTGTGGATGGGGCACCATCATCCAGGATGAGACCACTCCCATCGTGATAGAAGTGTTTCATTTATTTGCAGAGGCCCTTGCCTCTAAGGGCACAAGTAGACCCAAACTATTCTTGGAAATTGCCCCTACAGCATAACAGAGCCACCAGACCCCTGCCTATGAATTGAATACCAAGGCCCTCAGTGGAAACAAGTCCGCAAGGACTTTTATGAACGGACCTGTTAGACAAAGTATTTTAAATGTAACTGTGCTGTTTTAATTTTTTTGCCTAATAAAATATTCAATCAATTCAATCAATCAAAACCCCTTCACATAGGGTAAAGCAGTCGGTAGTACCATTCCCCTTGCGTATGCCACACATGCACTCACCCACTTGGGTAGGTGTGCATTTATCTTTGTAATGACGGCTTTATACACTGACTGCAATCCTACTATAACATTCCTCTTTATGTAGACGTTGACAAGATTGTTCTTGCTGACGTCCTACTCTTTAACAGTTTGAAACTACTAATAAAGCAGAGGTGATGGAATTAATTTGAAACTTGAAGATATCAGCAGCTAGTCATGATGATATTGGTACTTAAATCAGTGTCTTCTTACACATATTTTCAACTTATCACTGCAAACTGGGGTTGTTCTAACCAATTTAAAAATTGCCAAAGTTATCCCTTTCCATAAATTTGGGGATCCAAAACGTTATAATAATTAGCTATTTCAGTGATGCCATGTTTTTTTTTCCTAAAATATTGGAAAAACGGATATATAAAATAATATTGTACCACGTAAATGAACTCAATATTTTGTATACTATGTTAACAGCTGTATTGTGTCATACAGCATTTGCCTTTGTTATATTTCTCCACACACATTTATTCAGGGGTTCCTTTATTTGGCCAAATAGCTAAAGATTACATGAAAATCACATCCCTGTTGAGAACATTTCTGTTTGTCGGTCTTACCTCAAAGAAGGCAACTAGGATGGCTCCCACCATGACAAAGGCAGAATTGAGAACAGCCCATAGGATGAGAGAGATGGATAGGCCACCCACCTCTGTAAACTTCTCAATGTCTGGAGGAGTCAACGGTCAAGGTAGTACCTTACAGAGTTAGGGAATCATGCGATTGGGAAGCTGACTTAGCTAATGACTAAACCAACAGTCACACTGGAGTACAGTTATGATCGATCAAGCATAACCTTACACATCTGGATGGATAATGCAAAACAAGTGGTACACATGATAAAGAAATTAAATCTATAATTGTCTACAGTTCCACTGCACCACCACAGATGCAGGATAAATCGACAATGGCGTCCACTGTAAGGCTCGCAATGAAATAGGATTTTTTTTTTCACCCTTGGTATGAACCGTGGAGAGGACGGTCAGTTTGTTCGGATTACCAAGCGAGCTGATTGGACAAAGAGGCTTTTCATTACACAGCCCAGGCCGGTAGACAGAAAAGGTCCAGTCACACTATTGAATCAAACTAAGTAGGGCTGCAAGTACCAGTTATCTTCTTAGCGATTACTTTTATAATTGAGCCACATTAAGTCCTATTTTATACTTTGTCGTACACTGTCATGCGAAAATAGTCATTCAACAAGCTCACAATGAGTCACAGTGCACGCTTCAATTGGTGTCAAAGGGTTTTTCACAATTCCAGGAAATTCCTTAAAACGTGTCTGTATATAATGTGTCAATAGTGTTAATTCTCAACTGGTTTCACACTGGGACCCCAAAATGTTGCACTGACCATCAAATCATGACTTAACATATTAAATAACATGATATTACTCTGTTCAGGGACCGTGTCGGGACAACTTGCAACTCGTTTTCGGGTGTTAAGAGTATTTAAGGATGCTCTGTTTGACCACTTGGTACTTGACTCCAGCCAGCTCCTCCACGGCAATGTCTATAAAGCAGGCAATGAGACCTGTCAGGAACCCAATCAGACCACACACCACCCAGCGACTGATCTCCAGACAGCGGAAACCCTAGGAATACAGCAGAGAGGTAGATGGTGTGAGAGAGAGAGATTGTGTGATAGAAGGAATGTGTGTGGAGGGGGTTAGAATGAGAGAGAGTACAAGGGCATAAGAAAAGGGGTATAAAAGAACATGTACGTGGAAAATTTGTAAAAATGTAGTTAATTTCCCCTGCAGTATCAATTAAGTTCTATCTGATTTAGATTTTTTTTTATTGACAATAAAGAATTATGCACAAAACATCTGATTGCACATTTTTCGAAAAGGATGACACAAAAAAAGCCCAAAGGCTTATTTCCATTGTGGTCCTAATTGGTGGCGTTACAAGGGGTAAATAAAATACAGTTACAATCAGGACCAAGTGGTAATAAGAAAACTCTTTAAAGGGGAAATCCACCCATTTTCAATATTTAACTATGTCATTAATATAGCATAAAGGAGTTGTGTGGAAATAAGAAAAAATTAAAAAAAAAATTAACATTGCAAAAAAATTTAACATTGCAAAAAAATTTAACATTGCAAAAAAATTAACATTGCAAATTACACCATGATGAGTCATCACAGTGTAATTTGCAATGTTAATTTTTTTGCAATGTTAAATTTTTTTGCAATGTTAATTTTTTTTTAAATTTTTTCTTATTTCCACACAACTCCTTTATGCTATATTAATGACATAGTTAAATATTGAAAATGGGTGGATTTCCCCTTTAAGTTAGTAATTACCTTTATCCATCTATCCATCCATCTACAGTAATATACATACACTGTGTTACCAGCAGCACTTACAATGAAGCTCATTCTCCTCTCCTCCTCCAGGAACAGCTGGTTCTCACTGTTATCATAGTCCAGACTCTGGAACAATTTACAAATTACAATTTAGGCATTTAGCAGACGCTCTTATCCAGAGCGACTTACAATAAGCAAGGTAATCACATACAATATAGTGAGACAGTGTAGTGTCTCAGGAAACTTGGATCACTGGTAAACCAAGAACCTAGCATCAGTTTAAACAATGTAAAAAATGATCAGTACATTGAAAGTATACGATACCAGGTAAACCTAGCATCTGTTTAAATAACATGCGTCTAAATTACATTCTTAACATTATGGTAAAGAAAAACATGCCTAACAACACACACAGAGAACATTCAATAACAATTATGATTTATTTATTTTCCAAAATTCCATAATAATAATAATAATAATAACTTAAAGTAATACTAGGTAACGTTTTCAACAAAACTAAAGTTAAATTGTATATCTTTTGCGAGTGGCAAAAGTTTCACAACACCCACTCCGTGAATTTCACCCCCGGAAGCCTTTTATTTATATATTTTCTATTGAACGTGTACGGGGGGGACTTTCCCGGGAAAATGACGTTCCTGGCCAACGTCATGACGTCGTGGCCGACGTCCTCAGGAACTACCGCAACGGTTTCCTGTTTGGCCAGGAACTACCGCGCTATTAACAAAAAGGAACCTCACGCTGATTTTAAGATAATGTAGGATTGGAAGATCGAAAAAGAACAGAAAAAAGAAAGCACAGCTCATTGTAACTAATGCTCCACTGGCTAAGAGAAACGATCCGTAGATAGTATAAAACAATTAAAAGATCGCTTTTTGAAACGCTTCCGGCTTCCGGTGAAAACGAATGGAATTCTGGGTAATCGAGGACTAGGGAAATTGTATGCAGTGACGGTAGTGACCAGCAGAGGTTGCTAAAAATCGTTATTTGTGATTCTGCATTGTACAACTTTAAAATAGTTCTGCAATTCTACAAGTCAGGCCCTGGTTGGCTCAAACAATCAATGCTCAACCACATAACCACAACATCCTGTATTTGATTCCTGGCATAGGACTTGTGTTGCATGTCTTCTCCTCTCAGTTCCTCACCATCTGTCATATTCACACAGCGGCCATTTAGTTTTCACATCACATTCTGGGGTGGGTGAGAAACCGCACCCTGATGAGGTGACATAAAAGCCAACCGGCTGCTGTGTGAATAATGGTCAATCTTCACTTCTCACTTTCCTGATTCAAAATAAAGCAACAACAACATAAATGAGGCTGTTTTGTTTACCTCGTATTTGAGTGAGAGCAGCTTCTCATTGTGAGGGATCTCTTTGGGTCGGCCCCTCAGCGAGTCCTGAAAGAAGGGAATCAGAGTACAAAGGTAAAACATAGAAACTAATCTATGAGCACTGGCCAATGGAAAAACTCAGCAGAAGACTAGGGAGAGAAGAGAAAGTCATCGAAGTCGCAGAAATCAAAGTGAAGGTACAGCAAGAGTGAAGCCTAATTTTTACTTCGTCGTATGACAATGTCGCTCGCCGAATATAGCAGATCTATAAGCTCACAACACGTCATGACGGAGTATAAATGAAGCCTAAGTGTAAAGCAGCTGGTCAGCCATCATTTTGATGAACAACAATATGACTGGGCCATACTGTTTTCAGCAGTCCTATACTCCTAGCTGCAGTATGTAAGAATATTTCCTGTCACCACTAGTATTTAGTCAGAGCTTGCGCTCTCCAAACAAGAGTTTATTGAGGTGTACCGTATCTTTTTTATTTAATCACCATTTGCATTTTCAATCACTGCACTCCTGTTTCATTATGCGCAATTAAACTACCCTAGAGACAGCGGGAAATGTATAATTACATTTTCATTTAAATAAAAAAATCTTTAAATCCATGACCATGATGATTACACCAAGCATAACTTTCTGAGATTTACACACTGCAGCTCTAAGGATCTGTGCAGTAAAAGCAGAAAAGGCATTTAGGTCAATGAAGCGATTTTACATGACTGAGCCATATAAAACCACTGTGACGACAACATGATGTTACACCAGTGTTCCCAGTTCTTAGTTTCATTTTATAGACAGGGCAGAAAGGCCCTGTCTTTTACTTTTACTTACACCAAGTAACAAGACAACCCAAATAAAACCAAAAGTAAAATAAGATTCATATAAAACAGGATTATAGTTTCTGCTGTGTTGAACTATAAATCCAGCCTGTTCACATGACTGATTGAGGAAACACTGGTGCACATAACTCCAGTAAGGCAATCCTTACAAGCAGACAACAACGATAGGCTATAATTGACATGCAGGGCATTAAACGGGCCGACATCGCATCATACAGTAAGCACATGCATGCGCTCAGAGACGGTGCAATTCATATTGTCATGCACGGGATATTATCATGCACGGGAACAAAATGTACAGTATCATATCACTAATAAGTCATCTTAAAGCTAGGTCATTCCGAAAAGCTACAGTAGAGGTAGCTTAGTGCTGAAACTAATGGTGTTGGACTTAGAGGCCAATGGGAGTGATCCAACAGCCAAGAGAGACTCAAGCTGCATTTACTTGGCTGTGCGGCGCTTCCTTCAACGTAGCCTAAGGAACAGGATTTGAATTCATACGGTGTATCATAAGCTTTATGGCGATCCTTATCGTAGCTCATTATAGCGTTTGTCTAATCTATAAGTACCGCTCAGAAAGGAATGCTGCCGGGTGCTAGCGCCAGAGGATATTTTGGAAAGCAAAAACAAGTTGTCAGAAACTGTATTTATTAAGTGTAAAATATAAATACACATTTCCGGTGTGTACATCATTTGGCGGGTGTCGGGGGCTGACACTCGCAAATAAAAGTAGTGTTTAATAGTGTGTAGAGAAGTTTTCAAAAACACATTTATGTGCAATTGTTGTGAAAAAATATACTAGTGAAAGATCAAAAAGAAATTAGTTTAATTGAACACAGAATGACTTTAACGTTGTCATCTAAGGAACAACCTTTTGGAAACATTTTAAGTGTTGCGATTGCTTTTTGGGAGACTCTAGTGAATCAAGCTACATGTATAATCCAGCTAAATTTGTACCTACAGTACCAGCCAACATTACATAGTACTGATCTGAACAAGGGTTAGACACACAGTCAACTATTTTAGATTCCAATTTCTTCCACATAGCCTACTTGTGGGCATGGAGGGACCGGTTTTGAAAAGCCAGTGACCCATTTTTGGTACCATACCCTGATTTGTTGGAATCAGTACAGTATGTGTACCGAAGTACAGTATGTGTACTGAGGACTTTAAGCACATGGTTTACAATCATTCATCTTGTGCAATGTGTCATGCTGGAAACCATTAGACTGGTTTATTTTCCACCCTCGTGCCTTTAAAAGGCAGTGGATGAGTCAACTTCACTACTCTTCTCTTCTCTTCTTGTCCATTAAGTCCCTGTTTCTTTTCTTGGTGGATGCGTTTATTTTATATAGGCTATTTTGAAAGAGCCAGAGGTGCCAATTTGATCAAGCTTAGTTTTAATGTACCCAACACTAAAAGTCTGTAAGACTGTATTGATGAAAGCTTAAGTCTAGACTCTAGGCTAAAGGGGAACATCTGTAGAATCCTCTAACTTAAGTTTTATTTTATTGAACATTAAGTGGCTGAACTGAAAGAAGGTCTTTAGAGAGGCCTACTATTAGTCTATTACTATATCATAAATGAGTTTACGCATACAAGCCAGGTCGGTCTTGCTGTATAAGGCTACTCAAATAATCCAGTGCAAAATGATATATTGCAACTTTCCAGTAACATATTCTTATCTTTCACATAAAAGAGCTGCTATAGTTGAAATCAGTCAAAGTATAACATTACTTGGAGTCTTGGACACACTTCCTCAAAGTCTAATAGGCATGATTAATACCGTAGCCTAATAGTGATCATTATATCCAGAGGAATAATCAGCTATAGCCATGCAGGCCTAGTCTTGTATTTGTGAGTTGCATACTGCAGGCACTGGTCTTTATTTCTTCCCGACTGACTAACGAAATAGCACATTATCCTTTAATTCAGCCGTAAATCCAATGTTCACACCACTTGACTGGTGTAATTCACCAATATAATATTGGTGGAACTTACCAATACTGTAAATAGTGCCTGGCAATTTTGTCTTAGATACCAACAGTGTAGAGACTGATTTAAGGTAAAGCAGAGGCTGTTTATCCAATCAACTACTGTACAATAAATGACATTAAAGATTTCAGGTCTATAAGAGATGCACATGAATGTTCTTTGAGGTAGATGATGTGATTGGTAAACAGACAGAACGGAGATGGAGACAGCGGATCCGGACTTTAGACTTTACCTCATCCGATGTCATCTCCTCCTCCAAATCCACCGTGCTGAGTCTGCCTATGTGAAATAAACTGCCTCCTCCAGGCAGCTAACAGACCAAAGACATTACACACCTAAGCAAAATGACATATATGGCTATGTGTAGCACTTTGCAAGTTAACACTTAAACAGTCATAGCTACTTAAGCATGGATGATTGGGGCAAAGGGTTTGAATGTACAAGTTTGGGGACACATTGTGCTAAAGTGATTATGTTATACTAATGGCCATGATACTGTGAAACACAGGATGTAGGTCATTAGCCTGGACTATTTGATTACATGTTGACTGACCCAACCAGGTCTGCCTGACTGTACTGTATACAGACTGACAGTCTGTACACAGACTGTGTGTCTGTGAAGGAGGAAGCTGGTATTTCCACAATTTCTGTTTCAATGACACTGCTGGTTGACTTAGCTATTATGTCATCACCAAGTGTCTTTTGTACCCGAGTAACCTGACAGTTTTCAATTGTCCTCCAAGTTCCTCTAGGAATCTATAGTTATTCTTCACTCGTATCAGCTGCAACTGTTACTCATGCTGTTGGCAACTTGGCATGCGTTGTGTTTTCTCTCATACAACAGTGACATGATGCATGCCTTGGAAAACTCAAAACCAATGCTGGACAGGGCACTGCCACTCGCCTTAAGTCAGGGGAATGCCATGAAATTAGTCAAACGCATTCATAGCTCCATAAAGAACCTCTCACTCCGCTATACAGCTCCGAGATGAGGTTCTATGTGGTTACCTTCCAGAATCGGGTGAACGTCCGCCAAGGCTCCGCTGTTTACCCTTTTGTATATGTTGTATCCCAAAACTAATGGTAGATTCCAAGCCGCACGGATGTTTAAAGTTTGGAACGGAGCATAATATTTTAGGTCCGAAGCGAAACTACCCGTTTAAATCGCTTATTTAGTCAGTCTGTGGCCATGTTTCCCATTCAACCCGGAAAACCCCCCTACGTCCGCTGCCAGTACTGCTCCCGGTTTGGCTACAATGGGAAACATGGCCACAGGCTGACTAAATAAGCGATTTAAACGGGTAGTTTCGCTTCGGACCTAAAATATTATGCTCCGTTCCAAACTTTAAACATCCGTGCGGCTTGGAATCTACCATTAGTTTTGGGATACAACATATACAAAAGGGTAAACAGCGGAGCCTTGGCGGACGTTCACCCGATTCTGGAAGGTAACCACATAGAACCTCATCTCGGAGCTGTATAGCGGAGTGAGAGGTTCTTTATGGAGCTAACGCATTCATAACATTTGATTGTTTTTTTGTTTTGTTTTTCTGCAAAAAAAAAACATGACACAGCATAAAGTCTAACGTTCCATGAGTCAGTCTGTCAGCTGGGATGCTAACTAGCTAGCCAACAACATGCTAACGTTACCTGTCTGGAGTACCGGGGCTGTTCAGAGCCGTTGAGCAGCGGTGTTCCTTCCCCTCCTCCGGTCGCCCCGCCGGACTCGTCCGTCCGACTGGACCACGACACTTTCTTGGTGATGTTGGCCATGGCAGCCTCCGATAGACTCTCGCAACCCCTGCAATAATTAGTCTAATGCAACTGTTGTAGCTAACTATTAAACTCCTGTCATTTTCTCAGCTCCCCATGACCAACACAACATCAGTGGGTCTCGTGACGCTTAGTATGGGTCCCATGCGTGGCCAAAAATGTTTTACGCCGACTTCTGGGTGTTGTAGTTTCTAGTTGTAGGCGAAGACAGCAGCCAGCCATCCACAGCTATTTTCCATAAAAATCATCCTTAAGAACCTTATGATGCAAGTTGCAGCTAAAACATCCCTGAGCATTATAAAGAATTGCAGATAGACAGTTAGACATGTTTTAAGATGGAATGATACATATTTATAATGACATTACAAACCCAAATATATAACATACACAGCATTTTGTTTTATTAAGCACCAGTCAATGTTGTTGATGATTATATTAAGTATTCTTTTATCGATAATGACATTTGTGTATGTCAGTATTAAAATAAATCTATGACCGTCTTGAGCCAAGGCTAATATTATGTTATAAAAATCATATAGACAGACACAAAAAAATAATCATGGCCTGGATTATACTTAGATTTAGAGGTTTATTTCAACATGAAAAAAGAGTCATAGAGTCATATATATACAGTATATATATATATATATATATATATATAGAGAGAGAGAGAGAGAGAGAGAGAGAGAGAGAGAGAGAGAGAGAGAGAGAGAGAGAGAAGTAGTATATTATGTGTTTTACTAGTAAAGTTGCACATCATCTTAGAACGTTAGTTGTTACAGTAAAACTCAAATCAATTATGTTTTTGAGGAAAACCTTTTCCTAAATGGATTTGATTTGCAGTGAAATACTTTATTTGAAATCCTCTATGTTCTATAAAGTCAGACACAGAGTTCCAAACACTCACACGCGACCTGCTTCACTTCTCCGTGTACTCCCTCTATGTCCTCCATACCGAGCACCACCCCTCTGGGCACCCCCCGCCCTGTTGCCACCCCTTCCACCTCCTTGGGGCTCAGCACCCGCTCCCAAACCCGGAACCCTGTCATGCGCCCCACAAACCCCTCCGCTGGGTCAAACCCTCCACCCACCGTGTCCTGCTCCTGACCCAGCACCACCGAGCCGCCTCCAGGGACCTCCCAGCCCTTCTGGAAGTTTGACCCTGAGGAGGTGAGGCGTCGGTCGGTGTACTGCCAGTAACGTCCCTGGATGGAGGACCAGACGAGACAGAGGTGGTGCCAGTCGCCGTCCAGGAGGGAGCCCACCGGAAGGCGCCGGTACACGGGGTCTCCGACGACAAAGTCCAGGGTCATAGAGGAAGATGAAGGTGATAAAATGGAGGGAGAGGAAGGTGACGCTGACAACGATGAAGACGAATATGATGAAGGCGAGGAAGTGGAGTTGCGTCCGTACAGAACCAGCTGGTTGTCGTTGTCGTCCGTGGCGTAGGAGAGCAGGGTTCCAACATGTCCTGCCGCCACACTGAGCCAAAGGCACACAGAAAGTTCTGGGAGGGCCGGGAAGCTCCGGGAAAATGTGACATAGTTCTCAGCCGAGGCGAAGGGAAAAAAGAGTATGGAGTCCACATTACAGACTGAGAAAATGAGAGCGAGAAAGAGAGAGACAGAGAGAGACAGCAAGAGAAACAGAAAGACAGAGACAGAATGAGATGTAGAGAAAGAGAGAATAATCAGTCTGTCTGTCTGTCTACCTTGGCCTGTCTACAAAAGACTGCTCTAAAACTACTCATGGGTATCATGTTTATCTCTATTAGATTTGTGAGATTAATGCATTCGTACTTGATTAGATATAATGGTATGGGACAGGAGAGATGAAGTTGTGTTAGAGTCTAACACAACTAACAGTTAGACTTGACTTAGTTAGAACCTGGAGTAAATAGGAACAAGATGTACAATTTATCCCACTGGCCCAACAGGACACTCTGTGGTTAGAGTTAGTTGATATAAGGTCATTTAGCATTAAGGGGGAGAGTAATGGATTCTACAGATGACAACACAACATAATGTTTAACTCAGATTAACCAATCCTCCCTGTTTCCATTATGACCTCACCATAAATACAACTTTCTTTATTTCCATCGTTCTTTCTTTCTTTCTTTCTTTCTTTCTTTCTTTCTTTCTTTCTTTCTTTCTCCTTTCGATTTAGGAATCCCAAGTTGGTGTTGGCTAGACCGCACTCTCACATCGCATCTTTCTTTCTTTCTTACAGTGTGGTGCCGTCCTTGTGTGTCAGCAAATGAGTGGGCTGTGTTATGTAAGCTATGAGAGTTATGGTCATGTCAGCGGCGAGCTACAATGATATCTGCTCATCTCATTTACCTGAATAAATTAGAATGAGAGATGAAAAGGGAATTTCTAGGAAAGACGCAGTGCCTTGGAACTAAATTGTTCTGGTAGATGTACACACAAAGCTCTCTAGAAACAAAACCTGGTCTGTGTTTGAAATACGACTGATTAGAAAACAATGCTCCCTTTATGTTGCCTATAGGCTTATTGAATTTATATATTTACCTCCTGACATACAGTACATACGTAGGTATTTGGAAATCAACATCATGAGGTTATGGCCTGTGATTCTAATAATGGCTAAACTTTTCTGTGACACTTTTTGAAGAATATGACATTTTGCTTAATACAACTTATAATAATACTAATACTAATACTAATACAACAATGTCTCCCGAGAGTCTATGTACCTGAGCCAGTGTTAATAACCAGTACAACTACTAGAGGCTGGGAAGAAGCTGTACTTACTGGTTGCCTCCTTCTTGGGGACAGGCTGTCCCGGGATCTTGTGCCTCACAGGAAGGTGGAGATAGCTGTGGATCTCTGAAGAGTCTGTCTTCACTTCCTTTGCAGCCTGTTCCTCCTCTCCTCCCCTCCCCTCATTCACCTGGGGATAGTAGTGCTCAGGTTGGGGATGAGTGTGGAGGTCAGAGTCATGCGGCTTCAAGTTAGGGTACAGCTGTGGTTGTGGCAGTTGACCCTGCGGCCTGGGTCTTGTCCGTTTGTCGCCAGAGTGTCTGGACTGGGTTTGAGGCTGATTGTGAGGCAGTTGTTGATAATTATGATGACCAGGTGATCGGGGGTATGAATGTAGGGGGTGTGTGTAGGACTCTGATGTTGTCTGTGTCTGATGCTGGATCTGAGATTGGGAATAAGCCACAGGCCGGTGGGGCTGGAGTTGGGGGTTATACTGCTGTGCTGAATGGTGGGGCTGTGCATGGGAATGATGCTGGTGTTGGGGCTGGGAGTAAGACCCAGGTTGAGACCTGGGACTAAGAGACTGGGAGTTGTGGGACTCAGGCTGAGGCCGGCTTCGTCTAGCTGGAGCTACTGGGTGAGAATGGATGTAGCGGTCATCTTGAGGCCTGGGTTGTGTTTGTCTATCCAGGACACTAGCGCTCATCTCAGGTCTTCTGCCTCTTGAAGTCTGGCTCCTGCTGCGTGGTTCATAGTCTTCCTGGGGTGTCAGATTGGAAGTGAAGGGGTTTCTGGTCCTCCCTGGCCTCCTGGTAGTCACCTCTCCATTCCCCTGCAGGACCTCCCCGACCCTCCCCTCTAGCTGGCTCATCCGCACCTCCTGTTTATTCAGGGACTCCTTAAGCTCCTGCAACCCATCCAGCAACTCTTCTCGTTGGGTTTCAAGGAATGCCAGTCTTCCCTCCTGGCTTTGGAGCTCCAGGGTGAGGTTGGATACTTTAAGACCCCCATCAGGTTTCTGTTTCTGGGTGTGACGGCGTATGTAGTCCCTCAGGTTATTCTCTAACGTGGCCAGACGACCTTCCATTCGCTTACTCTTTTTCTCCAGCTTCCTGCGCCATTCCCTTTGGGCGTTTAATCAAGATAAATCAATGTAGATCAATCAGTTATTTTACAAAAATCATAAGCATTCAAGTGATTTCTTTATGCAAAATATATTTTTGATAAACTCATTCGACACAAAAAAAAACACCTCCCTCAACCTACAGTACCAACCTGAGAACTTCCATCTCCTGAGCGGTGGTGTGCTTGAGACCATCCAGATCCTTGGAGATCTTGTGGTACTGGTCTGCAAGGAACTGGACCCGGCTCTCTAAGCCTACAGACAAGCTGTAGTTCTGATTCAGAGCGAGCAGGTCCAAACGGGCCTGGGTCATCGCTCTAAACTGTTGGAACTGAGACAGAACCTCTGTTTGATTACGATTACAACAAAAAAAAAATTAGACATTAAGTAGGCACTATTATTCAGAGCTTACAAGTGCTAGATCAGAGTAAATGGCATGAACCCTAGTCAACAAACAGGGTAAATGCTAAATTTAGTACTTCAAAGAAACAGGCAAACATCAAACATAGCATCTGTCTAAACAACAGGTTATCTAAATAACATTCTTAGCATTTGTGGTCAAGCAATACAAATCTAAACATCTAATGTGAACAAATAACCAGCTGGATCATGTCCTGAAGCTAAGAGGGTGGCATGCCCTTGATTACCTTGTAGGCCACCAATTCATATATTTTACAATTTATAAATAATATCCCTTGTTTTTAGTCAGTTTTTATTTCATAATATTAAATAGTAATAGTAGTTATAGCAGCAGCAGTAGTAGTAGTAGTGTAATAGTCATAATGTAGATTAGTCATTATCATATAATTCATGTAATATCATATAATAGTCATACTATCATTAGATTAATATTATTATCATTATTATTATTATTATTATTATTATTATTATTATTATTGTTGTTATTGATATTATTGTTGTTGTTATTATTATTGTTATTAGTAATAGTAGTACTAGTAGTAATACTAGTGGTAGTAGTAGTAGTCATAATATCACATATTATTTGATTATTATTAAAATAAGTAGTAGTAGTTGTTGTTGTTGTTGTAATATTATTTTATTATTAATTTTACTACATGGAATTTTCCCTGGATTACTTTTCAGTTGCTTTGGAGCTACATTAATTTCAGTGTTGGAACATTAACAACTCACTTAAATCATATAAAATTCATTGTACAACAAATACCCAAAACAGGTTCCTGTCATTATGCCTTCACATAATGAACGGTGAATATTATTCATAGATCAAAATCGACATGCATGTGCACATACTATACACAGACATAATTTACATACATACACATGTACTCACATTCCCATCTGGTAAACACTCACACAGGCATGCATGCATGCACACAGAGCCTGTACTCTTACCTGTTCATCTAGTCGCCGTAGTTTCTGATACACAGGGGTCCTGAGATCCAGTTGGGCTCCTGCCTGCACTCTGAATGGCTGGAGCTGTAAAAGTAGCATATGAACCAGGACCAGGGGCCACTGGCTGGGTTTGAGGCCTGCCATGGTGCAGTGTGGCGGGCAGAAAGCGGACTGGGGGTCTGGGTTCCTTGTATGGAACTCTGGAGGGGAGTGAACCAAAATAAGAGAAAATACACTTTTTAAATGGGCTGGGCTTGGTAGACAAACACTTAATAGGCTACACGCACGCACGCGTGCGCGCGCGCACACAAACACACACACACACACACACACACACACACACACACACACACACACACATGCGCACATATTCACAAACACATGTGTGAGCACACGCATGGATGCATGCGCGCACGCATACGCACGCATACGCACGCACGTAAACACACACAGATACAATTGCAGACCCTCAGATACATGCCATTGCCAACATGCACAGAAGCTCTCTCACTCAACAAAACTAGGTACAGTACATGTTTGCACAAGCAATGCATATACACACATACATGATCTTGCAACAGATTGTGTGCACACACACACACACACACACACACACACACACACACACACACACACACACACACACACACACACACACACACACACACACACACACACACACACACACACACACACACACACACACACACACACACACTTTCCATAATCAGCTGCCATCAGGGAGCAAAGATGAGTTTAACAGGTTCTCCATCTCTCTTTCTGTTCTCTCTCTCACTTTTCTTTCCCCCTTGCATTTTAAGTTTGCCCTGTCAGTTTTTCCACTTTGCTGAATCATTTTGTCTCTCATCCATCTCTTTATGCAATCCATTTCTCCCTCTTTCTTTCTGTCTATCCCTGTCTCTCTCTTCTTTCTGTTGTTTTCTCTCTCCCACATGCAATTTATCTTTCCCCTCTCTCTCTCTCTCTCTCTCTCTCTCTCTCTCTCTCTCTCTCTCTCTCTCTCTCTCTCTCTCTCTCTCTCTGTCATACAAACCCATATTTCAGTCAGGATGAAGAGTACATCATATCACAGAGACATCATTGTGAACGTTACAAATAACCTCCTGATTACAGTACATCAGACAAGACTTCTCTATGTCCTGAGTTAGACCATACTGTAGTTTCGCATTTGACACCATTGACCATCACATCCTATTACAGAGACTAGAACATTTAATTGACATTAAATGGACTGCACCAACTTGGTTTAAGTCCTTTTTACTAGATTGATTTTAGTTTGTACGTGTTGATGATGAATCCTCAATGCAAAGGTTTTACAGTGTTCCACAAGGTTCTGTGCTTGGATCGTTACTATTCATCAATCACCATATATGTACATATTATGTTCCTTTAGGTAATATTATTAGGAAACACTGAAAACACATACACTTTCATTGTTGATGTTGCCCAATTATATTTATCAATGAACCTAGATTAAATCAATGAGTTAAATAAACTTCATGCATTCTTTAAGCAGGGTCTTCAACCTTTTCAGGCCAGGGACCCCCAAACTGATGGGTAGATGGAGCAGGGACCCCCTACCTCGTAGGGTAGGGGGAGCTACCACATATATTGTATATTTATGTATACAATTGTGTTTTATATTGCCTGCTCCTATACGCACCAGCCCCAGTAGGTGTGCAAAATAAAAATTCTCTACAAAATATGTATAAACATACCATGTTATTGTGCATTGTGCCTCCATTTATCTGTTTGCTATGGATTCATGTTATGTTTAAAGACAATTTTACTTTTTTTTTTTTTTTTTACTTTTTTCTTTCAAACAAAAATATTGTTTAATCAAACAACAATTTCGCGGACCCCCTGCAGTACCTCCGCGGACCCCCTGTTGAAGACCTCTAAGGACATCAAAACCTGGCTGACCTGCAAGTGTCTGATAACTCTAAAAAATAAGTTTATTGTGCTTGGCCAGAAATACTTATTAATATTGTTACTCTTTATGGCATTACATAACCAGATTTAAACTGGAAACACATGACACCTTCACACGTGTTTCCAGTTTATATCTGCTGAGCCTGACCAGGTTCGCCACCTTCTGGACTACAGTTATGCACTGAGCCTATTGTCAGGCAATGTTCTTTATTATCCCACTAGAATTCTGTGCTCCCACAATGCAGGCCTATGCATTGTGTTTCATAGAATCTTCAAAAGTAGAATGGGAGGCAGAGCTTTCAATTATCAGACT
>NC_137615.1:30345630-30510630 GCF_963280865.1 Gymnoscopelus braueri
TGTAATAGTGAAAACCAGCGATCTTTACCGACCTTTGAAAAATCACGGAATATTTTCCGTGTTCGCTGTCCTCAATGCGATCGCCACAATAGACGAACAGGAGTCTCGGGGGAAAAAATGTATCCGGTCACGGTAATCCTTTGCCTAGTTGTGGCCTGTTGAATGTGGCTTATTTTTATCCCAACAAACACAACAGGAACGGAGATGAAGCCATTTTCCCACAGGAAATAAACAGGAAGTAGAGGTTTATTTAAAAAATGACCTCAATTCCGGATCTGTCGTCATCTAGCAGTGAGAGCATCATTCATAGGGTAGCGAACGGCGCCATCTGGTGGAAACCCACTGAAAACACACAACTCGTCGTCAGCCTCATCAGTGGCAGGCTGCGCCGTGGCAGAATCTGACGAGTTCCCTCGTCCGAGGCAGGCAAAGAGTTAAAGGCATTCATCATTGCCTTCAGGGATCGTGTGTATCAGTCCGAGGTGTCCCAGATGCGATCATTTTCTTATTTCATACCCATAATAACCTCTCTGAGGCTATAGCTGTCTATGAGAGGGTCTCTATCTGTAAGCTATCTGTTACCTATCTATTAGATTACATAGACAACTGATGTCTTAGATCACAGGCTGGCCACATTAAGTCTTCATTACATATACGCAAATTAGTCGGTACAAGACCAGAGCTCGTTGGGCATCGGCCTACTCGGGAACGAACGATGTAAGTTGGAAATGCATGCCCCACTCAGTTATGCAATATTGTACCCCGTTTTACCCCTGTCTGTCTGTCTGTCTGTCTGTCTGTCTGTCTGTCTGTCTGTCTGTCTGTCTGTCTGTCTGTCTGTCTGTCTGCCTGTCTGTCTCTGTCCCTTTTATGCCCATATATGGACATTTCTGTATCTGTCTGTGTCCCTATTTATGCCCATAAATGGAGTTTATGACATCAGCACTATGAGTCATATCGGTTGGATCGACACAGACAGACGGATTCAGAGATCTCCATATACAGCATGTGCATATAAGGCACACAGACAGACAGATGGGTACAATGGGTACTCTGACAATGGATACAGTGGGTTTAACGGGTATTGCATAACCGGAGGGGCATGCTTTTCCAACGGCCAATAGCCAATGGCCGTTGGGACTAGGCCCTAGTCTATCTATCCTGTATTCAAATCACATGCGGACGGCGGATGTCACAATAACGTAACATGCCCATATAAGGAGTCTGGTGGACGGGTATTCTGACAACGGGTACAACGTGCGTAACTGAAGGAGCATGCATCTCAACGGGCATTGTTCTCAACGAACGAACATCGGCCTA
The DNA here is from genome assembly GCF_963280865.1 of Gymnoscopelus braueri. NCBI lineage: Eukaryota > Metazoa > Chordata > Actinopteri > Myctophiformes > Myctophidae > Gymnoscopelus > Gymnoscopelus braueri. The sequence goes on from NC_137615.1 coordinate 30,346,951, forward strand.
GTATATAGAAAAGCAGACTACCCGATTTATATTCAATTAATCGAAAATGTAATCGATATCTCCATATTTGGAGATCCATATATGACACAGCTTTGGTTTGGAATGGATACATCTTAAATATATTTTCAGTTAAGCACCATTCATTCGTAAGGTTAAAAAAACATACCTGTACACCCTCTAGTATTTGTGGGTTAGTGTACATGTCTTCTGTCTGCCTGTACAGCACAGCATCAACACGCAGGGCAGAGTCACATGGTCTGAGCTGGCCACACCCATCTACTACAAACCAATCATCATCTCAGTGGTGATGCGTTTCCTGCAGCAGATGACAGGCATCACCCCGGTCCTGGTTTACCTACAGCCAATCTTCTCTAAGAGCAAGGTGGCCCTGGAGCCCAAGTAGGACAACTGCAGCTTCTCGTCTGTCTGTCTGTGTCTGTCACACACACACACACACACACACACACACACACACACACACACACACACACACACACACACACACACACACACACACACACACACACACACACACACACACACACACACACACACACACACACACACACACACACACACACACACACACACACACACACACGTACTGTATAGATATGTGAGTTTATCGGGTGCTTGGTCTGGAAGGTCACAAGACTGAACAGGCTTTGCTGTTTACCCTCAGGTTTGATGCTGCCATTGTAGGGGCGGTCCGACTCCTCTCCGTCGTCGTGGCAGCCAGCTTGATGGACAAAGTTGGACGCAAAGCTCTTTTGTACACCTCAAGCCTGCTGATGTTCCTGTCCAGTCTGACTCTGACCATGTACTCCCACACCATACCCTGTCCTCCATCCCCTACACCTCACAACCTCACCGGGTTCACTCTGGACCACAGTTCCCACAATGCACTGGGCATCACTTCAGACCCCAGTGCACCAAGCCTCATTCCACTCATCAGCACCATGGTGTTTATATTTGGTGAGTAGTTCAAAGTTTGTGATGACACTCCATGTTTTAGCTAACAGATCTTATATGTAACACCAGTGGTGGAAAAAGTACTCACATTCTTTACTTAAGTAAAGGTATCAATACTGCAATGTATAAATACTCTTTACTTGTTACAAGTAAAAAAAAAGTCCGGAATTCAGAATTTACTTGAGTAAAAGTACAAAAGTATTGGTATCGAAATGTACTTAAAGTACCAAAAGTAGAAAGTATATTATGCAGAATGGCTAATTTCAATATGGCTGAAGTGGATAATGTATGTTTTGTTACAATAATCAAAATCTCCAAAGTAACTAGTAACTAAAGTTTTCAAATAATTGTAGTGGAATAAAAGTACAACATTTGCCTCTGAGATGTAGTGGAGTAGAAGTAAAAGTACTGGAAATTGGAAATACTCAAGTAAAAATACCTCAAAATTGTAATTAAGTACAGTACTTGAAATGTACTTAGTTGCTTTACACCACTGGTGATGACACTCCATGTTTTAGCTAACATATCTTATATGTAACTACAAACTATTACTTTGGTATGTGGGGTCCGGAGACAAAAATAGCAGCTGTACAAGCTCAACATTTTTTACAAGACAAATCTTATGGGGTCCCTGGAAACAAAATATATTTTTTTAACTAAGAGAAACATCTGTTTCCATGCTGTGTCTCCTAGGTTATGCCCTGGGCTGGGGGCCAATCACGTGGCTGCTGATGTCAGAGGTGTTACCACTGGTCGCCAGAGGCGTGGCCTCGGGTCTGTGTGTGATGGTGAGCTGGCTCACGGCCTTCATGGTCACACACGCCTTCACACACCTGCTGCACAGCTACGGCCTGTACGTTCTCTACCTGGCCTTCACTGTTGTGTGTGTATTCTGTCTGCTCTTCACTGCCATCTGCGTCCCAGAGACACGCGGACGCTCCCTGGAGGAGATAGAAAATTACTTTAGGACAGGACGCAGTTTCACCATCATCCAGTAAGCGGCAGCATAGAGCAGTGGTTCGTTTCAAGGACCCTGAGTTCTGTATGGATTATGCCACACACCACCAAAACTCTGAGAGTCTCGGAGCATCAGACATTTAAGGGTCCGCTTGGTGTAATTATTCAGCTGGGGGCCCCCTGGAACCCCCCCCATTGGACCCCTGGGGGTCCCTGGACCCTAGTTTGAGAATCACTGGCATACAGTATTGTTCCTCAGTTAATTCAGAATTCTATAAACAGGTCTCAGTCACTGGCTTTGATGCTAAATGGGATGTGAAAAAAGATCAAACACCCAAATACTGAATGTTTCTGTACTACCTTACTCCCCTTTCACTGGATTAATAATAATGATATTTAACATAAATGTCCTGAAGGTAAGAGGGTGCCATGCCCTTGATGCCTTGTAGGCCATCAATTCATATATTTTACAATTTATAAATAATATCCCTTGTTTTTGGTCAGTTTTTATTTCATAATATTAAATAGTAATAGTAGTTGTAGCAGCAGCAGTAGTAGTAGTAGTGTAATAGTCATAATGTAGATTAGTCATAATATCATATAATTAATGTAATATCATACAATAGTCATACTATCATTAGATTATTATTATTATTATTATTATTATTGTTATTATTATTATTATTATTATTATTATTATTATTGTTATTGTTATTATTGTTATTAGTAATAGTAGTAGTAGTAGTAGTAGTAGTAGTAGTAGTAGTAGTAATAGTAGTGGTATTAGTAGTAGTCATAATATCAAATATAATTTTATTGTTATTAGAATAAGTAGTAGTAGTTGTTGTAATATTATTTTATTATTAATATTATTACATGGAATTTTCCCTGGCTTACGTTTCAGTTTCTTTGGAGCTACATTCATTTCAGTGTTCAACACTGAACACTGAAACTCACTTAAATCGTATAAAATTAATACCAAATACCAAAAACAGTTTCATGTGGTTAAGCCTTCACATAATGAAGGGTGAATATTATTCATAGATCAAAATCGACATGCATGTGCACATACTATACACAGACATAATTTACATACACATGTACTCACATTCCCATCTGGTAAACACTCACACAGGCATGCATGCATGCACACAGAGCCTGTACCCTTACCTGTTCATTTAGTCGCCGTAGTTTCTGATACACAGGGGTCCTGAGATCCAGTTGGGCTCCTGCCTGCACTCTGAATGTCTGGAGCTGTACACAGCCTGATCTCCAGAGAATACCGTAACATTGCACGGAACAGTGTTGCTGTACAAGTAGCATATGAACCAGGACCAGGGGCCACTGGCTGGGTTTGAGGCCTGCCATGGTGCAGTGTGGCGGGCAGAAAGCGGACTGGGGGTCTGGGTTCCTTGAATGGAACTCTGGAGGGGAGTGAACCAAAAGAAGAGAAAATACACTTTTTAAATGGGCTGGGCTTGGTAGACAAACACTTAATAGGCTAGACGCACGCTCGCGCACACACACACGCATGCGCACACATTCACAAACACATGTGTGAGCACACGCATGGACACACACACACACACACACACACACACACACACACACACACACACACACACACACACACACACACACACAGATACAATTGCAGACCCTCAGATACAAGCCATTGCCAACATGCACAGAAGCTCTCTCACACAACAAAACTAGGTACAGTACATTGCACAAGCAAGCATGCATATACACACCCACAGTCACACATGCATGATCTTGCATACGTGTATGTGCAGATTGTGCACACATACACACACACACACACACACACACACACACACTCACTGTTTCAGCCCAGCACCTGGGCTGCACGACCTGGAAATGACCGTAATAATCCTAAAACGGGAGCAAAAATATTTTTTAAAATAGTGGGTTGGGGGCCCACTGGCCCAGCGGCCCACCGGGCATTTGCCCGGTACGCCAAATGGCCAGTCCGCCGCTGCCCCAGTCTCACCTGGCGTCCACGGATTTTTGCCTCACAAAAATAACATTTATTTAATTTTATTATGTGCCCACCCCAAGCTGATTTCCCACTGCATGGCTACTGCTTTGGCTAGCTTTAACAAGCCTCCTTTAACAATGGCATACTTAAGTCTATTCAAATCAACTACGATCCTCACTCTTAACAACTCTCTGCCCCACAATGTCTGTCTCACCAGCTGTTCACAATCAATACCATTAACACGCAACAAACTTGGTATGGACTTTTGCTGTAACATACTACTACCTTTCAAAAGGCATTTCTGAGATGGAAAGAGAGAATGAACATTAATTATGTTACCTGTCAAATATATGGCCTTTCACAGTCTCCAAGCCACAAATCTAGCATACTTGACTTGACCTTTATCAGAGTTCAAATCTGGTGTGTGCGTGCGTGCGTGCCTGCGTGCGTGTTTTGGCTGAGGCTGTGTAACAACCAATGTGAAGTAACCTGGGCTAAACGTCAAGATGCGTGGGTTGCTGGAGAAGCAGCCTGTACTGTTCTGACTCAGCCACAGCCAAAAGCAGGTCTGGGATTCTCTTCCACTTCTGCTTTGAGCGTTGATATGGCTCAATCTGGGAATACCATGATTCACCTTCCCCTAAACACCCTTCTGCTTTCTTTCCCCTGCAAATGTATGGTTGCAACATTTAGGTTTCATTTACAATGCTTCTTATCAGTAAGATCAGGCCGGCTGGTATCAATGGGCTAGTGGGGATAAGCCCCCCCTATTTTATGGAATAAAGATGAGAAATTATTAAAATGTTATAGAAGAGATTATTTTATATGCTGGTGGAACCTGGAGCAGCAACAGCATCAATTAGTTACAAGAAAAACACAAAATATGTCAAAATGGGCTGATTTATTTTAGCCCAAATCAGCTTCCATTGGCTTTCATTGAGTTGAGTGATTGACAGCTGACATGACACGCCTGCTTGACTTACTCAGAGCATCGCAGTTCCCGCCCCTTCCGGGTTCCACTGCAAAATTCTCAATGCATTTTTCCCATTGACATTTCCAAAATATTTATATCAATTAATTTAAGCCTAGAATCAAGCCATCCAGGGTCCTGGTGAATCATGACCATAAAACGTTTGATTCTGTGAAAAAACTTTTTTGAAAACGGCAAAACAAAGGGTATTTATTAAATATAGTATATCATATAATTAAATATAAAATAAAATAAATCACAAAAAAAACGTTTTATGGTCATGATTCACCAGGACCCTGGATGGCTTGATTCTAGGCTTAAATTAATAAGAAACATGATTGCTGCTTCAATCACATTGGTAGTGGCTCAAGCTGTTTGGGGAAAGTTAACATCGCTACACACACACACACACACACACACACACACACACACACACACACAGCTAGCGTCGTGTGTGTGTGTATGTGAGTTTCAGACACACACACACACACACACACACACACACACACACACACACAGCTAGCGTCGTGTGTGTGTGTGTGTGTGTGTGTGTGTCTGAAACGCACACACACACACACACACACACACACACACACACACACACACACACACAATAAACAGCTTTAAAAGCAGTGATAAGGAACATGGGAAGAGTTCTACTGTAGGAGGAGATGAGTTTCAGTTTATACATACCGCTGCTATGTTTTAAGCAGACTTAAATAATCTAACCTTTTAATTAATTGTCTGGTCTTATTTAGTTTATAAAGTGCATGCTATTCTTGTGTGACCCTCAACACAGGATTTGATCATTCCAGGCTCAAATTATTAGTATTGCCACCACCACCAATAATCATGATATAAGAGCAGCTATCTGCACATACAAACAACGTTCACTGGAACAGTGGAACCTCTGTTTTGTTGTGGGTACTTGTGTTGTTGTGGAGCATTTCCTATAACAAAGTATAGATAACCTACAGTAGTGTCATTGCTGTAACTTGCTATCTGGAATGTGATGCTGTTGCTGCAGGGTGAACTGTGAGTATCATATAGTATAATGGATGTCTTATAGCCCCCCCACCCAAAATCACCACCAGCCGCACCTCTAGATGCATTGTCCTCTGCCAGGCTGAGTTTGAGCTGTTGCCATACAGCCTGTGAGACCAGTAAACCACTAGTAAGGTAATTATTTAATTAACTAGAATGGATGAAAGGAGTGCTGCAACAGATGCTGAAGAGAAGACGCCACTGCTGGACAGAGGAAGCACTTCAGCTCAAACCAAGGTCAGTGTCATTTCACTTTTACTGTCATTTATACAATACTGTGCTCTAAATAGAAAAATAATAGACAATATTTTGTAACTTTAACATTCTTGTATAATGTGAAAAACAGGACATTTATTCCCTGTCATTAGTAGATAGATTGAAGATATATTTAAAAAACAAAAATACACTAAATTGAAAGGGTGCATTACCTCTCATCTGAGATGCTTCATCAGTTCTGCTAATTAGCAGGGAGTAGCTGACATTTAACCTCAGGTGACAGTCATTGAGGTCAAGATAGAATTGTGAATGGTGTGAGATGAGATGATTGATGATCTAGTTATTCAGATTGATGACATACTTTGATACATCCTACTTGATTAATTTGACATGCTGTGTAAAACTAGGTGGCTCAGTTTTACACAGTCAAATCCTGAGTGTGAATTCAACTCTGCAGAGTGTACAAATGTGAACCAAATGGAGCTGAAAGAGTCTATTTGGTTCACATTGGTGCACTCAGAGTTGAACCAACACTGAACCAGTTTCACGTTCAGCTGCCTTCCCTGTCTGAATAGATCAGTAAGTCCAGGCTCTTCCTGGCCGTGTTCTCGGCCGTCCTGGGGATCTTCAACTTCGGCTACTCGCTGGTCTACCCGTCCCCTGTGCTGCCCACGCTGGAGGACCCCTCCACAGACCCCCGTCTCAGAATGAACACGGAGCAGCAGCCGGAGGCCTGGGGGCCATGGTGCTCAACGACGTGATTGGACGCAAGCTGAGCATTATGACATCAGCGGTGCCCTCTACGATTGGGTGAGTGTGTGCGTGTGTTGCCATGACTGATGTTAGTTTTTTACCCCTAATGTTATGTTGTCATTATTATTATTATTATTATGTAAAACACGCCATGATGATGATGATACTCAAGGAGGGAAGGATATGTGTGTATTCATATGATGTTTATGCATGTGTGTGTGCATGCATGGGTGCTTGCGCGTACGTGCATGCATGCGTGTGTGTGTACATGGTGCGTGTGTACGTGCACGTTTGTGTGTGTGTGTGTATGTCAGGTACATGCTGATGGGTGGAGCAGTAGACAGGTGGATGCTCCACGTGGGACGCTTTCTGACAGGTGTTGCCGGGGGAATGAATGCTGCCTCCATACCTGTAGGTTACCATAGTTACACAACTAGTTGAAACCACCTCTAAGTGGACTATTTATCTATTTATCGTGTGTGTGTGTGTGTGTGTGTGTGTGTGTGTGTGTGTGTGTGTGTGTGTGTGTGTGTGTGTGTGTGTGTGTGTGTGTGTGTGTGTGTGTGTGTGTGTGTGTGTGTGTGTGTGTGTTCGTGCTCTTCAGGTGTACATCTCAGAGATATCTTATCCAGCTGTAAGAGGAGCTCTGGCTCTCTATGCCCTCGGTAAGAACGCAACAAAACATTTATCCATCATATAGTGATCGTATGACGGATTTTAAAATAGCATATCTACAAGCTCATAACTCATTGCCACGCAAACACACACACGTATGCGCACACACACACAATTTAACAATTTATTTATGTCCACACACAGGGAAAGCATGCAGGGACACAAATATTTTAGGTGCAGCTAGAGGTTACATCACAAACTCATGGATATATGTCCTCATGATACAACATGTGGGAAACTCAGCACTCCATGGGCACAAGTAGCGGCGGCGCTGCCATACATGGCAGCAGAGACAGCACAATACTTGTGCCAGCCTTTCTTTGGGCATCCCAAGTTGTCGAAACCCTCCAACAACCAGTCCGTGGGTATGTCCTTGGCTAATCTCTCAAGAACAGATTCTGCTCTCCGCTTGAATCTGTCGGGGGGGTTCGTCATAATGTGTACGCACTGGCCTACAAGTGGGCGTGCCTTCAGATCAGGAAGCAGGCCGTGCTTTACCCAATCAAATGTAGTGGGCGGGATTTACTGTCTGCTCTCGCTTCCCACTGAAAACAAACCTAAACTCATTTAACAATAGCGTCCTCAAAGCAGACAAAACCACGGAAAGATATTCACATTTTAACTTGCTCTTTCATCATAGAAACAAGTGGGCTTTTAACCAAAACGATCCATGTTCTCTGGGAGAAGTAGTGTTAGTGTTCCGTGTAGAAATATCGTTAGTGGGAATGAAAACATAAGCGCACCACCGGAAGTGGAGCGCTGAGGGCAGACCAAAAACCCCGGTTTCCTTGCGCACGGGTGCTCCATTATGCTCCCCCCAGAGCCAAGTGAAAGAGTAAAAAACAGCAGAGGGCGCTGTTTTTCCTTTATATTTGGCGATGGGTTCCCAGATTGGTCCTTGGCTGGATCACCAGAGGAAACAAAGTTCTTAGTCTTGCACTGCTGCTTGGTGTTAAAGCGCTCTCTGTTGTTGTTCTCATGGGCCTGGAAGCCGGAATTTTGGACTAAAGTTTTCTTACCTTTTCTATGACGTTATGATATAATTTTTCATAACTCCACCCCTGAGCCGCCACAGCTTAACAGGTGCGCGGATAGGCCTTAGGTTAGATCACATATTTTAATAGCTTTTTTTCTAATTTTTTTTGGTGAGATCTGACGTTCATAGTGACAGAACACTATGCAACCAAAAAAAAAAAAAAAAAAAAAAACAGAAGTCTCGCTAGACGAGATTGAAATCTCGAGATTTCAATCTCGTCTAGCGAGACTTCTGTTTTTTTTTTTTTTTTTTTTTTTTGGGACAGTGTTCTGTCCAAAATTCTCCTTTAAGTAGCGTTGGCTGTTGGTAGATTCCACCGGTGAGTAGTGCCTTCTTGTATGCAAGCTACATTGTCCACAGAAGTTGCAAATGCATCCACTGCACCTACTACATTGACGATGGTAGTTACAACGGGGCAGTTTAACGTCATGCCCAGGACACACACACACACACACACACACACACACACACACACACAATGTCCTGGCAATGACAGGTCTATAAAAAGGGTTTCTTAAACATACAGTAGGCTGCAACATAATGGTACATATTGTGTATGCATATTTGTTTGTAGGTCTGGTGTTGTCGTGGCGCTGGCTGGCGGTAGCAGGGGTAGTTCCAGCATTGCTGATGGTGGTGTTGATGGTGTTCATGCCCCGCTCCCCCAGAAGACTGCTCTCCCTGGGGAGACACCAGGAGGCTGAGAGGGCCCTTCGCTGGCTCAGAGGGAAGCACTACGACACTAACGCAGAGCTCGCCATCATGCAGGTAAAGCAGTGGTGCACAGTAACAAAGTACATTTGCTTGAGTAATGTAGCCTGGTAAACCCTCCCTCCGGAAATCTCATTTGTCCATTCTGAAATTTTGGCTGTGGGCTGGAGTTGGGCGGGAGTAATACCGTTGACTGACAACCCCTTCAGCCAAATCAGCAGTGTTCCCCTTCAGCCAGTACATTTTTACCACCTACAGACTAATGTGACGAAACGGGACTTTTGAGACGGCCATGCCCAAAATAGGTTGCCTTATTCGGATACATCCGTGTCACTGCCCGCCCCTGCCGGTTCTCTGAATTTGTATTTTTAAATAGGCTCTGTCATGATTAATTGACCACATATATGAAGTTAAACAACTAAGTTCTATCCAAACGATATCTTAAAAGTAAATTCCGTGCCTCAAAAAAGAAGTTTGAGAGCGTTTTAAAACCGAAAGTAAGAAGTAAAGACAACGCACAAAAAACAATGGCTGCCGTTCTTTTTTGTCGGCTGCACTCAGGCTGCACTCGGCTCCATTCGGGCTCACTCGAACTCGCCACCTGATTGGCCAACTTTCGCTGTCAATCACAGAACGATGAGCGACGACCCTGATAGGCTCGTCCATTTGGTGAACGGGCTAGAAACGCCCAGACAAGCCATCAGGCCAGACTTCCTGAAATCAAATGGAAATGAGATTTTCCGGAGGGAGGGGCTTTACCAGGCTATGAGTACTGTACTTATGTCAAATGTTTTGGTAACACTTGCTCATAAGATAGGCTACCTGTAATTAACACTTAATTTTTGATTACTTAATACATTGTTTAAGTATTAATTTAGCATTAATTCATCATGAATCCCTTTTAATCCCTTGTAATGTTATGTAAATGTATTCCACCGTTTGTCTGTTTTTCAGATTTTATGTTTTGTGTGAGGACTGCGGATGAAAATTAGCATCTTTGCTAAATCCGGTGTGTTTACGTTCATGTGACGTTCATTAATATGCTCTGTCCTGTCTAAATAAACAAATAAAGTAAAGTAATCATGTATTAAGTAACTGTGCTTAACTAATGATTAACTAATGATGTTAATTAATGATGAATTACAAGGAATTCATGATGAATTAATGCTTAATTCATGTTTTATTAATGTATTAAATAATCCTAAATTAAGCGTTAATTACAGGTACCTTATGAGCAAGTGTTACCAAGTGTTACCAATGTTTTGAGTATCTGTACTTAATTGAATATTTGTATTTTTGGATACTGCACTACATTTCAAAGACATAATATTGTGCTTTTGACTCTACTACTACATTTCTGGGAAGGGAAAAAGTACATTATGAATGAACCACTCAAGCCCTATTTCAAATATAATGTGAATTGTATTTCATATTATAGCTCACAACGTGGACACGCTTGTAGATCTGCTATTATCACTATCATTTATTTTTAAATGTCTGGAAAATCTTTGAATTCTGTGTGGGAAATGCTTAAAATTTAATACAGCAATGCATTGATATTAAAAGAGAAAATGTACTTTGTAATTTGAACTTTTAAATTGTATTTTTAAAAGCACCTACTCCAGTACATGAACCTTTAAGTACAAATTTTACTGAGCAACTTTCACTGATATATATATATATATATATATATATATATATATATATATATATATATATATATATGTGTGTATGTATATATATATATATATATATATACATATATATCTACAGTATACTTTGACTCAAGTACTGGGGTCTACTTTGTCCACCACCTGAGACAAAAATCAGTGTGACAACCACACTGAAATCTTGTGGCAATGTGAGCTACTAAATCAATTAATTTATAATGTTATGTTGTTATGTCAGTGATTTATCTATGATGAGTTACTTGGTAAAGACAAAGTAACTATCATCCCATAGACCAAGCTTTCCCTAACCTTTCAGGCCGTGACCCCCCCAAAATAATCATATTTGAACTGGGGACCCCCCACCCTGACAAACACTTGGAATTGTAGGAGTTGAGGCATTACATTTAGTTCGGTTCCACAGATAAATAGTGAAAATAGCCGAACTAGATCGGCTATTTTTTTTTTTAATGCCTAGATTTTTAAAATATATTATTAGGTAATATTTGACAATTTGGCCAATGTTTGACTATTTGTTATAGATAGTTTGTTGGTTACTTTTGACGTAATAATGGTCTTATTATTAGTTTTGTCACGGGCAGCCCTTGCCCTATAGGAACTTTGCATGCACACACTACACAGCTGCTTCCAATAGCAATCACCATCAAGTGTGTAGCCTCGTTCCCAGCCTTACTCATCTGCAAGAGAAAATCTGTCAGTACTTGTTCCTTTTATGCCCATATATGGAGACACCTGATGTCATCATATATGGAGCTGACTGATTTGTTTGCGCCTGATGCCATGACGACACATTGAGGTTAGACAACACACTCCATATTTGGGCGTAGCTGCATTGGGACCGCCTTATATGGTTATGGCTGAGTCATAGTGACATGAGCATGACGACTGGCCGGCCAGTCCTCCCGTAAGCCAATGTTATACAGGATTTGATAATAGTTCTGTCTCTTAAAGGCATTCATCATTGCCTTCAGGGATCGTGTGTATCAGTCCGAGGTGTCCCAGAGGCGATCATTTTCTTATTTCATACCCATAATAACCTCTCTGAGGCTATAGCTGTCTATGAGAGGGTCTCTATCTGTAAGTTATCTGTTACCTATCTATTAGATTACATAGACAACTGATGTCTTAGATGACTGACATCACAGGCTGGCCACATTAAGTCATTACATATACGCAAATTAGTCGGTACAAGACCAGAGCTCGTTGGGCATCGGCCTACTCGGGAACGAACGATGCAAGTTGGAAATGCATGCCCCACTCAGTTATGCAATACCTATTGTACCCCGTTTTACCCCCGTCTGTCTGTCTGTCTCTGTCCCCTTTTATGTCCATATATGGACATTTCTGTATCTGTCTGTGTCCCTATTTATGCCCATAAATGGAGTTTATGACATCGGCACTATGAGTCATATCGATGACATCAAGGTACTCCATATATGGTGATTTGAGGTTCTGGACAACTTAGTCTCCGTGCCTATACACTATATGGGCATGTCGGTCGGATCAGCCGCCGATCCAACCGACTCGACGCCAGGCACCACACTCCCTTGGGTCCTCTGCGATGCGTTTGCAGAGTGAAGTCGATCCGTGTCTGTATATTCAGCCACAATGGACAGCAGCACCGTAATATCATCTGGTTTCCCTCCTCTCCAACTCAGGCCATGGGCATGGACTTTCTCGGCAAATGGGGACATGTAGTTGGGGTTATAGGCCAGGTCATGAGCCTGCTTTGCAATGCTCTGTGCAGTCTGCAAGATGCTGTCATAGTTGGTGGTGTTGAGTTTCTTGAGCTCCTGCAGAATCATGTAATCTCGCATGTTGTCAAAGAGGCCATCGGTGGCAGTGAGGATCATGTCACCAAGGTGAACATCAAAGGAGGAGCTGTCAGCTGCTTCTGGGCTATCCCTGAATACTCGCCCTTCAGCCCCCCGGAAAGCAATGGACAGCTGAAAGGGAGTGTTGAAGCAGTGCTGTTGCTCGTTCGATCGGTGTACCACCTCTCCTCCTCGCACCACCAGGAATCCTGAGTCACCGAGGTTACAGGTGTGCAGTCGGTGACTCCCCCGATCTAGAACTACAATACAGGCTGTACTGCTCCCCGGCAGGGGGACTTGTCTACTGTTTAGTAGAAGCTTCTCATAAGCAGAGGTGAGGATGCCCACTGGGTTAGTGGGTGTGAACTGGTCTTCCTTCACCAGTCCCTCACATGTCCTCATCAGAGTGGCAGAGAACTGGGAGGGGTCGACGCCGTGGTCGCGATAACCACCGACGCCATCTGCTACGCCCAAGACATCGGCGGATCTATTTTGTGCTATGAAATAGGCGTCGTCCCCATAGCACATCTCTTTCTCCAAGATCCCCTTACGAAAGTCCTTCCCGAACCCATAACTGGCTGTGATGAGGCTGTAGTAGTAACGACCATACGTTTGGCTGCAGTCCTGACCGTACGTTTGAGACAGTCTGCCCAGGACAGCTCTGGTGGTCTGCCATAAGAGAGCACGGATAACATCCTGTTCCTTTGTCTTTGATGGATGGAGAATGTCCCGGGCATGACGTTAGACTGCATATATGAAGATCCCTGAAGAATGCACGGAATCTCTGTGTGAACTGTCAGACCGATGTCAGTACTATGATGTCATATTGATGACATCAGGGATCTCCATTTATGGGAATAAAAGGGACTCAGACAGACGGATACAGAGATCTCCATATACAGTATGTGCATAAAAGGGACACAGACAGACAGATGGGTACAATGGGTACTCTGACAACGGATACAGCGGGTTTAACGGGTATTGCATAACCGGAGGGGCATGCTTTCCCAACGGCCATTGGCCGCTGGAAAAGCATGCCCCTCCGGTAGACTAGGCCCTAGTCTATCTATCCTGTATTCAAATCGCATTGGTTGACGTTGGGTCGGCGGACGGCGGATGTCACAAATGTAACATGCACTGATGTCAGACCTTCTCCATGTCACAAACATAACATGCCCATATATGGAGACTGGTGGACGGTGGACGGGTATTCTGACAACGGGTACAACGAACATGCATAACCGAAGGAGCATGCATCTCAACGGGCATTGTTCTCAACGGACATCGGCCTAGTATATAAAAAAACACGCTACCCGGTTATATTCAATTAATCAAAAATGTAATCGATATCTCCATATATGGAGATCCATATATGACACAGCTTTGGTTTGGAATGGATACATCTCAAATATCTTTTCATTCATTCGTAAGGTTAAAAAAACATACCTGTACATCCTCTAGTCTAGTATTTGTGGGTTAGTGTACATGTCTTGTCTGCCTGTACAGCACAGCATCAACACGCGGGGCAGAGTCACATGGTCTGAGCTGGCCACACCCATCTACTACAAACCAATCATCATCTCAATGGTGATGCGTTTCCTGCAGCAGATGACAGGCATCTGCCCGGTCCTGGTTTACCTACAGCCAATCTTCTCTAAGAGCAAGGTGGTCCTGGAGCCCAAGTAGGACAACTGCAGCTTCTCTTCTATCTGTCTGTCTGTCTTTGTCACACACACACACACACACACACACACACACACACACACACACACACAGACACACAGACACACAGACACACACACACACACACACACACACACACACATACTGTATAGATATGTGAGTTTATCGGGTGCTTGGTCTGGAAGGTCACAAGACTGAACAGGCTTTGCTGTTTACCCTCAGGTTTGATGCTGCCATTGTAGGGGCGGTCCGACTCCTCTCCGTCGTCGTGGCAGCCAGCTTGATGGACAAAGTTGGACGTAAAGCTCTTTTGTACACCTCAGGCCTGCTGATGTTCCTGTCCAGTCTGACTCTGACCATGTACTCCCACACCATACCCTGTCCTCCATCCCCTACACCTCTAAACCTCACCGGGTTCACTCTGGACCACAGTTCCCACAATGCACTGGGCATCACTTCAGACCCCAGTGCACCAAGCCTCATTCCACTCATCAGCACCATGGTGTTTATATTTGGTGAGTAGTTCAAAGTTTGTGATGACACTCCATATTTTAGCTAACAGATCTAACAGATGTAACACCAGTGGTGGAAAAAGTAGGCTACTCACATTTTTTACTTAAGTAAAGGTATCAATACTACAATGTAGAAATACTCTGTTACAAGTAAAAAGTCCGGAATTCAGAATTTACTAGTACAAAAGTATTAGTGTCGAAATGTACTTAAAGTACCAAAAGTAGAAAGTACTCATTATGCAGAATGGCCAATTTCAATAGGGCTGAAGTGGATAATGTATGATTTGTAATAATAATCAAAATCTGCAAAGTAACTAGTAACTAAAGTTTTCAAATAATTGTAGTGGAGTAAAAGTACAACATTTGCCTCTGAGATGTAGTGGAGTAGAAGTAAAAGTACTGGAAATTGGATATACTCAAGTAAAAATACCTCAAAATTGTACTAAGACAAATCTTATGGGGGTCCCTGGAAACAAAATATTTTCACATGAAAACGTTTAAGAACCACTGTATTAAATAAGAGAAACATGTTTCCACTGTTTCCATGCTGTGTCTCCTAGGTTATGCCCTGGGCTGGGGGCCAATCACGTGGCTGCTGATGTCAGAGGTGTTACCACTGGTCGCCAGGGGCGTGGCCTCGGGTCTGTGTGTGATGGTGAGCTGGCTCACGGCCCACACACGCCTTCACACACCTGCTGCACAGCTACGGCCTGTACGTTCTCTACCTGGCCTTCACTGTTGTGTGTGTGTTCTGTCTGCTCTTCACTGCCATCTGCGTCCCAGAGACACGCGGACGCTCCCTGGAGGAGATAGAACATTACTTTAGGACAGGACGCAGTTTCACCATCATCCAGTAAGCGGCAGCATAGAGCAGTGGTTCTCAAACGTTTCAAGGACCCTGAGTTCTGTATGGATTATGCCACACACCAAAGAGTCTCGGAGCATCAGACATTTAAGGGTCCACTTGGTGTAATTATTCAGCTGGGGGCCCCCTGGAATCCCCCCCCCCCCCCCCCCCCTTGGACCCCTGGGGGCCCTTGGACCCCAGTTTGAGAATCACTGGCATACAGTATTGTTCCTCAGTTCATTCAGTAGAATTCTATAAACGGGTCTCGGTCACTGGCTTTGATGCTAAATGGGATGTGAAAAAAGATCAAACCCAAATACTGAATGTTTCTGTACTACCTTACTCCCCTTTCACTGGATTAATAATATATGATATTTAACAGTTTATATTGTAGTGTAGTTATACTATAGTTTACACTGAAGCACATTACCATTTATACAAAGCTTCATCATGATTCAGGCTGGATGATGGATGGAGATCAATCAATCAATTAAGTTTTATTTATGTAGCACATTTCAAAGTAAAAAAAAACAAAATATTAAAAGAGAGGAGATGGGTGATGGATGACAGGTGATGGAAGATCATGTATGGGTGGATGGATGGATGTGTGGATGGTGGACAATTCCATACTGCTTTCTCAGATAGGGTGTGACCTATAGAGTCTAGTGTAGGTCCAAGGAGTGTCTAGGTCCTAGACACTCCTAGTATCGAGATCCAGTACATGCACTGCGTGTGTGTGTGTGTGTGTGTGTGTGTGTGTGTGTGTGTGTGTGTGTGTGTGTGTGTGTGTGTGTGTGTGTGTGTGTGTGTGTGTGTGTGTGTGTGTGTGTGTGTGTGTGTGTGTGTGTGTGTGTGTGTACATGCGTGCGTGTCTGTGTGTCTGTGTGCCACACCCCGCATACAATCTAAAGAGGTACTGTACAGTGACAACCTGTGCATACTGTCACAACAAAACATAATTATCCTGATGTCATAATGGCTGTGAGTATTATCGCTGGAATCTTCAAGGAGTTGGCTCGTCAAGACATAATTGCTTGTGTATACAAGACAATGAAACGGGACACGTTTTATGACTAATTATAATGTAACATTATGGCTGTGAAATTACGAGAGGAATCGCCAGCATGACAGAAAACTCCATGTTCTTTGGCCTTGCATCTAATATTCCAAAAATAAATCTATCTCCTCTACATAAGTTCTTAACAATTTGTTTTATTATTTACATTGTTCCTTTGCCTCCTTTTCCTGCCTTATACTCTTGGCATAGGCCTACTGCCTACTGCATATTGAAATGTTATACTGAATGTTCAAAAAGAAAACAAAAGGGCAACACATCTGAATGAAATATGTACATCACCATCAATAAAGTAAAAATTGCCTTATTTCTGGGATGCACTGTTCTGAGAATTACTTTGTCTGGACGTTCCCAATGTCAAGCTTACGTAAGAGTCATCACCTGTCCCGTTGGTGTGAAGGATAGGTATTTTGATTGACAAGCGGTGTACTTCTAAGTTAGAATAGGGAATGTGTATGAGCTAGCTAATGTACAGCCTGTGTCACATGTATTAAGGGTTGTTGGATTTAGTAAAACCTCGTTTTGATATCGTCGCTGTCGTGAAAACCTCAATATGCCCCAAACCTTTCATAATTTTTTTAACCAATTAAAATAGTGAAAATAGCCGATCTGCAAGCTCACAACGCCCGTTATGAGCTTGTAGATCGGCTATTTTGTGAGCTTGTAGATCGGCTACTTTCACTACTTTTGTGCTACACGATGAAGTACAGTATCAATTTACAACAAAACAAAAAGTTGAAATATGAAGAAACAAGGTTTCTACCTGACGGCAACGATATATATTCTTTATAATTTGAACACTGTGGATATAGGAGTGATACATTTACAGAAACTACACCATTGCAACGGCTACAAACATCTTACACTTTTTTTTACCTTGAATTAAGCCACAGGGAGCCATTTGTCAAGACCTCAGACAGGATGCCTTGCCTGAAGTAATGTTGCCTACTGCAGCATACAAACGTTATGGTCATAAAACACATGTACTACAGGAAGACGTGACTGATTAGTGATTACCCATAGGCAACTCCTCTGTGTGTGTGTGTGTGTGTGTGTGGGGGGGTGTGGGGTGGGGGTGGGGGTGGGGGTGTGTGTGTGGAATGCTGTCTAGTCAAGGTACATCTATGGTAATTACCACCCACCTGGATTCCTGTTTGTAAAGTCATTTGACAACTGATAAGGCCCGTCTAATAAAATTAACTTGATCTACAACATAAACAGAGGAACTGTGTGAAGTATAACAGTTTAAATCTAAAACTGAAATTGACATGGCTCTGAAGTGTATACTGCACTGATATGATGTATACTATGAAGTGTATACGGTACACTGATATGATTTATACTGAATGCTGAAATTTAAGCAGACTTCTGAAAACCTTTTTGCACAAACGTTTCCTTTTTTTGGTGTTATTTTTAGTTTTATGGAACAGTGCCACAATGCTAGCTTGTACATCTGCTATTTTTGAGGGGATCCTGGAACAAAACCCTTTCAGATATATTTAGTCTAGTTTTAGTAATACAAATAATTTAGAAAAAAACTTTACTTATATAGCACCTTTCAAAATTGTGTTACCAAGTGCTTTACACATGAGGCATGGTACACAAAAACAAGAAGCAACAAGAGACATATCAACAATCAACATGATAGACTGAAATTAATGGGAGTTAGCACTGAAAACTAATCTATAAAAGTACTTTTTCAGCAGGGGATTAAAGGAGGAGACCGATTCAACTAAAATGTGCAGAATGTAATGTTTGATACTGTATAACCCTGTATAGAAACCATTTGCTTGCCTGATGATTACAACAAGCATCATGATCAGGGTGTGTAATGTCATCATCATTTATTCAAACATAAAACCAAGGCCCAAATAATAATGATTTTAAGGCTATACATTAGATTAGATTACACCTTATTTGTTCCAGAGCTATACTTGTCTTCACAGCCTGCTCAACATGAAACACACAAGAAACATTAGCATACAGCACAATATACATTGTTCGTATTATGCAATGTTTATAACCTGTTCTTTCTCTTACATCAAAGGAAGAGGTGAGAACGCTGTGACCTCTGAACCCTGTGACAGACAGACAGACACAGGGCTGTATTAGCCATTGGGCCGCCGGCCGTGGCCCCAGGGCCCTGGGCTCTTAGGGGCCCTTCGATGGAACTGGACCGCGCGGCCATCGACAATTTACTAAAATTAAATGTAGGTTTAATAGGATTAATTTTAAATTTTAGGATTATTACGTAGGTTAATCAAATATCAAATGTGTGGGCCCCTCCTCTGTATTTACAGCAGTGATTTTCGCTGGGTTTGAGGCCCTTCAAGGGCTCCTGGGCTCCACGGGCTCCTGGGGCCCTTCCATATATGATGGAATATGATTAAGGATTTCATATCATACACACCATACCTGTAACTTTCACTAGCCCCCCCCAAAAAAATAAAAATGAAAATAATATTTTTTTTTTGGGGGGGGGGGGCTTGCGGGGGTTAATCCGTCCCTGGACAGACAGACAGACAGACAGATAGAAGCACATTGAGTTTACATGTAAGGCAATTAGCTATAAATAGATTTGCCATTGCCATTGTTAATATTGTCTGATCAGATAGACGTGAAACTGATATTAGAGAGATTAATGAAGAGGAAATAAGACATCCCACCCTTACTTACCGAAACACACACACACACACACACACACACACACACACACACACACACACACACACACACACACACACACACACACACACACACACACACGAACGCACACCTCACAGGATTTGTGCAGAAGGATTGTTCTGGGCTCTGGAATGTTGTTCATCAGGCCTGGCGAAACACACTCACAAGCAGGCACACACACACACACACACACACACACACACACACACACACACACACACACACACACACACACGTCACACACACACGCACGCACGCACGCACACACACATGCACACACACACACACACACACACACACACACACACACACACACACACACACACACACACACACACACACACACACACACACACACACACACACACACACACACACACACACACACACACTACCTCACCCTGTTGACATCACAGCCACAGCCAGTACCCTAGAAAGTAATGTGTGTCTGCTGGCGAGAGGAGTTTTGTGGGTGGGGGACAGAGAGGACAGAAGATGACACAGTATCTGTCTCTCTCTGTTATTAGTCCAGGCGTTTCGGGCCATATTTTGATGGAATCGTGCACTTTACGATACAAGCATGAAATTTGGCACACAGTTAGAGCATGCCATAAGGAACATTTTTGGCTATAGGGCCATCGCAGATTTGTCCTGTGGTAACCATGGCAGCCATTTTCCAAAATGGCCTCCATCTGCTGTTATTTTACCAACAACTCAGGTGCTAGACCACCTAGGATCTTGATTCTGGTGACTAATCCTACATTTTCAAGTATGAGGAATACAGTGGTACTATTTAGAATTGTCCTGTGGTAACCATGGCAGCCATCTTTCAAAATGGCCACCACCTGCTGTCATTTTACCAATAACTCAGGTGCTAGACCACCTAGGATCTTGATTCTGGTGACTAATCCTACATTTTCAAGTATGAGGAATACAGTGGTACTATTTAGAATTGTCCTGTGGTAACCATGGCAGCCATCTTTCAAAATGGCCACCACCTGCTGTCATTTTACCAATAACTCAGGTGCTAGACCACCTAGGATCTTGATTCTGGTGACTAATCCTACATTTTCAAGGATGAGGAATACAGTGGTACTATTCACAACATGCTAGTAACTACCTAACTAACTACAGTACATGAGGAGGCTGATACTCGTGTCATATTACACCTAGAAGATGCTGTGAAGGAAGGGTATAGCAAGGTGACAATACGCACAGTAGACACGGATGGGCTGGTCCCTGGCAGTAACGTCAGCCCAACGCCTCCACTTGACTGAGCTGTGGGTTGCTTTTGGAACTGGGAAAAGTTTCCGTAACTTAGCAGCTCATGAGATGGCAAGGGCATTAGGCCCAGATCGATGCTTAGCCTTACCCATGTTCCATGCCTTTACTGGATGTGACACAGTGTCATCTTTTGGAGGCAGAGGCAAGAAGACGGCATGGGAGACCTGGAAAACCTATGGTGACGTCACACGTGCCTTCAGTTCCTTAGCTGCCATCCCAGACAAAATAGATGACTGGATGGAGCCTCTGGAGCGATTTGTGGTATTGCTCTATGACCGCACTAGCGGCCAGGCATCAGTGAACGGGCACGGAAGCAGCTATTCACCCAGAAGGGCAGAACAATTGATGGACTCCCCCCAACACGAGCTGCACTGATTCAACATACAAAGAGGGCAGCCTACCAAGCTGGCCAGCGTTGGGGACAGGCGATGGTTGCAGCCCCTGAACTCCCATCCCCAGGTGAATGGGGGTGGAAGAGGAAGGAGACAGGGAATACAAATAATTTAATCCACTTCTTTACACTTGTAAACCTGTGATCTGACAATAAAGCTGATTCTAATTTTGACAGGAGAATGGGAAGTGCACTGGACCACACAGAAGCGAGCCTGGCCTTTCGGGAACTCCTCCACTGTGGTTGCAAAAAGGGATGCAGTGGACAATGCAGATGTGTTAAGGCAGCACTTCAGTGTACTGCCCTTTGCTACTGTGGTGGACTGTGCAACTAACATTGTGTAGATTATCTGGCTTTATTGAATAGACCCCTTAACAGACGACGTCACACTGATAAGAACCAGTCTGCGCGGAACCAGTATGCGCGCAATGAAACCCATTCTATCAGGTCTCGCTAGGACGCGCCTCACTAGCCAACACACAAGAGGGGGTTGGGGTGTGCTGAAATCAGCGCACCCCAAAAGAACAGGTTGAGAATTGATTGCGTGAAACAATCACCTGTGCGTCCAGTCTCAATGTTGGTAAACAAATAATTGGTCTATATGCCATTAGGTTATGACTCATGAGATACTCTGCCTTTGTTGTGTCTTATAGTCCATTGAAAATAATTATGCAATACTACTACTAATAAAAGAAACAGTGAAGTACTGCATTCTTGACTCTCACGTGTCAGTTTGAAAACATGTACTGTACTACACCATTACATATTTTGATGGGTTTACTATTATTTAATTAACTGAATGCCAGATATATGTAGTTAGGTAGTAGCATGTTGTAAATAGTACCGCTGTATTCCTCATCCTTGAAAATGTAGGATTAGTCACCAGAATCAAGATCCTAGGTGGTCAAGCACCTGAGTTATTGGTAAAATAACAGCAGATGGAGGCCATTTTGGAAAATGGCTGCCATGGTTACCACAGCACAATTCTAAATAGTACCACTGTATTCCTCATACTTGAAAATGTAGGATTAGTCACCAGAATCAAGATCCTAGGTGGTCTAGCACCTGAGTTATTGGTAAAATAACAGCAGATGGAGGCCATTTTGGAAAATGGCTGCCATGGTTACCACAGGACAAATCTGCGATGGCCCTATAGCCAAAAATGTTCCTTATGGCATGCTCTAACTGTGTGCCAAATTTCATGCTTGTATCGTAAAGTGCACGATTCCATCAAAATATGGCCCGAAACGCCTGGACTATATGGCTTTGATTGGAAGACAAACACTGATTTGGGTAATTTTCCTCAATTTGTACACTGTCAGATTTAAATGAACACTCTCAGGATTGTATACTATTAAAGGCATTGTTTCAAAGCCACCCTAAAGGGCCAAGTTGAAGTTCAAGTCGTTTAAGGGTAAGAATGCATTCGACTATGCACCCACAACACAGTGGAATACTCAACAGCCCTGAAAGTTTTAACTTCCTCATTCAAGTTTTCTAAATGCATGGCTCCTTGAACATTCAATTTGGACTTTAATAGCTGAACTCGTTCCCCGGCTGGCGGCTGGCCTCCCCCTAGGGTAGTAAACGGCTCTCTCCCTGTGAGTGACATCCTCCATGTGCCGTACCCCGGCCCCTCACCTCCTGTTATGTCATCTGGAATTTAAACTGTATGTTTTAATCCAGTTGTTCTGTCAGTCTGTCTGAGATGTGTATGATTTATATTTTTTGACATATTTAACTTTTTTTTTTAATTCTTTGTCAATATCAAAATCAGGCTGAAACCTTGACAAAATATGGAGACAACTGACAGTGCTGATGTCATTGATGACTGACTCATAGACTGTACACATAAAGTCTATACCATTAATAGACTCCTTTCTGGTTCTACATCTGTAGCTCACTGAAGGTTTAAGGTAGCCAGGAAATCTAGGGATGGAATGTATAATGGGAAATCAATACTATGCCCAAATGGGTGTGGTGGAGGACTCATTGGCCATTCTATGGTTTCTCAGGACAGGGTCTTAAAACTGTTGAAAGATCTTAAAGGTGCAGTAAGTGATTCATTGTATTTATTTATATATATATTTTTTTAAATACATCATTCCTATGCTACAGTATTTGTTCAGTAACAGGGGTCTCCCTGTCTCTCCAGCTCTTTAGTAAATAGAAAATGTATTTTCAAGTCACAATACCAATTCTATCCAATTAAGAGAGAACTCATACAGCAGGATACAGGATAAACAAGTGAAACTGGAAGTGATGACACAAAGAAATATGGAAACTGGAACACTACACATTTTAAGTTGATAATTGGGTACTCTTTCCTGATTGGATGAAATTGGCAACCCACGTGAAAATGAGTTTTCTTCTTATTAAAGAGCTGGAGAGACAGGAGACCCCTACTGAACAGCAATGATTATCTGAATATGAAGCTTAAACCTTTTCCACCAAAAACGTTTTGTTTTAACCAAATCTTTTCACTTACACCACCTTTTAATATTCTAAAAGAAACTGGTCTAACTGGATAGAATGCCTGCCAGTTTCTGAAGGATGCTGCTTAACATATATTGTACCATATCTCATGTTTTTAAAGATACATATATTTTTTGGGGGGCTTTTTCTGCTTTTTTTGATAGACAGGAAATGGGGAGAGAGATGGGGGGGTGACACACAGCGAAGGGCGTTGGGATCAGGAGTCGAACCCGCGACATGCTGGATTACCAGCGTAGCGTATGTGGTATGCGCCTGGACCGCTAGGCCAGCAGGGGCCCCTATATCTCACGTTTTTAATCTCCATAAAAATTTAACTTTAGGGTCATTCCTTTATATAAAAAGGGAGAAAATTCGAACAGCGGAATTACTGACTGGTTGCCATTTCATGAGTCATATCAAATGTCTTAAATACCTGATGTGTGTGTCACAGACAATTTTACATCTCTACTTCCTACTTCCTCTATCCGCCATCTTCTAGAAAATACACGACCAAATGAATGGACTTGGTCATATTTGACTGATATGTGTTAATTAAGTGATATTAACTGCACTTTATCTGAATCTATATAGATTAACTGTGGCATAGAGTGGAATAGATAAGAGAAGATAAACCTTATTGATCACTGTGGGGAACTTCAGGTGAAACAACCTCTAGATAAAATCAAGTATGTAGGTGTGTATGTGTGATAGTATGTGTGGTATGCAGTGGTGGAAAGTAACTAAGTACATTTACTTAAGTACTGTACTTAAGTAACATTTTGAGGTAATTGTACTTTACTTGAGTATTTCCAATGTCCAATACTTTTACTTCTACTCCACTGCATCTCAGAGACAAATATTGTACTTTTACTCCACAACAATTATTTGAGAACTTTAGTTACAAGTTACTTTTCATATATAAATTAAATTATTTTGAAACATACTTTAATCACTTTAGCATTTAATCACTTTAATCACTTTAGCCTAGGTATAAAATCACTTTTATACCTAGGCTATTTGAAAATAGCCGATCTACAAGCTCACAACGCGTCGCGATGCGACACGTTGTGAGCTTGTAGATTGCCTATTTTAAATATTTCAGTACTTTTACTTTTGGTACTTTAAGTACATTTTGATGCCAATACTTTTGTACTTTTACACAAGTACATTTTGAATTCTGGACTTTTACTTGTAACAAAGTATTTCTATAATGGAGTATTGATACTTTTACTTAAGTAAAACATTTGAGTACTTTTTCCAACACTGGTGGTATGCTTGTAGGTTGGTGGGCTTAATGAAGTGGCCAAAGGTGAAGGTGCCTGGTGAGGTGGCCACTGGATATATGTGTATATTAGCCTCGCGTGGCCAGACAATATCACACGACACACTGCGGCTAAAGTGCGATGCAATTTTGCAAAGGCAGATTCGTCTGGAACCAGGCTATGTGTATATGTATACATGTTTGATGTAATAGGTGGGAATGAGTTTAGGTATGCATGGCAGTAGCCTCTGCTTGTGGGTTCGGTAAGTGTACTGTTTCTAATGTAACCTAATGGTAAATAGGTTAAACATCTGTATTCTTCCTGGAAAGAGGACCACAATGGAAATACATTATATTGTAACTTTTATTGCGTTATCCTCAAAGATTTTTATGAATATGTATTTGTGTATGACCCCCCTCACCCCCTCTTTTTCTAATGTCAAATAATTAATATAAAAAAGCTACACCCATAGTCAACCAGTGTGCAACAGTAATGGCAAAATGATGCAAAATTGATTGCAAAATTACAGTATGTTATGCATTTGAAACAGTATTTTTCAACTTGTGTGCGTGTGTCTGAGCGTGGAGGAATGACCGTCTCGACTATACTCAAAGAGAGTTTTTTCTTTTTAAATAAATATCTTCCTCTTTGGTATGTCCTTTTGAAGTTGCACACTGTAAAGTGTTAATATTCGTAAATAACTCCAGATTGCAATGTGTCTACACACAGCATCTGAAAAGGCTTGAGTCACCCGCCTGCATATTCATGTTAATGAGGGGAGGTTGCAGGCATGCATAGGGAGTGGCTGTGGCTGTGCACAGCTACAGGTGTGACAAGAACCCACAACCCACCTGTCAGCCACAAGCTCACTGGACTCTAACAGAGACACACAGACACACACCACACACCTGTACAACAGCTAACACAGGTAAGACTTTTGGAGCACAGCTTCATGCCTCTTTTCCCGTTTTGAAGGTTTCTGTTCACAATATACTGGAGAGTCTTTGTTAAGTCAGTAGAGGTATATAGAACTGATGTGTTTGAGATACTAGGTGTGTCTGGTTGCAGTAGTGGAAGAAGTGCTCAGATTTCTTTACACAAGTAAAAGTAGTAAAACCACAATATAAAAATGTTACAAGTAAAGCTTCTGTATTCAAAATTGTACTAAAAGTACAAGAGTATTTAAAATAGCAGAATTCTATTCTTCAATAGCAAATTGAAAAAGCAGATCTACAAATGTGCTAAAGCTGTCAAATAATTGTATTGGAGTAAAAAAGGTACAATCTTTGCCTCTGAGATGTAGTGTATAAAGTATAAAGTCTTGAAAAGTTGAAATACTCAAGTAAAGTAAATGCGCCTCAAAACCCAAGTACTGTACTTGAGTACATTTACTTAGTTACTTTCCACCGCTGAAAATGAGAACAGTTGGAGGGATAGCCAACCTGAACAGTGATGCAAGATAATGTTATGAAGTAATAGAAGTCTTCACCTTTCATCCCCAAATAAGGATTTGATGACTTGAGTTTCCTTAAAGCTTTATATGATAATCTTGAGTCTATCTTACACGAAGAAATGATTGTACTCTACTTTTAAGTGTTGAGATATCTCAAAGATATGTATTCACATAATGGCTTCAAATAGTACACATACATATAATACTGTGCTGTGTAGCCTACTATGTACAGTACATCCAAGTTATCTTAAAATCCTCAGTGTTAATTTATCCATTTTGTACTCCCTGAGGTATTAGAGCATTGCACTGTGTTTACCCCTCCATTCTTCATCGCTCTCTGATAAGAAGGCCTGAGTGCAGTGATGTCAGTATAATCGGAGGGATTCGTGTTAGTCTTTCATACAGTGGCAGGGACAGTAGAAGATTTTTTAGTAATGTGTGATGGCAGTAAGTTTTCTGGGGGGAAAACATATTTGCACAGTAAAATACAGAGTGGTAATTTAAGTCTGTATTTTTTATTTTTAAGCAAGTACTGTAAGTAGGTTGGAGGGCCTTATTGTCAGTATCAGCCGAGCAATAAGGGTATCTATGCCCTTTACATTACAATGAATGCACTAGGCTTGACCAAGGAGATGGATTGCTGAGGTAGACCATCAGACTTATGCTCCCAGCGCATGAGTTACCCACACAGTGCTACTCACATGCTGAGTTGGCGGTGACCAGGATTGAACACAGAGCTTTGCGATTTAAAGGCGAGCACTCATACCGACTGAGTTACCCAACACAAGTTTTAAAATGGACATATAAAGTATAGGTCAAGTGTGTGCATCTTTGTCTAATGTTCCATTCTCACATAGATGATGACAGATTATGTATTTGTACAGTAGCTATCTGGTAATTAAACGGTTTGCCCAGGTCTGTGTGTCAAAAGTGTCCCTGACCAAGACCCTTAACCCCTAACTTCTCCCAGCTGAGCACTCATCATAACCATCTGAGCAGCCGTCAGCTGGGTGAAGCTGAAACTGAATTTCCCCAGTGGGACTATAATGTCTACAAATCAAAACAATCTCATATTGCTTTATGGTTGTGACTTTGACGCGTTAACACATTGACGTCAACTCAGACAACCTGGTCCAAAAATGTGATGTGTGTGTTATGATTGGTGCCAGGGTAGGTCACGTCACGGTGTTCTTTCCTGGTATTCATATCATGGTTCTTTTACATTTTTTGAACGAAACACCACCATGACCACCACTATCAATACACAATTACATTCACAGCCTCAGCTATAGGTTCCAAATGTGTGACGTACTCCACCGAAGCTTGTATCAACCACATGCACTTCCCTCTGGTGGCTATTGTGTCAGGGCTTCTGTCATTAAGCTAAGTCACTGTCTAAACTGTGACGTTGACATGCTGAGGAGGGGAGGGTCAACAGAGGAATGTTGCTGCTGACATATTGTCCTCTGGGTTGGTCTGACACACCCAGTTTATGGCAAATTATTATTATTATTATTATTATTATTATTATAGTATACACACACACGTGTAGTCCCTGTCACTGCTAACCCCTATAGTTGGTTATGTGGGTGGTGGGTGCAAACAAGCAGGTGACTCTTATGAACACATCAAGTTGCCAGCCGCTTCTTTTCAGCTTGACAGCAAGCAGTTTAACCGGCAGGGCATATGCAGTGGAGCACGCTATGCAACCTAGTTCCTCTCCCTGCTGAACAGGCACCACAACCAACTGGTAGGAGTCTAGTGCAGGGACAGAGATCACCCTCCCCACCCGACCTGATCAAGTCGGATATAAAGATGTATTTTGATACAAAGTACCCCAAACGTAAATGTATCAGAAATAAACTACTAACTAACCGAAACATATTATTAAAGTACAATACAGTTTTTTACCAAACAAGCAATAAAATACATTTCCTGGGGAATTTCCCTAGACTCCCTAGTTCTCGGCTGATACCGACAATAAGCCTCTCCTTCCTACTTTAGATCAGTGGTTCACAAACCTCTGCTGCATTTATTTGATCTATTCTTCCACTAGCACCCCTGATTAACAACTATAACGTTGACAGGAGTCCCTCAGCGGTCTATACTAAGACCCTCTCTAATTCTATTTTTGCAGAAAATAGCAGATCTACAAGCTCACATGCAATGTGTTGTTAACTTGTAGACCTGCAATTCTTGCCGAATGTTCGCCCCCGAATAGGAACGAAATAGGGTTCATGTGGTTCAACTAGTCACCAAGAAATCAAATCCTGACCTGCATCAGATGAATAACGTCTGGTGATGGTGGTCCCAAATTCCCAGTCAGTCTCTTGGTCAAGTTACAAACAGGTTACAAACGTCTAAAGTATTCTTGTATCATGAATTTAAGTGAATTTTAAGTATTTAAAAAATAATACACTCATTTCCAGGCTGAAAAAAAAGTTGTAATTTAACAACTTTAACCCTGGCATCCTTATTTTGGTTATAGGCGAGAATATTCAAAACATTTCTAAGAAATTATTAATATTTTCAAACATTTTAGAAAATAACATAAATGACTGCATGGTGAATTTGAGAATAACTTCTAGTTTGACCAAGGGGAGCTTCCCTTTACTTAACTTTATTTGTTTATTTATGGGACAGTGCGCATTAAACATTCAATACATGTACAAGAATTCAATCAATTTAACATGATCTCATGTAAACATGCCGGATTTAGCTAGAAGCTAATGATGTAACCTTGCAGCATAGAATAGATTTGTTAGATTATGAGATAAATGTCAAATGCTATTTTGAGTCAGGTCTACATGTGATGTCAGTTTACTGTATATCTACAAATCTACAAATCACATTCTGCAACAGATCACTTCCCCATTGAGATCTCCCTCTTTCTCGCTCACGCTCCCCTCCCTCTCTCTCTCCCTGGTTTCAGCTGTCACCAGGCCTATACTGGCTGTGCCTGTGGCTGACTGTGTTAGTATAGTTACAGCTTGGAGGAAACCAGCATTGTTACAGACAGATGCCAGGTCTAACAGGATCTGTTACAAAAGATCTATTGTACTCCAATCATGGCACCACCTTTTCTGGCTCTTTGTCAGATAGTTTATTTTGTTATGTTTCTGTAATGTTTTTTATAGTTTTCTATTACGCAGACACCACCTGGCCATTATGAGGGCACTTGACTAAAACTCCAAGTTCTTAATTTAGTTTACTATGGATTCAGGGGTCCATTCATTAAACAAATTAACCTGCAAGGGTTAATTTGTTTTCTGTATATAGTTAAAGTAGTTAAATAGTTACATTTTACTGTGTATTGGGTTTGGTCACTCTCTCATTGCCCATTCATTCTATTAGTCATGTTCACACACCAGAAGCCACCGTTTCCAGTCTATGACATCAGACACGAAAAGGATAAACAATGCAGCTGAGCTGCATTCCTCTACCAAAGTATGGGTGGATACTGAGTTCCACAAGGGCAACTTTGTGTGTGTGTGTGTGTGTGTGTGTGTGTGTGTGTGTGTGTGTGTGTGTGTGTGTGTGTGTGTGTGTGTGTGTGTGTGTGTGTGTGTGTGTGTGTGTGTGTGCATGTATGAATGACAGCAACCTGTCACCCATGGCATTTAACAGAGACCTGTAACCCAAATGACAGATGATGAACAACTACAGCTCAGCATGTCATCCAGGCTAGTGTGTGTGTGTGTGTGTGTGTGTGTGTGTGTGTGTGTGTGTGTGTGTGTGTGTGTGTGTGTGTGTGTGTGTGTGTGTGTGTGTGTGTGTGTGTGTGTGTGTGTGTGTGTGTGTGTGTGTGTGTGTGTGTGTGTGTGTGTGTGTGTGTGTGTGTGTGTGTGTGTGTGTGTGTGTGTGTGTCTGGCGAGAAATTGGTTGAATGGTACTGAGGGTCAGAATGCGTATTTGTTACCCCTCACATACCATTTAACTATAAACCTATGTGAGGGGAGTATTTCAAGTACGGCATAGTCCATGGAATTACTCACATGAATTTCCTATTTTCAATAAACCGAATCCAAGCTGACAATAGGGCAGCATTAACAAGGGCGGGGTGCAATTCTCTTGTTAATGACTGAAACTCTGTTTGACTTTGTCATTCAAAGCCCAGCAGTAGCCTAATGTTGAGCACGAGACAGCTTTGTTCAAGATTCAATGGAAATATTTGGATGTTTGTGGTCGATACTGAATGTTGAACAGAGAACCTAATCCATAATTCTATGACCTACAGCTGTAGAGCTGAATCAGTGACATGGCAAGTGTTTCCGAACCTATGGATCAGGACCCTAAAAAAATACTGAGTTGTGGTGGGGTCCACTTCTCACAATCTATGAGCCATGGTGGACAATCAGCTAAATCTCAAATAAATGTCAAATTACTCATGGGAAATGTTTTTTTGCACTTTTTGCACCGCTGGCGTAGTGCTTGGTATCACACAACACAAGATCCCATTCTTGCAACCAGGGTTTGACTCCCGGGCAGTGCACGTTATTTGGGCAGCTGTAGCGTAATGGGTGGAGGCTGTCTGGTAATAATCAGAAGCACACAGGCCCTGGTCTGTGTTGAAGTGTCCCTGAGCAAGACACTTTAACCCCCTGCGCTCATCATAGCCATCTGAGCAACCATCAGCTGAGTGTGGCTGAAGATGAATTTCCCCTATATTAGTGGTATATTAGTTTCACCTCCAGGACCTCAGCACCCTCTTGTGTTGAACTGTTAACTACTACAATTTGGAAGTGTAGAGACAATTTGGTTCAAGTGTGGTTTAGGGAAAATGGGAGTCCGGAGATCATAAATTATTCTATGTTCACATTGTTCACTTCCTTATATGAAAATTCTGTATTCATAAACAATATATAAGCTACACAAGTTTTTTGTGGTGTGCTGTGTTGCCAGCCGCTTCTACATCTGACTTTAAATGGTGCATTTTATATAGCGCTTTTATCCAAAGCTCTTTACATAGATTGTGCATTACATTCACCCATTCACACACACATTCATACATACACCGATGGCGGAGGAAACCATGCAAGGCACCAACCTGCTCATTGGGAGTAATTAGGGGTTCAGTGTCTTGCTCAAGGACACTTCGACACTAACTCTGGGGGAGCCCCCCAGCCCGGGATCGAATTGGGGACCTTGCGGTTTCCAGTTCACTCTTCCCGGCCACTCTACCCCTGAGCCACTGCCGCCCCAAGACTGTGTGTATGAGTACAGCATAAACACCTGCAACTGCAACACAAAGCTGCAACTAATTTACATTAATTTTGAGACTTGCGGTGTCACTGTCCTGACTGCTATGTTGTGATGTTCTGCTATTTTTTTGTAAAGTGCTATGGTAACTGTCTGTCTGTCTTTCTTAGGACAATGAGTGCAATGAGTGCAGATGGAACAACAGAACTCCCTCCCTACATTCTACCAGGTAACCTCCTCCACCCACTACGCTCGCTCACTCACTCACTCACTCACTCACTCACACGCACACGCACACGCACGCACGCACACACACACACCTTAAAGGGCCACGTTTTTAACCCTAATCCCGTCTTCACATACTAAACATGATTATTATGTTTCTTGTGTTTGGTTTGTTCAGTTTTTTTGGTTTTTTTAATTGTCATGTAATCTGTGCTGTCTCAGAGGGGATCTCAGTTCTTCCTGGACTACAAGAAAATGTAAGGAAAAAGGTTGTGCTGAATGCTGAGTATGCGCCATGACGCTCACAGGTGGCAACTGCACCGGAAGTTCAGTGAAATAACATAGGAGTCTATGACAGCCGGCTGGACAGCTTGTGAACAAACACTATTTCTGAACTATTGTGACCTTTGTCATATAATCGGCTCAGGGATATAAAAGAAGTACAGTACATATACATCTGGCTCAGATGTATCGCGAGATTTGGTTGCCAGACAGGAAATGGTGGACAGCCTCTCGATATGTTCAGAAATGTACTTTGTGATCTTTAAATCAAATCGACAGGAAGTGATGCCCACAATGCCCTAGGAAACTTGTGGATAAAATTATACAGTGTACACATCGAAAAGCAACACAGCAGAAAACAATGTGTGATATGTCTTCTTTTATTCTCCTGAGCCGAGTATTTTATAAAGGTCTCAATCGTACAGAAATAGTGTTTGTTCATAAACTGTCCAGCTGGCTCCTCCACAGTGAAGGGCACTGTGACACTTTAGACGATATGTAAACACCATCTAACAGCAGTAATTGCAGACACAATACATAGTATTTACTTAAAGGGATATTTCACTTTCAAATAAAATAAACATTAAAAATATATATTTTTAAAAAATGAAAAAAGTTATGGCAAAATCACGGCCCCCTCACACATTAGTAGGACACTCTAATGCGTGAGGGGGCCGTGATTTTTCCATTACTTTTTTCATTTATTTTTAATATATTTTTTAAATGTTTATTTTATTTGAAAGTGAAATATCCCTTTAATACAGGTTGCATAATGAACTAATAAAATACCAAACAAAAGCTAAATGAACAAATGTTTCAACAGCCTGGCAAGGTAATTGACAGTCTTGACAAGGTGATGACATCACTTGGAAAGGCTTGTGGCTGCCTTCTCAAGTGTGTGAACCCCATTAACACATGCCCCCAGGAAATCCAGAGGAACACATACATATACATAATTGTTTCCCCCAGTCATAGGACACTAATTTTAAATATTAATACTCTTTCCCACTACATTCTTGCAGCAGTGAAGTTCTCCTTTAATTGACCATATTCACACATTTTTCTTGTTTTATCTTATCTTTGCCTATTACCCATCTTTTCTTCTCCCTCCCTCCCATTTTCCGGTTCCATCCTTCCATCTTGTCCTCCTGTCTCTCTCTCTTTCTCTCTATCAGTTGCAGGTAGTAGGGCTGATGGAGTGACGGTGTATAATGTTCACACACCCTTCACCGGCAACATGCCGGACGAGTTTGTCGAATCTGTCCAGGCCCACTCTGCGACACCAGGTAAACCATCACACACCTTATCTGGGCTGCTTCCTGCAAGCCAGTTTGTTACACACAGCAGAATCCTGAGTGTTAGTTTAACTGATAGTGTAAAAAACATGTTCTCTCTTTCAGAGTTAAACTCTGCAGCAGGATTCTGCTGTGTATAGCTACCGTTTGTATAATCTATGCAGTAGTGGACACAATCTAGCCAAAGCAGTGTGGACATAGCAGCACAAATGTAAACAACTGGTACTGAACTGGTGGTGCAACAGTAGGTTAAGTGTGCAAATTAAGTTATAAATAAATCATAAAGTAAAAACAAATCTAATGCCATCTGTCCTTTTTACACCCGACCATTCTGTCTCACTCCTCTATCCTACCTTCCACATTTCCACACACTCTCTAATCTTGTCCTTACCATCCACTCTCCCTTTCTCTCCAAAATTCCATCCCCATCTATCCATCCATCCATCCCTCCCTCCCTCCAGTCTACACAAAGGGAGGCGGTGGTCAAGGTTCTGGAGGGGTTCCTGCAACAGGGGACGGGAAGAGCCGATTCGTCAGTTATGAGACGGAATTAGGCCGCAGCCCTGGCATGACCTCATGTGCCAGCTGCCAGCAGCAGGTGATGACCAATGTCACCTACAAGGCGGGGACCTACGCCTGGCTCATGTGCCTGCTGTTCATCTGCTGTGGGTAAGTGTGGGAGAGAAGGGGAATATAAAGGGGTTAGGTCCGTCAGGAGAACATTAAGAGGAAGGGGGGTCCCGTAGGCCTAGTTGAAATGCTGAGCTAGGCTATAGGTGCAGACAATAGAGCACCGAAGTCCTGACGTCACTCGTTCATCCCCAGGTTTGCGGAAGTAATTTCTCTATGGAGAATAACATTGGGTCATCTTAGAATCGTCTCATATAAGAATTGTGGTCTAAAAATAAACACCGCGTGTCGGCGTTATTGTCAGGGAGGAGGTTCTGTATAGTTTATGATAGTCAGTCACTTATAGCTGTAGTATACAACCCTCGTAGACGTATTTATGATTCTGACGTTTTCAATCTACGAGAGTTGTAGGGTGCACTTCCCATAGTGACTTGGACTTTCTGCACTATGCCCCGTAGACACTCAAAACATTTTACAAAATGAAAATAAAGGTGCTTACCGCCGAGCCCCAAATGTTAACTGGGTCTACGGGGTAGTAGTGTAATGTAATAATCCATATCTTTCAATAAAGAAGTGTTTTAATGCCGTCTGTGGCCGAACGCCATTTTGTCTACTTCCTGTTTACTTCCTGTTTACATTTAGTGTAATTCCGGGTTCCACCGGATGCGCCCCGTCACTACCCGTCACTACCGCCCATTGGGAACTTCCGACAGAATCGGCCACAGACGGCATTAAAACACTTCTTTATTGAAAGATATGGATTATTACATTACACTACTACCCCGTAGACCCAGTTAACATTTGGGGCTCGGCGGTAAGCACCTTTATTTTCATTTTGTAAAATGTTTTGAGTGTCTACGGGGCATAGTGCAGAAAGTCCAAGTCACTATGGGAAGTGCACCCTACAACTCTCGTAGATTGAAAACGTCAGAATCATAAATACGTCTACGAGAGTTGTATACTACAGCTAAGTCACTTATATTTGATACAGTCTGTTTCTGGCGAAAATGTAACTAATTTGGCGGAAGTAACATTAGCGTTTTCTCACCGTCAGTTGATGCTTCATATCCATAAGAGTCAACCCGCCGTGGTCATTTGTTTATTTTTGGAACACAGTTCTTATTTGACGCGATATTAAATACGTCTATGGGATTCAGAACGGGGGTGGAAAACTGCGAACCAGGTAGACAAACAAAGGATGTGTAAATGACGTCAGACTTCGGCGGTCTATTTGTTCTTATTTTTGGCAGCCTAGGACTATAGTGCGTACCAAAAAATCCTGAAGGGGGCGTCAACAAGTGTCATTTGGTAGCGCGGACATCTTGGTGGGGTGTAAACAGGTTGACTTAACATTGACTCCCACCAGTATGTCTGCAGCTACTATGCCACGCCCCCCCCGTGGTGACAACATGTTGGCAAGCACATAGGACATACCCACAGATTGGTTGATAGAGGGTTTCAACATCTTGGGATGCTCAAAAGGGAGGCAAAAAGGCTGGCAAAGTATTATGCGGTCTCCGCTATAATTTATGGCGGAGAGACGCTGTTACTTATACCCATAGAGTACTGAGTGATATGCTTATTACTGAGTGATATGCTAATTGTATCAAGACTACGTATGCCTTGATTTTGTGGACGTAACTGTACCGCACCTTTAATATTTGTGTCCTTGTATGCTCTCCTTTATGTGGACATGAATACGTTGTTAAAGTGTGTGTGTGTGTGTGTGTGTGTGTGTGTGTGTGTGTGTGTGTGTGTGTGTGTGTGTGTGTACTCCTCCACCAGGTTGGTTCTCTGTTGCTGTCTCATACCTTTCTTCCTGAAAAACTTCAAGGATGCGTACCACACATGCCCCCGCTGTAACCGGGTGCTCTACGTCGAGAAGAAACAATGTTGCAAGTGAAGAGGGGAGATGGGGGATGGACTGGGGATAAGGGGGATGGGGGGGTAGAGATGGAAACAAACCCACACTTCCTTCACCTTATTCATGAAATAAACTACTTTGTGGGTGAGGTAAAGGAAACCTTACGAGAAAGTTAAGGAATTGAGGTTAAGGAGTTACACAATTTCTAGGGCAGTGTTTCTCAGCAAGTGGAGTCAGGACCCGAGGGTGGGAAACAGGATGTTTTCACTGGGTTGAGGACAAATCACAACTTTCACAGAACAAGCTTGTGTTATTTAAATTTTGTGGGGAACAGTTCGTAGACAACACAATGTTTGTGTGCCAGTGTAAACCAGTACACAGGGACAGGCTAAATGTAGTTTATTTCTATGGAATTTCTAGGGCCATTACATGAACCTCGACAAAATCATACATGAACACGTTTCATATAATAATCCAGGACAAACAGATGATTAGTATTGGCTCCGTTTTAGCTTTAAGTTTATGGCTTGGACAAGTTAAATCAAATGCACGTTGTGAAGTTATTTTAATATGCATACAGATAAGATACTGTAGATAAGAGTCCAACTTTGGCTGCCATGATTCTATGGTTAGTTTTGAGTCACCAAGGTATAATGAAGGCTTGTACATAGACTAGACATCAAATGTCAATGTCAAATGTTTTTTTGTTGTTTATAAGTTCAAAAGGTTAGTTCACACATCACATTATCTTCTTTGCCTTGAAACTAATATGGACATGAAAGAATTACATTTTAAATGTGTGAACTATCCATTTGAATTAATTTAATGATTTATGATGTGCAGAATTGTGTGGGATATATTTGTCTGTCTACTGTATGTAACTCTGAATGTTTTTTCTCCTGCATATACTACCAATACTACACCTGTATGAAGAATTAAAACTTTATTTATAAGTCAAACATGCATTGAATTTTATTTATATGAAAAACTATGGTTTGAATGAGGCAACACAGCCTCATTCAATGTGCTTATAAAATAAGCACAGGAAATTAATATTCATAATTAAATCATTTTCTTTTATACCTCAAAATAAATGATACAAGTAGGCCAATATAAAACTCTTTTACATCAAAGAATTCCTATATTTAATACAGGCCTGATAAAAATGTAATAGATGTGTCATGACATTGTCAATTGACTGTCATGTTGATTCAGTGGCATTGGTTAGATAACTGTATATACACAAACTAAACCCTTTGAAATAGCCTCACCCAATCCTGAGGATGAAACTGACCCTTCAAACCCCCACAGCCTTGTTCTGGAACATTTAAGGTTTAAGTCAGCTCCATTTAACTTAAAGATGGTCAAACCATTAAACAAGGAGTCGAGCACCAGGCATTCCCTGTTCTGGCACTGTAGATGGAAAATGTGTAGCCATCTTTGGAGCATTTTCAGTGTTAATTGTGCACGATTCCCAGTTTTTTTTTTAAAGTTACTGCAATTAACTATCTGGTGTAAATTATGCATAATTGGCAGCCAGGTTGACATAATGCGGGCATCATTTTGAAACAAAGTTATTAATTTACCCACCCTCCAGATTTTTAATCTTATAGATTAGACTATGATAGTTGATTTCTTCCAATATTTATCTGGGGGGTGATGACAGATTAACCCTAATTATTATGGACAAGCAGAGGAGTAGTTGGTTTTGTTTTTATAGAAAATTTTTATTCAACATACATTTTCCAGCAAAAAGGCAATATACAGGAATAGTTGTCGTACACTGCTGCTACACTGAGGATTTTTAAACTGGAAAAGATCAAATCAAGGTGTGATTCTGCAGGTCATCTTTTTACTGCACTTGTAACAAGACAAAACCCCAATGCAATTAGTTTAAAAAAAAAATCAAATCAAAAAGAACCTGGGGGAAGAAATCAAATGGGAAGTGAGGAACGCAAAAAAGAAAATCCTACACACGGAATATGAACAGGCGGCTCCTTCTGTACCCAACAACGGAAAAAAAAGTGTTTCTCTTAAATTTTACACGCTCATATTTTTAAATATACAATTCTTAAACGTTGTCTTTACAGAGCCAACTATGCGCTATAAGGGGTAGCATTCCTTCTGTGCTTAAAATGAAAAACAAAAACAGGTTTCAAAAGTGTTTCTTACAATGCTGGTTTTAGTCTATTATGATCCTCAAACCAGCAGTGTCTGCAGCTTCCTATCAAGCACAGCGCAGTTGCCGCTCCCGACCACTAGGAGGCGACATATCATCACTCACACCTGCAGATGCAAATAGAGCTGGGGAAAAGAGAGAAGAGGCTTGGAGGGAGAGAAACTGAATGATGGAGGAGCGGAGAGAGAGGGACACAGGCGACGGAAGGGATGACTGAGGGAGGGAAGAACTGCAAAAGAAAGTGACTGGATGAATGGGTGGGGAGCATTAAAAGCATAGTGAATATGAAGTAAAACCAAAACTACAATTAAAGTTTACATTTTCCAGTCCTGAGAAATGTAAAACCTCTTGACATTAAGTGCCAACGTGCAAGATGAAGTACAGACAATTTATTTTTATTTAATTTTTTTTCATTTATTTTAAACAGATGCTGTGGATCTTTTATTTTATTATACAAGATTTGCAGAAAAACAGAAAAACGAAAAATCCCAAACTTGTTTTTTCCCCCTCCAACCAAACTAAATGACAAAGAACTGTGTAAACATGGAAATATTGTGTTGCTGCTGTCGTTTATTTGCCTTGTTGCACTAAGGGGGGATGGGGGTGAGGAACGGAAAAATTAAAAGCCACATTGGGGCAACTAGCGAGCAACTAGTCTCCTCAGCCGTCCGCAACATCCACCATAAAAGGGTCAACGCTCCTTTTAAAATTCTCCCGCAGAATCGCCATATCACTTTTCCTCTCGCTTTCCCTCTGTCCAAATCGTCCACCTCCATCTCGTTTCTCCACGCCAAGCAGTGCAACGCCTCTGGCCAGAATTTCATTAGTAGAAACCCTCTCCCCGTGGGGGGGAAAGAAAATGAAGATTGAAGAAATGAGAAAAGAAAACAATTCCCCCCCCCAAAATAAATCATGACTAGAAGTTCATTATACACTGTGTCCCTTCTCCCGCCATGTTTTATTGTTAAAATCCAATCAAATTTTTTTCTCCCCGTTTTAGACACCAAACCAGGAGAAGGAAAAAAGGAAAAAAGAGAAAAACCAGGCATTCTATACAGAAGCCAGAGAGAGAGAAAGAAAAAACCAACGTAACAGCCTCAGAAAAAAGTAAAAGCAGGAAAGAAGACGTGGGGAGGTGGTTGGTTGGTTGACTGGCTGGTTGTCTGGTGGGTCAGTTGCAGTAGGATCAATTTCACTGAAGACTCAGATAATAGTATAGTGCCGGTGTACAGTTGTCCAGGCCTGGGGGTGTTAAAGGTGCTGAACACACAAGCGAAGCACACACCAACATATGCACACGCACACCCTTTCCCTGTCTGTCTGTCTCTATCTCTCTCTCACACACACACACACACACACACTCATACTCACTCACACGGTTGGTTACAGTCTGTGGTTATGGTTGCGCTGGGTGGGTCGGAGCAGGAGGTGGGAGGAGGGAGAGGAGGGGTGAGGAGGGGTGAGGAGGAGGGGGGACAGGCTGCTTTAGTTGTGGATCTTGATTGCTTTCTCCAGGTACGTGTAGCGACCTCTCTTTGGAGCTTTGTTGAAGTGGTCCAACCCTAGCCAGGGGCGCGGGTGAGACATGTTACCTGGGTGATGGACAGAGAGAAAGAGCCAGGGGGTAGGTAGATAAGTTATTATAAGAGATCTTCAGTGGTACAAAATTGACTTCAAAATCACTTTGATTACAGGTTGAGAGAGAGACAGACGTAGTACCTGGCTGTGGCTCAAAGTCCTTCAGGTTGACTTCGTACTCATCCTCAGTGATGTACTGATGCCGACCCATCATCACAATAGCAAACTTGAACTGACAACACAAACACAAAAAAAGTTACAGGCCAGTACACAAGAAGACCTCTGGTTAGTATCATGTGTTGCTACGAATCATCAGCTAGCATGACAGAGTTCTATTGTAGCTTCATACTGTATTGACTGAGTTAATTATGTTCAGTGAAGGGCAATGCTGCTGCCGTCAACAACACAGTCCAACAACGAACACATCTTAAACTTTCCCTGATCACCTGAACATTAAAACATGCACAGGTTGTAATGTTAAGTTCAGCAAAAGCTGGAGAGAGTGAATAACAAGCTAGTGTTATAAAAGCATTGTGTTGTGATTGCGCGCGTATGTGTGCGCACACTGGGTGCTGAAGGAACAGGAGAGAGCAGAGGGATTGAAAATGAGCATGAGAGAGGAGAGACAAGACTGAAGCATGAATCGGTACCTTCTCAAACTCTTTCTCTTGGATGTCCAACATTGTCTGAATCCTCCTCATCACGTCACGGAACGATTCACCCTGCAGGACACGAACATATGCATGCAACCGACCGGTCAAAAGATATGGTCACAAATGGATCCTTATATTGTAGACACATACACATTGTATAGACATACAACAAATGAAAAAAGTCTTGAACACAGACAGACAAGCAAATAAAGACATGCACACACAAACCGGGAAAAGACCTACATAGACACAAACAGAAAAGGCAAAGGGACATATACAAAAACAGAGAAGCAAAGAGTCATACAGACTCAGACAAACGCAAACAGACATGTAGAGACACACAGAAAGGCAAACAGACATACAAACACAGAAAAGCAAAGAGACATCACGCACAAAAGCTATATAGACATATACAAACACAAACACACCTGTCTGATCTTCAGCAGGAAGGGGATTCCAAAGGTGCCAAAGACTTCCTTGTGGAAGTGTGCGACGGGAATCAACATCTCACTGTCCTTGTCCAAGTCTACCTGGTCTACTGGAATCTCCTGGACGGACACATGGACAGACGGAAGCAATGAGAGAGAGAGAGAGACTGCTGAATGTAAGATGAAGAGACACAGACAGGTGGGCACGTACCTCTATTCTGAAGGTGCGACTGGCGGCGGGAGATAAACATTCTAGCAGCTCGTCCTCCTGGTGCACTCCTATGATTTTATAACTTACTATCTCCAACAGTCTGGAGAGATGGAGAAAGACAGGAGATAAGATGAGAGAGGGAGGGAGAGGGGACGGATAAAGGTGGGATTAAGAAGTGACAGAGTGAGATAGATGCAGCGAAACAGAGGAATAGAGGGAAGGAGTTTTTATTAGCATTTTTTGTAAAAGCAGGTGTCACTCATTTGCATATAATTCATGTAGATATACCATATATACACACATAAAAAATGATATAAGATACATTTCCCACACACACACACACTATTTGTCACCTGAGTTTCTCAGAGCCTTTGTCAGAGAGCTCAACTGCCTTTTTACATTCATCCAGCAGGTCCCGCACACAACCGTGCTTGTCAGGGTAGAGGGTGATCTCCTGTAAAGACACACACATATGGTTGATTTTAATGTCTCATCACCTACAGACACAGATAAAGTGTAAGTGTGTGTGTGTGTTAATGCTGCATTCATACTGGCATCTACAAAGCTACAGGCTACCCTTCATTTTCAATGGAAACCAATGACGTGAAGATACAAACACCCGATGTTTGTGGCTGCTACAAAATCTGCAAAGCTACAATGCAAGTTGAGCTGGCTTCAACTGCAGTGTTGTTTAACCATTTTCACTCACCTCTCTCTACAAACAATTCTTGCTTGTAATGGGGGAAAACCATTTCTGTCAGCCAGTTCCCTGTTCCATTTAAACATGAGCTTAATATTTTCCTTTACATCTTTCTCGCTCGTCAGACGCACGCTTGACGTCAACGAGCGCGTTGATCAACTGCGATGTATATGCTGCGTTGCAGTCGTATTTAGCTGCCAGTGTGAATACAGCATAAGTGAATGTCTCTATGTACATGAGACCCGTGTGTGTTACCTCCTCTCTGAACTGGCTGTTGAGCCATATGGACTTGAAACTCCTCCTATTCTCGAAGTCTGTGATCTTCATCTTCAACTGAGGAGTGAGAGAGAACAGATCCATATTTCAGATAGATGGTCACAGTATTGTACGCCAGTAGCAGAGTCAGACAAGGGTCTTCAAATGAATGGCCGGCCACAAGAACAACGACACCAAAAAAGAAAGAAACAGCCTAACAGAAAGGCCAAGAAACAGAAAGGCCAAAAATAACTGACCGACAAATGGACAGACCAAAGGACAAATAATTGAACAAACATCGGGAAAAAACATGAGAAATAAACACCTAGACAGACAGAAAGACAGGTTGATAGAAAGACAGACAGGTTGACAGGTACAGACAGAAAAGACTTACAAAACACAGATGGGAGAGCCAGGCAGAGCAGAGCCAGACCAATATGTGACCAATATGTCAATGTATCTGCCATTATTTAACTTTCTTTTTTTATCGGTATTGGCAATTACGCAGCCTATTTGTCCCAATTTTTCACCACTTTCAATCTGGCGTACCAGAATCGGCCTCAGGTCTTAATTGATTGGGACGACTTCATATAATTGGTCCTCACTAATGCTCATGATAATATGGTACCATTTTTTTCTATAAGCTTGGATTCGCCATCGAACTGTCCACAGCATACCATATTATCATTAGTGAGGATCAATTATATGAAGATGGGCTAAAAATGGGTGAATTCGTCCTTTAAAAAAAAAAATTGTGCGCGAGAGGCATTTATTTGCATATAAGTTTATGTCCTCAAATAAAAATATTGATTCAAATATTTTGCACTTTGACAAAATATCGGTCAAAACATCTGTAATCTGTGGTCTGGAACCCTCCATAAAGCAGGATTGGCATTCAGACCCAGAAATATAGCATCGTTAGGGCTC
Source organism: Gymnoscopelus braueri (assembly GCF_963280865.1). Classification (NCBI taxonomy): domain Eukaryota; kingdom Metazoa; phylum Chordata; class Actinopteri; order Myctophiformes; family Myctophidae; genus Gymnoscopelus; species Gymnoscopelus braueri. Next base: position 30,389,882 of record NC_137615.1, read on the forward strand.
TAATCCAGACAGCATACCTGTTGGTAGTAGAGTTTCTTGGGCTGTCGTGGTTTGAAGAACTGCAGCAGGTCTCGTAGCGTTCCCTCATAGTTATGTCTGAGAGGGTTCCCTGGACCGTCCCTGTACCTGACCAACACACACACACAGAGAGGACAGAGAAAGCGAGAGGACCAGAGCACATGGGGGAGAGGGAAAGGAGGAAAGGGAGATGAGAAAAAAAGAGATAAAGAGAGGCGACAGGTTACAAAACCTGAGATGGTGCTCTATGTGTGTGTCTTTTCTTTTAATGTAGGCCAGAGGTCATGGTTGCATAAGGGCACACAGAAGTGTGTATGCGTTCATGTCAGTTTTAAGTGCCTGGGTCAGTGTGTGTGTGTGTGTGAGTGTGTCTGTCTGTCTGTGTGAGACAGGCCTCCTACCCCTGTGACTTGAAGAACTGTAGCAGCATGGGGTCTGTGTTCAACCTCTGAGCTACCGTCTTTGCCACCTGACAGGGAAAAGAAAACTTTACATTACTTCCTCCAAACTGGTTTTTAAATGTCTCACAGCAGAAGTAACAGGGGACCACCAGCAGACCAAATACCACTGGTTGTAGTTCTAAACACAACATCACAAGGCGGAACATCATGGTCGTAGATCGAAAGGGGCTTGGGGTTGTGCATTGGCTATTTTCGGTGTGCCATGCCGTTGTGCGATGAAGTACAAATTAGACTTAAAATGTAAATGCATCATCTGAAGAAAATCCCGCTCAGTTAAAACATCAGACCAATAAGCACTAGATTAGTGCTAGATTAGTTCCTATCCACCTCCGTTTCTTTGAAGTCTAAATGATCCTTTACATTGATCTTTTTTATTATGAACTTGGCATACTTATCCCTTATGTATTCTGACTTCCTAGAGTAGTATAGAACGTACAGTAGGCTATTAGGGGTGCGTTCGGTAATGCGCATCAGGAGCGCACTCGCATATTAGTTTGAATTGGCCAGTGCGCTCTGCTATATATCCGAACGCACCCCAATGACACTGATCTTTAAAATGAATAGCAAAAAATAGATACTGTACTATACAATCTGTCCATCTCTAAGTCCATCTCTCCCTCTCACAAACTACCTTTAAATTGGGGCAGAGCAACAAAATGCATTATCAGACAGACAGTATAAGACCTTTAGTTAAGCTTAAGTTGTATCCCCCCAAAGTGTATGAACTCCCTCTGTGTAGCATTTACAGGGGGAATTCCCCCCACCCCCCCATTTGGAAATAAACATTTTCAGGGCCTGCTACATACATTAGCTCAAGGCATAGCACCATTGTAGTAAATAAAACAGCACAAGGCAGAACACCATGCAGCTGTAAATGCATATGCTGCCAGTTCTCATGGTCACACTTCTGTCACCCAATGTCCAATCTATGCCCTGAGCACTGAAAGCATCACCTGCAAAACAGAACACAGAGTGCTAGCCTAACAAGTGGAAATAATCAATGGCACTAAAGTAGTGTTTTGACAGAAGTAACATTACATCTTTCGCAAAGTATAACACAAACCAGATCACCATGGTTTTAGTTATAAATACAATAGCACAAACAAGATCACCATGATCGCAGTTCTAAATACAATAGCATGGCTTAACCTAACCCAAACAATTAAGCGTGTGCTACTGACCTGAAAGTAGTTCATGCGGTTGGACAGTGTGACCACAAAGCCAGGGTCATTGTGGATGGTCTTGTCACAGAAGATGACATCCACTCGATGGTATAGGTCACGGAAGTAGTCCTTAGCTGTGGGCAGCTCACTGCTGTCATTCTCTGGGTCATCCCTGAGGGGTGTGTAGAAACGAAAGATGGAACGGAGGAGAAGGAAGAGGACGAAGAGAAAAGAACAGGAATGTGTAGAACGAGACAAAGGAAAGAAAGTTATGGAGGTAATGAAAGATTATTTTAGACGAGATACAGAGAGGAGCGGAGGGAGCCAGGAGGGGGAGAGAGAACAGGAAAGTGAGCATAGATCAGGAAGAATGGATAATGGGATATAGGAAGGGAGAGAGGGAAGGTCAGAGGATGGATGGACAGAACAGATTGGAAGAGGGTGGGAAGAGACATTTAGAACCTCTTCTGGGAAATGTATCAGGGACAATTTAAAACACACACACACACACTTACTTCTGGAAGACGATGATGTCCCCATCCATTAGCTCATCCAGAGCCTTGTCCAGAGAAACATCATAGTCCTGTATCCGTTCTGTTAGGTTGGGCTTTACTTCCTGAAATTCACAATTGTAAGAAATGAGTCAACGACGACGACGACCAGAAAAGCAATCATATGAACTTCTCAGGTGCAGGTTGCTTGGTGTGTAGGTGGCTTAGATTTAGTGGTGTACAACATTGTGTTAATAAGTAGATGAGTGGTTGCGTTTCTGAAAGTGGTGACAGAGTTGATGGAGACAAAGAAGAGACAGATAGATATGACAAGGGACAATGAGGAGACAGGGGAGAAGGGGAAACTGACAGTAAGAGAGAACGGAACAAAATGGAAAAGCGTGAGAGGCACAGAGAGAACAAGAGGTGAGATGACAGACAGATCTCACCTCATAGAGGATAAGGCTTGTCTCCTGCTGAAACCCTGCTCTCTCACACATGACTGGCAACAGGTCTCCTGCTCAGGGCAATCCAACGACAGAAAACACACTTAAAAACGTGCCGCATAAAACGCATTCATACTTTCAGACTGCAAATCACTCAGTCCAGTTTTTTGGACTTTTACTCTACCCTCTGTGTTTATCTGTTACACCTAGCAACTGGCTGTTTTGTGACCAGTAAACAAAGCCTCTTTACTAAAGTAGGGGTGAAACGATTAACAAAACTAATTGTAATTTTAGGGATGAATTAATTGAAATTAAGTTATGTTTCTGACAGCTAATTAAACATTGTGCCATTTAAAAGTTGTCTGGGTTCAGTAAGCACCACTTACGTATTTTGCAGGATATAGGTGTGTAGATATGTCCACAATAATTTAAGCTTCTGGTTTTGGGATCATACATCTTCAAGAACAACATGACGTCGTCTGAGAAGAGTCATGGGAGAGAGAGATTAAACGGCACATCGAGATAGTCAGTACAAGGTGACCATGGTACATGTTTCAGCAAGACACTTTAGGAGCATTTTAATCCCGGTTAGGATTAAATATCAAACCAATTGCCCCAATGGCAATGGAAGTTTGTGTGACCTTTTGGATTTCAAACTTGGGATTTGGTGATCATTTATTTTTTAAAGATGAATTTAAGATGAATTTAAGTGTGCGAGAGAAACTCACGGTCTTTGTCGAACTTGGGTAACGTGGCCCCACTGGCAGCCATCTCGGGATCCACCGTTTCCAGAAATATTGTCCAGGGGTTCTCATTGTCGCTCAAGTCGATCATCTGGTTAATGCATGTAAACACACACACACACACACACACACGTTAGTAACCATCTTGCAACACCCTTTCTATACTATAATCATATAATTTGAGTATTAGGACAACATGGTAGTTTCTGTACCATAATCAAAGTATAAAATTGGGTTTTGTACAGCATTAGTTACAGCGTTGTCTTCAACCTTGATCTTCATTTTTTCTTAATTGATATGCTTTTAGGCAATGATCTTTAGAGTTAATTTGGGTAAAAAAAGAGAATCACAACAAAAATGTTTGCTCGCATGATGTCAAATAGGTATGCACTATGCAGTCAGAATATTCTCTGGCAACACCACACATTGCGCCAATATCCTTGTTTGCACAAGTTGCTGACAAACATGCAGGTTACAAAGCACATGTACACTCAACAGATGCATACATATTTCAAGCCCACACACACTGTACACAGTTTAGCCACCCACCACCCCAAAATACACAGAGCTCACGACTAAGTAATGAAAATAGACAATCTACAAGCACACAACACATCGCAGCTTGTAGATCTGCCATTTTCAGTGCGCAACACTGGCGCACGGCACAACTAAGTATAGATCAGGCTCAACTATGCACATGTTGGTGCCAGTTTACCAGTTTGAATACACAGACTTACCGACTTACTGCAGTCTGCCTCGTAGTCCAGCATAGCGGGCCGCTTGGTTCCGTTGCTCCGGGCCTGCATGGGCCACAGCCTCATCTGGTCCTGTGGGAAACCCTGCAACGCGGCAGACACAACAGACCGTCTCAGACTGGGCTACACACACATTATCAATGTCTAACACAATGGTTCTCAACATTTTCAGGCCGGGACCCCCCCAAAATAATCATATTTGAACCGGGGACCCCCAACCCCGACAAGCACTTGGAATTGTAGGAGTCGAGGCATTACATGTAGTTTGACTCGGTTCCACAGATAAATAGTGAAAATAGCAGATTGGCTATTAAAAAAAACTGCCTCTTATATTATTTGACCAATGTTTGACACATTTTTATAGTATAGTTTGTTGGTTACTGTGATGCAGTAATGGTCTTTTTCCTTTTAAATGTCCATGCCAATTATTATGTGGGGACCCCCCCAAAATCATGTGGGGACCACCGTGGGGGTCCCGACCAACAGGTTGAGAACCACTGGTCTAACAGTGATTCTCAACCTTTTTCATTTCAAGACAAGGCACTTTCTTACCTTCCCCCCTCCACCGTACACACACACACACCGTCCCTATTTAACACACATAGTTGCAATGTCTATACGTTTCACACACACACTCACCATGGTCTGGGATAGGTTCTGGACAAACTCCTGCAGCGTGGAGCTCTTCAGCACCTTGAACACTGTGTACTTCACCTTCTCCTCATCGTACATGTCGTTACCCTGGTGACCACAGAACTGGTCCTCTGTCACCATCTGCAGAGAGAGACAGACAGAAACAGAGTGGGACACAATGGGAAGAAAAAGGTGACGATGGAAAGGAACAAACTGCCTATTGTACATCTTTTATTACTGTACTGGAAGTAAAAGGGAAAACAAACAGTGATGTCTCAGAATACTCTCCACCACCGTGTGTGAAAAAAACACAAAAAAACACCAAATCCATAATGGTAATAACCAACCAGCCAGTAACAGCGTGACCATCACTCTGAATGATGGGAACGTCACTTCTGGCTAAATACCCTTTCTAGAGCAAACGTTGAACTCTGCACTCAAAATACACTATTTGGGTCATGGTGGCTCTGAAATCAATGCATATAGCATTACAGGTGGCAGTGGAAAACACTGAACAGCTGAAAAATGCTAATACTAGAGTTGATCAGGCACCTTCTGATTCTGAACGTACCTGCTAAAATAGAACTCTGGGTGAACTGTAGCAACATCAATGGCAGGTCAACAGTTTTGCCAAGTGTTTCTAAATGCAAACACCGATCTCCAAGTAAACTATAACATCACAATGGTGGGTCAGTTCCTTAAGTTCCTATCCGGAGCTTAATGCTCTTTTCATAACAGTCAAGCAACATTCAATCCAAAATGGGTGGTCAGTTTCCTAGCTAACCCCCACCCACCAACACATATCTCCAAGTAGAATTGTAAACCGACGGGTTGACTTCCATACCTGGACCTGCATGTAGAGATGTGCCTCCTGGCGCTCCTTTCTCTTCTGCGCCTCTACTCTCTTCTCCTCCTGCAGACGCTCCACCAGCTGCTGGGGAATGTCCACATCTAGCACCGGTAGGAGTACCTCACCTGGGAAAGAAAGACATAGGAGTGAATCTAAAGGCTGATTTGTTGCAAGACACTTCGCTTGACAAACATGATGTATTGTCATCTGAAAAAAGTGCTCGTCAAGTGATACAATCATTAGTTAACTCGTAAATTCATTAGTTAACTCGTAAATTCACAATTTTAAGTAGGTGAGTGACCAGTTGGCTAGATGGATAAGACTTACCGAGCTTGGACTCGCGGATGTACACCAACATGTAGGCATTGGTGCAGTGGCGAACCGAGAGGTCATCGTCATGGCCGCCGTAGTTGTGTTCTATGGCTTCCTCTTTGGTGCACCGCGACACAACATCATCATCAAACTTACACCACTAGAGAGAGTAAGGGAGAGAGAGGGGACAAAGAATGGAGAAGGAGCGAAGCACACCGCACATAAGACAACTGTGAGTGTGTGCATAGATTCATTTGGCTTAAGTTCAGAACAAAACATTGATTGACAGTGTTTGGTTGTACTATGCATTGTACCGTATTTTCCGCACTATAAGGCGCATCTGAATATAAGGCGCACCTGCAATAAATCAATAATTTTCATATATAGGGCGCACCGCATTATAAGGCGCATAGAATAGAAGCTACTGTAGTGGCTGGGGTTGCGTTATGCATCCACTAGATGGAGCTGCGCTAAAGAAAACAGTCAGATAAGTCAGTCAGTCAAACTTTATTAACAGAATTAATACAAACCAGCGTTCTTACAACACACATGAACCTAGACATGTAAGGTAGACCTTGTACCAGTGATATGTGCTGTCATGAGACTGTTATTTTTTTCTAATGCAAACTTCTAATAAAGTCTTCAATCAATCAAACAAACAACGGCTGTTTTATTTTTTCCCCAAGTACGGCCGTTTTATTTTTTCCCCAAGGTGTCGTCAGTGATGTAGTATTTTCGCGACACAGTGTATCTTTTACCAACAGCCAGGTATAACAGGTCGTGCAACTTTTTATGACGTAGTTAGTGCATCCATGGAGGGGAACATTTTTTCTCCAAGTACGGCTGTTTTATTTTTTCCCCAAGGTATCGTCAGTGACGTAGTATTTTCGCGACACAGTTTATCTTTTACCAACAGCAAGGTATAACAGGTAGTGCAACTTTTTATCACGTAGTTAGTGCATCCATGGAGGGGAACTTTTCCCTGATTCAGTAAGGGAAACACATGGAAACACACAGGTAAAAGAAACAGTCTGATACCGCTAGCTACGGTAAATCAAACGTTAGTGCAATCACAATATAGTAACTCTGGAAATAGTGCAAAGCAATAAAAATATAACAATAACTCAACGTTGTTCAAACGTTAATGTCCATATTCACAATATCTCCCACTCCCAGCCTTGTTCAGTTGTTAACACGTAAAAGAAACACGTAAAGCTCACTTTTTCAGTTCATTCCCCATCAACGAATCCCTCGAATTCTTCCTCTTCAGTATCCGAATTGAACAGCTGGACGAGTACACGTACAGCATCCAACGTGCCCGGCTCCATCTCGTCAGACTCGTCAACAAATCCCTCGAATTCTTCCTCTTCAGTATCGGAATTGAACAGCTGGGCGAGTACAGGATCCAACGGCTCCATCTCGTCAGAGTCGTCATCCGAGGCGGTGTCGCTGCTGTTGTCCGGCAGGACAGTGCCAATTCCTGCCTTCCTGAAAGCTCGGACCACCGTTGAGACTGATATATCTGCCCAGGCATCCACGATCCATTGGCAGATAGTGGCGTATGTCGCCCGGCGCTGTCTCCCCGTCTTGGTGAACGTATGTTCGCCTTCTGTCATCCACTGCTCCCACGCAGTTCGCAGTCTAGCTTTGAACGCCCTGTTGACACCAATATCTAGCGGCTGGAGTACTTTAGTCAATCCACCCGGAATGACAGCAAGCACCGAATTAGTGTTTTTCACTTGTTTTTTGACACCATCGGTGATATGGGCGCGCATGGAGTCGTAGATCAATAGGGACGGCGCTGTGTGAAAAAATCCACCCGGTCTCTTTAAGTAAATTTCTCTCAGCCACTCACTCATCTTTTCTTCATCCATCCATCCCTTCGGGTTAACTTTGATGAGGACGCCGGCTGGAAACTTTTCCTTTGGCAAGGTCTTTCTCTTGAAAATAACCATGGGTGGAAGTTTCTGGCCATTAGCCTGGCAGGCGAGAACTACAGTGAAGGATGACTTCTCATTCGCTGTCGTGCGTACATTCACCGTTCTGGACCCCGTTCTCTCCACAGTGCGGTTCACAGGAATATCAAAGGTGAGTGGAACCTCGTCCATGTTGAAGATGTGCTCTGGCCGGATCCTTTTTTCAGTGATCTTGTCTTTGCAGTATGTGCGGAAAGAGGCCAGCTTTTCTTGGTAATCCTGTGGCAGTTGCTGCGAGACAGTAGTTCGTGCGCGGATGGAGAGATTACGTCTTTTCATAAAACGAAAGCACCAAGAAGGCCCGCCTCTAAATTCATTGATGTCCATGTCATGTGCTAGCGCTGTTGCCTTCATTCGCAGTGTGACTGTAGAGACGCTTCTACTTGCTGCTCTCTGTTCAACAACCCACTGTTCGAGTGTGTCCTCTAATTGTGGCCATCTCGCTTTGTTTCCGCGGAAACTCTTTTTAGTCTTCTTTACTTGGCGCAGGTCATCTTGTTGCTTCCTCCACTTTCGTACCATTGATTCGTTGACGTTGAATTCTCTCGCTGCTGCTCTATTGCCATGTTCTTCTGCGTGACTGATAGCCTTGAGTTTGAACTCTGCGTCGTAAGCGTGTCTCTTCTTGACAGGTGCCATTTTGGGGTGTTTATACTGTACGTGGTTATAATGGTTTATACACACACAAGTGGTGTGGGACTGGAATTTGCGGAATTCGCGGGGTTCCCTGCTGTTACGCCCCTTGACTACGGTAGCCACAATTAACCAATATTGATACATACGGTGGCCATAATGCAGTGATGTTGCTAGGTTTTCAATGTAATGGGTCCCCAATTACACGTCTCCCCCCCCCTTCTATCGTTTTCTTTGATCTCCAATCTCCATATCTTCTATGTGTGTGTGACTGTGTACATTATATCCTAATGCAGTGGATCTCAATCCTTTCAGGCAGCGACCCCCCAAAATAATCATATTTGAACTGGGGACCCCCCACCCTGAGAAGCGCTTGGAATTAGGAGTTGAAGCATTTAATTTAGTTTAACTCAGTTCCACAGATACATAGTCAAAATAGCAGATCTACAAGGTCGTGTCTTTTTTTTTTATCTACAAGCTCACAACGCCTTGCTTGTAGATCGCCTCTTTCTTATATTATTTCACAATTTTGACCGTATTTATAGTATAGTTTGTTGATTAGTTTGGATGCAGTAATAGTCTTTTTTCTTTTCTTTCTTGAGGTATTAAAAATATCTTAAAATTCCTTAAATTGTGACTTCACTGTCATCTGGGGACCCCCCCCCCCCAATCATGTGGGGACCCCCCTGGGGGTCCTGACCCACAGGTTGAGAACCACTGTCCTAATGTACATTCTATTTTGCTACTTGTTGTAGTCACAAACTCAGAATACAGGGTACAAACTACAATATAAAGTTCATAATAATAATATGAAAAAGATAATGTACACTTCATAGGAGCAGAGATAGATAGGAACTAAAGAACAACAACGCTTGTGTCGCACCGAAAATAACGATCTGAAAACAATCGCGTCGGTGTTTCGGCTCGCGGGTCGGTTTGGTGCGCGGCCCGCGGCTCACTTTGCAGCGCGGCTCGCGGTTTGGTGTGCGGCTCGCGGGTCGCGGCTCACTTTGCGGCGCGGATCGCGGTTCGGTCTGGTGCACGGCTCGGTTTGGTGCGCGGCTTGCGGCTGGCTTTGGGCGCGGCTCGGTTTGGTGCGCCGCTCGCGGCTCACTTTGCAGCGCGGTTCGCGGCTCACTTTGCCGCGTGGGCCATAATTAACCAATATTGATACATATATTAGGCGCACCTGGTTATAAGGCGCATCCGCACTATAAGGCGCATTAACGGTGCGCCTTATAGTGCGGAAAATACGGGTACTTAAAATGCCAATATCCAAAAAGAGGCATTTTCAATCCCTTTCCCCACACACACACAATCTCACAGCCAAACCTCACACTGAATTGAACTAAAGTGACACTAATTTCCTCTATAGCCTTCCAATGCATCCTGAACCTTTTGCGCTGTATGCAGCGCCTGTTTTTGGAAGTCTCACATTTCAGTTATGTTTGGACTTTTGACTTGTGCATTAAAAGAGGTTCCATGGGAATTCAAGGGAAACATTTTCAAGCTAAATCCCATTGGTCTGATGTGAGGAGGTCAATAATAGTGGTTAAAAAAAAATCTGCAACGTTTGCATAATCAAAAACAAATAATCAACTCAACACTTGTTATTCTCAATCTCTTGTGTTTTGTCACCCAACTGTACCGCTCCTCTTTCAGAAAATAACAGTGTTAGAAAGTGTGATGTGTGTGATGTGTGTAATAACTCACTATCGGTTCCTTGACACTCGCTTTGCTGTCTCCTTTGGGGTTGAGATAGACGACGTAGTGTCCTCCGTGGTTGTCCCCGCTGTGCACCAGCACCGCATGCAGGATGTAGTTGGCCGGGTCCTTAGAGTCCGTCTTCTGGAGGAACTCATCCAGGGGCAGCTGCTCCGGGAATTCAAACCTGCGGAAGAGACGAAGATAGATGTCTTGTTTGTTTGTTTTACCTGATCATTTCACTTTGCACTTGGATGCTTTGGCAATAAAACGAGAGAAAGTGAGAAATAGCGAGCAAGAGAACAAAGTGAGAAAGTGAGATCCTGTCATATCTGTTCACCTGCCACTTCACACCCAGTGTGTGTGTGTGCGTGTGCATATATTTATGTGTGAGAGAAGACGTCAGTAGACCAGGTGCCAGTGGCAGCATCACAATAATTAGTCAGAGCCTGTGAAAGATCCAGCTGAGGCAGAGCACGCAGAAAGCATGTTCCAGCAGGGAGATGGCATGTTTCATCAGGGGAATTAAATGTAAGACATTTTAATCTTGTTTAGAATGAAATGGAACTATTTCATCAGTGGAAATAAACATGAATCTAAATGACCTGGTTGGTTTCAAGTTAGGAATTCTGTTCTTGAGACCTCCGAGACTGAATCCAAGACTTAAATTGTCTTAAAAACTGTTGAATTTAGTGTGACTTTTTCAGGCTCTGCAGGCGACCTGTGAAGGAAACTTCCCATGTATGCATTTGTGTTCCAGCTAACCTCTAACTGGGGCTCTCTGACAGTTTCATTAGTGTAAATCATTCTGTTTGTGTTCGGATGAGAGTCTTATTATCCATGTGGACAGTTAACCGCCCCCGGGGTCTTTACATACACTCCAAGACTTCCTGCACTCACTTTTCACTGAGTCATTTCACCACCATACTGCGGTGGGTCAGCACCACACTGCTCTGGAGCACAGCCTGAAGTCAAGTCCTGTTTCCACAAATAGACTCTGTTAACCTGGATTACAGACCAGGGCCTTTTCTCAAACACTGTTACGAGTGCCAGCCTACACATCACAAATTTCCCATCCCATTAGGACTTTCAGGTTACCTTTTATGTATTTATTTATTCATTTGGTTATTTTTGAGAGAGGCCCAGAGTTAACAGAGGGATGGGAGTAAAGGCTCCTGTGGGAATAGAGCCCATGGCAGGAAGTGGCACAAATGTTCTTAACCATTTAGTAAACTGGACCTGCGTTGGCTCTGTACTTGGACCGCCTTTTCCCCATCTTAACCAAATCTCTTCACTAAAAATAGACTTGTATAATCTACAAGCACACACACTTGTGAGCTTGTAGATCTGCTTTTTTGGCTTATGTTTGCCCCAGATTATGGATGCTGGGGTTCAAGTGGTTAACCAATGCACTTAACTGTCAGTCTCTGGGTTTCAGTGTGCATTTGGCTGCTGGACTTGAGCTGATATACTGCACCTGGTTGGATAAACAGGTATATGAATGCGAGAGTGTGTTTGTCACCTGTCATTAATCTTGATGTTTTGGTCGGTCTGTGGGTCGTACATGAACCTCATCAGCTGCAGATGCAGAATGGGAGGGAAGGTCAGGAACTTCACCCCCTTTTCTGCTTCCTGGAACACAGACGTATACATTCTTGTGAGGACATAATTACTAACTTACATGCATCTCCACAAACACCCGACTTTATGACGGATACATTTCCATGTAAACAATATGGGAGATAAAGAAATAATTTTAGTTTGTCTTTCAACAATGTGAAAAAAAAGGCTACATCATGTCAATCTCTGGGCTTTCTCCATTACCCTGTGTTATTCTCTGTGCTAAAATAGAACATTGTGTAATTACAATCCTATACATATCCGTATGAAACATATGCAGCCCTATACAGTTGAGGATACAGGCATTTCAGAATATGACTCAAGTGAGCCACGTTATCCCGTCTTGCAGACGTTTCAACAACATAGCTATAAAAGGTAGGGTAAGTGATTTTCTTTGGTTACAATAAGTGTAAAATAGCTCTATATTCTTATAGTACTCATTGCTATAGAGTGTTTGTTCAGTAACAGGAGTCTCCATGTCTCTCCAGCTCTTTATTAAACTGAAAATGCATTTTCAGGTCGGAATACCAATTTTATCCAATCAGGATAGAGAACTCGGACAGGATACAGATTAAACACGTGAAATTGGAAGTGATGACACAAAGAAATGAGTAGACGAAATTGGAACCGGAAAACTATAAAAAAAAGAAAAATGGTTACTCTTCCGATTGGCTGAAATTATAACAAATTCATTTAACTTCATGAACAGACATGAGTAAGAATTGAAAAAGTATACATGATTACTTTAAATAAAGCTTCTAAAGAGTCTTCCCATCATTATTGTTAGCTTGCTTTTCACAGTGACCAGTCATGTTCCTCAACTTTCTATACTGGATTATTTTTGAAAGGCACAAGAAGTGACAGTCAGTATTTTGCCAAAAGACACAACCGTCTCCCCAACTTCCATGTTAAGCACACAAACACACTCCATCCACGGCAACTGCAAAAACGCAAACAACACACCTAAAGAAGGATGTTCATTACAATTTGAAAATAATTTTGATATCATGTGCTTGGTTACAGCTTTAAACAGACATTTCACAAAGTCCTGAATAGGTTTTGTATTCCTTTGTGAGGCTTTGGTGTTTTCAATGCACTGGCTTATAGGGAGTTTGGAAAAGCCAGTTACACAGACACTGCATGATTTGTATACTGGACTTACGGTCAAATTCAGGAAGCGAGTACTATTTGTATACAGTAGGAGTATTTAAAACCTTATTATATGACCATGGGTGTCTAGGAGCGCAACAATTATGCGTGTAGATTATGGGTGTATATCTGCACAAACACCCACCAAGGTCTGTGCATGTGAATGTAGTACATACATAAATAAATGTTAATATGGATTATGGTGAAGACTCACCTGTAGGCCGTGCTCTCCTGCGTCGTATTTGTTGTCTCCATCCAACTGTTCTGTTGCCACATAGTCTTTGAAAGACTCAAATACTGCACAAGAGACAGAGAGAGAGATGGGTAAGGATGGGTAAGGATTTTCATACATTTACACAAGTTGTACCTCACATGCTCCCAAGTGATCGAGACAACAACATCCATCCAGAGATACTATCACCTGCATTTGATTAGAAAGGTTGCATTCTATGTGGGGAACTACACAATTTGATGATCTATATGCCATGCTGTTGTCTTCTTTTCAATGACAATGAAAACTTGTTTTAATACACATATATACACAGCTGCTTAGAACCGATTCATTACAGTAGGGTGCATAGGATGCATCCTAGTTTGATTCCTTGGCAGACAGGACAGCTACCCTTATATCCATTATATAAAAATACAACATATAATAAATGTATACAATTACAAAGAAACTCCAACACATCATCCATGTTTTTATCTTAATCGCATGTCTGATGACTTTGTCTGTTCATGTTCATCCGTTTCCGACAAGCTTGATAGGTGCAAGTACACAGCTGGTACACAGACCGGCTTGATTACCGTACTATGGAAACCAGAGGCACAGCTGGTCAAATTTTACACTCAAATGACAGCATCTTTCTAGGTCATCTCAATTCATGTAAGCTTTTTACCTTTTGGACACAACAGGTACATAATATGGAATGTTCCTAAACTAGGTAAGGGGTTATACACAGTAAAATCCTCAGTGTTAATTAGAAATGTAAAACCAGCAGCAACAGTGCAGTTATTAGATTTTCCAACGGTAAAATCTGTCTTAAATGAACACCTCATGATTTTACAAATACGTAGCCTAAAGTACCCTAGCTCAACACTTTTTAAGTAAACTTACATTGAGAGTAAAGTCAACAAGAAGGAATTTGGAGGAGTGGACATAATTGGACAGTCTTTCTCCCTGTAAATATTTTTCACATAAGACTATCTTCAGACACAGATTCTGGCAGGGATACAGTTTTTAGCACGGCATTTGTCCTTATTAGCTGCTGTATAGCATAACAGTCTGGTTAGCTAGCAAGTTACAGTGTAAATCCTCAGTTTCAATCTATTCATTTGGAACTCTGAGTGAAGTGGTCGCCCGAAAGCAGTGTGGTTAGGGCACATACCACCTGGGCTCAAGTCCCCGGTTCAATTCCCAGTCGGCCTGACCATTTGCTGTATGTCACTCTCCTACGCTCTCTCTCTGTCTCTCTCTCTCTCTCTCCGTTTCCTGTCTCTTTCCACTGCCCTAAGGCAGTACGGTTACATTTGTACACTCTCAGAGTTAAATTAACACTTATCACTTTACAGTGTAGGAAACTATCTCGTCATCCGGTAAGATGGAAAAACCAGCAGAGTACCAGTGCAGTTGAGAACCACAAAAACGAAATGCTGCTGCATTGCATTTAATTTCACTGTCAGTTGACAAAATCAACCACTCGCCTTTACTTAAAAGGAAGTCCCCAGCTAGTGAAAAACGGTGAAGAGATAGGAGTAGAGTGGATAAAGGAGGAGTACAGCAGCATGGAGAAACAGGAGGAAGGTGGATAAAGGTGAGTAGAGCTGGAGTGTACTCACTGTTCTTCTTTCCTTTGATGCTGAGCTGGATGTCATAGTAGTCTTCTATCCGCTCTGACCTGTAGTCCACGTGCTTACACTGGATGTATGACTGGAGAGGGACACCACACAAAAACATGTCAACACTGGTATGATTTTTATTACATTTTATTATTTAATTGATTACAAAAAAATAATCAGGGCTGCAACTATCGATTATTTTCATTATCGATTAATCGGCCGATTAACAAAATGATCAACCGGCCGGGCGATCGGATTAAAGGGATACTTCACTTTCACATAAAATAAACATTAAAAAAATATATATTAAAAAAAATGAAAGAAGTTATGGCAAAATAAAGGCCCCCTCACACATTAGTAGGACACTCTAATGCGTGAGGGGGCCATGAATTTTCCATTCCTTTTTTCATTTATTTTTAATATATTTTTTAAATGTTTCCCCCCGCCGAAAGTGAAGTATCCCTTTAAGGCTCTTTTTTAGCCAATACCATGTTCTAACTAAAATAAAGATTTAATTAATTCAAAAATACATCTTTAAAAGTTAAATCGATAAAATATTGCTAGGAAAATAATTGATTTCAAATCAAACGCAAAGTAACATGACGAGCATTCAAAGCATGTGAGAGAAATAGACGGTCACAGTATAGGAGAGAGATAAATTGAGAGTGAACATACCACCATCTTTCCTCTGAAGAGCTTAGGGATGGTTCCCTCAACACAGGTGCCTTTCATTTTGTTCTCAACGTTGTCCAGGAGCTGGAACAAACACAATGCATTAAGTACATTTTTCAGAAGATACACACGGCAAACTTGAGAGCAGTGACCAGTATGAAATGAGGACTCACGACTCTGCACAACTCCTGGACGTCATGTTGCATGAAGCTGTCTAATGTCTCCCACCTGTATGCACACACGCAAACACACACACAGGCATAAGTCAATCAAAAAAATACAATTACTAGGAAAAGATTACATTTGTTTTACGTTTGGTGCAAATGACCCCCTTATCATCGAAGAAGCCTGACGCTTAATCCCATCTGTGTTCCACAACATGCTGTCAGTGTAATTAACAGCTCTCCATAGAAAACAACTCATTGCTTGTACTGATGTACGACAAAAACAAAAACCGCTGACTTTAATTTCCAAACTGTTAGGAGCGGGGTTTTCATTAATTTGAGCTAAAAGGGTGAAGATGTTTCAAATTGGCTTCTCCCCAAAGTACTCTGAAGCTCCTGCAGTCTACATAAAAACACACCACTGAGCAAATTTTACATTCTCTTTTTTGAGAATAATATTTGAATAAAGAATGTTTAATTATTGTATACAATATCACAATTCACACCATAATTTAAAAAAACTGACAACGAAGTTGGAACCAATTAGTGACTTTGTGAGAAAAGGCTTTAAAGTGGAAAATGTGTTTGTGTGTGTCCAGATAGGTAGGTTACCCAAAGGACTTGGTGAGTTTCTTGGTGCCGACAGGCTTGTCGCTGTGTTGCAGCTCGTAGAAGACCCTCTGCAGGGCCAGAGGAACACTCTTGGATGAGTCATCACCCTCCGTGGGCATCATGTACACCGCCTAGAGGACAAGTCAGATATGGACAAAATCAAATATCACAATATTCTTTTACTTAATACCTCAATATTGTATTGTGACATCTAGTCTCAACAATATCGATAGAATATCAAAATATTGCCCAGCCCCATCAGATATGCAAAGAAAACCAAACACAAGGACATGACAAACACACACACGTGCGCATCACACACAAACACGTACCCGTCTTAGTTGGTTGGTGAAGAAGAGTGTCTGTAGTAGGCTGTTCATGTAACAGGTTGCTCCCTGGTTCTTCAGACCCACATAGCCTGTGTGTTTCTTTGAGTCCCAACTGGAGAGAGAGAGAGACAGCCATGTAGAAAGGTTGCAGGCTAATTCACACACCTCCAGAAAGGGAGACTAGACTAGGTTGGAGAGAGAGGGGAAACTAGTAACTACTTACGCCACTCCATGTGGAGCGTCGGCCTGCACATAGACTTCAAAGGAGACTTTGTCATCCTCAACGAAGCCTCTCTCTGGATCGGTCACATCCTGAAAACACAAATACCATGAAAAAGTGTAACATGGGCAAGGAAAGCAGTCGGGTCTGGTTATCCAAGAACTCAAAACACTGAGGAACATCAGGGTCATGGTCCATCCACATTGATGTAATATAAAAGGTTCTATGCTGTACACAATTAATTAGCGGCATAAACACTACACTGTATATGAATTTAAACTCTTGTGTACAAATGGAAACATTTACTTCCATTTCTACTCTCAAGGACTCGAAGACTTTACGGTGTACCTGCCTCAATTATCACACTTGGACAGATGTGTGTTGTGGCATCTAGCTTTTAACGTTAAAGTACCAACACAAAAGTGGGCTTGAATCATAACATGTTCTTTTTTTCATCCATCAACATAAATATGGCTCCAACAGAAACAGATTGCTCAACAGGTTCAATCTGAAGCTCACTTCTGATCATTTCAGTTTGTTCTTCCACCACACTCTAATAACAAATTACACATGTCTGGTAAAAAAACAAAACAAAAACCAAAGCCTGTGTCTCCCTTCTCCGTTCCCTGTACTCACACTCCAGGACATGAAGTTGGAGAAGCCCCAGTCGTTCTCCTTGTGAAAGAACAGGTGGCTGATCCTGCGACTGAAGGACTTTTCATCATCTTTATAGTTGATGATCTTCAGCATGGCCTGGGCATGGCACGACCACGACCTGAAACACACACCACCACACTGTAAACTTCCACTGAGACTGTGTGCGATACATGTGTAATGTGTACACATAGCTTGAGCAATATGGACAAGAGGCAATCTACTTGTTATTCGTCTTGTTTGGTATTTTAAC
Source organism: Gymnoscopelus braueri (assembly GCF_963280865.1). NCBI lineage: Eukaryota > Metazoa > Chordata > Actinopteri > Myctophiformes > Myctophidae > Gymnoscopelus > Gymnoscopelus braueri. The sequence continues at coordinate 30,407,579 of NC_137615.1, forward strand.
ATTGTTTATCTTGCTTCTTTTCATTAATATGTGAGGACTTTGTATAAAGCCTCAGTTATACTTAGTTGTGTGTGACATGGCGCACAACAGTATAAATCAGACATGCGCCTGACCGCGTCCTTCCTCACCGACACACATCTGTTTCATTATGTACTTTTATAAAAATACTATTGTGCAAAAAAATATATATAACAACCAAGGCCGAAGGTGTGTGTGTGTGTGTGTGTGTGTGTGTGTGAGAGAGAAAAGGAAGTGAGCTGTGTGGAATGTGCATGTCGCACAACAAATAAATTAATAAGTAACTTCAAGTGTATGTTGTGTGTGTAAGCTAGGTGTGTGAGCACTCATGTTGTATAACATGGAAGAGAACGTGCACGTGAAAATATTAATATATATTTTTTAGTTTAAGAAATCTATGTTGGAGAAAGACTTTAAATGGATCCAGACAGCTGATCCTCAATATCCTGTCTCTGGCACCCCACTTAGGTCTTTCCAACAGTGCAACTAGGTTGCTGGTTTATAAGCAGCCAGGCATCAGCTTCTGCTGGCTGACAGGATAAGATCAGATGTGTATGTATATGTATATGCCCTTGTGTGTACATCGGTTTTGTAATCACTGTTGAATGTTGGTGTATGATAAGCAGAATTGGAATGGACGTATTGTAACTGGCTAGTTTGATGTCAAACAGCCGCTGTGCAGGGTCCCTGCAGACAGAGACACCGATGCACTGTTGTTAATGACTGAGTAAGATCATTTCATGTTAAGTTTATGCTAATTCAATTCAACAGGGGCATTCTTCTCAGATAAAAAATGCTAGAAAAATAGACAACACATCACAGTTGTTATATTCTAAAAACTGCGCTCACACACACACACAAAATATAGCGATATCCATCCATAAATTCACAGAATCTCTGTGTGTCTGTCCCGAGCAATACTCTGGCACCGTTCAACCGATTGACGTCAAACTTGGTCTGTCCCACGAACAGCCCTTTTGCATGCGGTTGGGGGAAGCCTCGCCACTTTGGGGCGAGCATGCTGGCGGGCGGGCGTGCGGGCGGGGACTTCTTTCCTCTACAATAGAAGAGTTAGGACGTCACATGGTAATACAGCCCAAATACCCATTTTCAGCACCGGCCTCAGTGGCGCACCTCGCTAATCATTAGACTCTAAATCCATTACGATTGAGAGTCTGGGTTCGACTCCCGCTTAAGACGATACTTTTTCACACAACCACAGACTACTTTTTTTCGGCGATAAAGTATAGTTTTGGACCATGACGGAGGCGCGCCGACTCAGCAGACCTTGAGGCCGAGGCGTCGCGCCCGAGCGCCTCCAGGCGCGAGTGCCCGCGACGACCGGCCGATGGTCTGCTAGTCGACTAAGCGCCGTCCGAGTTATGTACCGATAGGCACAGAATCGTAAATGATGTTGTGGGGACTGCGTTTGCCCCCCCAACTGCCACTCAGTGCACTAACATAGCTCGCGTCGCCAGGCTCTCTCCCCACCCGGCCCCCGCCCTCTTGCCTTCAACCACACGCAAAAAGCCCGTTCGCGTCTGTCCCACGTGACCCGGGGGTGCAGTGCAGAGTGGGAATTCAATCAGACCAATGGTTTCTGAGAACCAAAAAAACATGAATATCTGTGTCTGTCTACATAGAGCTTTAATATAACAAATAATTAACTATTTAGAAGTTTGGCTTATTTTGTTACACTCAAAAAGGTATTCGAAACGGTATTGTTTTGGTATCTGTACAGAATACGAGATTTCCTTACCAACAATATGGTGTTGAACATTTTCTGATACACTCTTCACCCGACTAAAATAGATATATAAATTAAATAAATTAGCCAGGTAATACATTGTGTGGCAAGGTGTGCGTGTGTGGGAGGAACAATGACCAAAAGTTGTGTACACAAGAAGATTCACAATTCTTACAAGAATCCATGCCCCCCCCCCCCATCCTTAACACCCTATGAGTATACTATCCATGTACCTAATCATTAAAACAGTTAAAGGAAAGAAGTATGGCATCACATGTGTGCACACGCCCATGCGTGTCACTTACGTGGAGTCGGACTCTGCATTGCACTGCAGGAAGAATCCAACACTCTTCTGGTGTGGCCGGTCAGGGTAGAAGCGCGGCATCACCATGATCTTCCAGGGAAGGTTCCTGACGAAGCAGGATGGGCTCAGCACAGACTCACTAAGACGGCTAAAACGTTCCACGACGAAGCGAAACGTCGCCTCCGACCGCCAGCTGGTATCTGCAGAGAGACAGATGGGGGAAACAGAGAGAACGAGAGATTTAGATAGGTGGAGAGGAAAGGAAAAGGGAGAGGGGGACAGAGTGGGAGAAAGATGTGTAGTCATGACCTGTCTGTTTGGGCTGTGTGCTCGTAATCATGTCTAAGAATGACACAGAAGTGAATGTAAAAGAGGATATCTGCAGTGAGACCTTGCGAGAGACAGCACAGACGGAGTAAAACAGAGACAGTGTGTGTAATAGAGAGAAACAAGGAAAAAAGAGAGAACGGAGACAAACAGCCAGAGCAAATAACAGAGGGAGAAACTGGTTGTTGTCCTGCTCACCATCTTCCATGTCTTCCTCTGTGTTATTGTGTCCGTCTCCCATGGTCATGTTCCCATTGATCACTGGGTTGGCTGGGATCCTTGGGGGGTCATCTGTGTCCCCAGCTACACACAGAAGAGGAAAAGATTTACGATTTGATAAACAAGACTAAGCTAAAAAAAATACATCATAATCACAAAAGAAGGCAACAGGAAAAGCGATAGGGGTCACCAATATAAGTAAGATACATCCTGCAATCTGGCCACTACTGCAAATTATGAGAAATTTGACGTCCAAAGTTTTATTTTGGCCTGAAGGTGTCACTGGAGGCAGTGCAATGGTGTCACTCAAATGGTTTTACCACGGTTCTCCGTTTACTACTCACTATGGGATATCAGCGCCCTCAGGCGATGACACAGAGCAACACACACGCTCCCGACGCCAATACTGATTGGCTAAGGGTATGTCACGAGTCCGGAAGACCCGGGAGTATAAAGCTCCCTCGTGACGTAGGCTCTTCCTCTTTTCTCCACTCTGCATGCGAATGCGCAGAAATTCACACACAAGAAAGCAAGGAAATTTCAACTATAACCCAAAGCGGGAATAAGGATTATATCCCCACGGGAAAATCCTTGCAAATAAGTTTTCTCCCGGAACTTATTATTAAGTATTTATTTATTTACCTATCCTCTCAGTTTTCCTTAATTCTTGGTCTGTTCTGGAAAAGCCGGTTAGCTGAAAAAGCCGGTTAGCTGCTAACACCGGTTAGCAGCTACTAGCTCATTCATTCATTCAGTGGCTAGGCTAATACTAGCAGCTACTAGGCTACGCTACTGGCTAGGCTTTAGCCTGTTGTTTTCCCAGACCGAGGACCAAGATGGAACCACAGAGGAGTTGCGGGTTCGCGGAATGCGACCCCCTCATCGCCGCAGACGACCCCCACCGCGTCTTCATCCACTGCTTGGGGGTCGATCACGCGTTCTGCGCCAGGACCTACCCGGGTGAGACAGATGCTGTCCATCGTTCGAGCCTTTTGAGTCTGTGGATCTGAGGATCTTTAGTCTCAAAACGGTCCTCTTGGTGGCCCTGTCTACGGCTAAACGGGTCAGTGACATGCATGCACTCTTGATGAGTCCGGAGTGCATGAAGTGTTTTAACAATGACAGGAGGGTTTTGCTTAAACCTAACCTGACGTTCGTTACCAGGACCGGGGTGGCCCCGGATCCGGGTGAGTTGGTAGCCTTCCATCCGCCTCCCTTCGTTTCGGCGGATAGGCGGTTGCATTGTTCTGTCCAGTGAGAGTTGAAGCTCTATTGTCAGAAGACAGCGGCCAATCGCTCATCGACGTAGCTCTTTGTCTCTTTTGGGCCTTGGGGTTCAGAGGAAGGCGGTCAATAAGGCAACGTTTTCTAGATGGATCCGAGATGCCATTAGGTTGGCTTATGCGAGTAGTGGTGCCCCTGTCGGAGGGTCTGAGGGCTCACTCTACTAGAGGCATGGCTACATCCTGGGCTCTCTACAGGGGAGCTTCGATCCAGGAGATCTGTGCAGCCGCAAAATGGGTCGTCCCAATCGACTTTTGCGGTTTTCTACAGCCTGGACGTGGCGGCGTCATCCTTGGCGCGCGCGGTCCTAGGCGTAGCGGCTGCCTCCAGGCCAGTGGAGGGAAGGGAGTAGGCTTGGGGCTTTCTCCCTATTTCTCGACTTCCTCTGGGGTTTCCGTGGGACCAGCTGGGCTGGCTCCCAGGAGATGGGGCCCTGTTCCTCATATTGAGTTATGAGGCAGGCTTGTGTCTGCCTGTTAGTAAATAGGCGGACTCTGGAGTCTGTCAGGGCCTAGCTTGATTATCTATCCCGCATCCCAGCCCGGTGGGTTGGGGGCGCCCATGGGGCCATAGGTCACGTCCAGGGGGGACGTGACCTAGGAGCTGAGGGACGTGCAGGGTTGTCAGGGTTGTGTGGCTCATTACCTCAAGGGGGGTTTATGAATCCCATAGTGAGTAGTAAACGGAGAACCGTGGTAAAACTAGAGGTTACGAATGTAACCCCGGTTTTAGTAGGTTCGGAGTTTACTACTCACCAGACACCCCTTTCTGTGCGCATTTGGCATGCAGAGAGGAGAATGTTAAGAGGAAGAGCCTACGTCACGAGGGAGCTTTATACTCCCGGGTCTTCCGGACTCGTGACATACCCTTAGCCAATCAGTATTGGCGTCGGGAGCGTGTGTGTTGCTCTGTGTCATCGCCTGAGGGCGCTGATATCCCATAGTGAGTAGTAAACTCCGAACCTACTAAAACCGGGGTTACATTCGTAACCTCTAGTTAAGGTTCATCCTCTGGAGAGTGGAGACCATAATTAGATTGATTCATCTTTGGTGCAAGTGGACATTTTGGCCTGAGGGTGGAATTAGAGTAAAGACGATGGGATCTCCAAGATCATACGGTTCATCCGCTGAGGAGTATGACGCTGCACAGCAAATTCCATGGTTATGTGGCCAGCTGTTTGAGATACTGAGAGTACTGCTGGACTGACCTATCGACCAACTAATTGTCATAGCGATTAAGAAGCATTCCCACCAGAGTGGACGCGATCAAAACTTGCACTTAACAGACTCATTCTCTCTAGTCCCTTTACCAGCGTTGTATAATATATAGGCCTAGCTCAGGAAATCCACACATAGCAACAACAAACTACTTCTCCCACTGGGTCCTCGATCTGTTCGCTTTGGTGAAAATCGATTGCACTAAAAACAATTTCAACTGCAATTATCATTCCACTCACGTTCTTCGAGCATAGACAAAATATTGCTCAATGTCATGTCTTTTTTTATTCCCCCGGCCCCCCAAATCAACGGTTCCATGCATTTTGTGGCTTCACTTTGTGTTGCGTTTAACCCCAGAGCGAAGTTGGCTCTTCCACTCCAACCTAGCAATGGAAACTCGGGAAGAAGGGCAGACCGGTCTCCTAGAATTAGGATTAGAAAATCTAGCTAACTGGTAGCTGACTGAGACCAGCTCCCACATGTTCAAATCTTAAGTGTGTGGGTTAATTTTGGCTCCCACAATAAAGAAGGCAACAAGCTCAATTTATGCTCGTGTTTCTAAAAGAATGGATCTAAAGCCAACATTGTCACAACATCTATAGATTAAATCTACAAGCTAACAAAACCTAACATCTAAGCGACCAATGAGTCCTGATGCAACATGTTGGCTTGTAGATCCGTTCTTTTTTTAGCCTAAGACATGCCTAATTTATGCTCTGTCATACACTGAAAATAGCCAATCTACCAGCCCACTATGTGTTGGATGCATAATGTAGTGAGCTTGTAGATCAGCCATTTACGGTGCATGACACTGTTGTACTGACAGTATTGACTAAAGCCTAATTGAATAATCATGATTTACACTTTATTTCATTTACTTTCAGTGCTTTAGATAAAGTAGGATCCCCATAGCTTACAATGGAGCAGAGTATAGAGTATGCATATGGTGGTGTGTTTATTATAGTATGACAATTTTTATCAGCTCGCAGGGCTGATCAGTAAACAGAGCAGTCACCTTCTCGTCACTTTTTCCTCATTGGCTGGCTTTGGTAAAAGGCCGCCAAGGAGGGCTCAATGTCCTCTCAGAATATGGCATCTAAAAAACTACGCAGCATATGGGATCTAAACATGTCGATGCGATACCGTGTTCGGCCACTGTATACATCTCTATGGTAAATCTGTGGCTCCTCACTCGGCCAGCCAATCTAAGGGCTAGCTCACTTTGCAGAATTAGCCATATTGTTTTGCGTTTCTGTGGACAGGATGACAGACTAGCAAATATGGTTTTATTTAACGATAGAACGCAAAAGTAAATTACTAAACACGTGTATGACATAGTGTGTTGGTTTAGTCAGAGCGCTATGCTGCCCGTGTTCGATGAGGAAAATAGTTATGGGACTTTTTTCGAACACGGAAACAGCTGTTTGTGTTCATGTATGTGCGAGTGGAAATGATCAGATACAGTAGGCAGATCTAAACCCGGACTGAAAGGGAAACCGTTTAAACTGCGCGCATACAGCTACTTATCAGTGTGATGTCTGATAAGCCGTCCATTTGCTTGATGAATGGCCCAAACACAATTTACAGAGACCACCCCTCCCCCATCTGGGGATGTTGTCAGTGCTCTGTCTGAAACAATAGCCTAGTCATTTATCAGATCATTAGAAACTCAGTCAGGTCAGGATTATATTAAATAAAAATTAATAGCTTAAGAATTCACCGTCTCTGAAACAGTGTAGCTGACAGTACTTCAAGGGGTTTAGCTTGCTGCGAGCTGATATACATTTTGGGTTTTTTTATTAGATAAAAATGTAATCCCAATATATCACCTTGCTATCATGTCCCCTGTAAAAAACAATGCCAGATTGCCAAAACACAACCATAGTATAAGGCAGTAGTGTCCCACGTCTCTGATGCATATTATTACGAAATAATGCATTAAACTCACCACTGATTTGTCCAGTCACATACTTTACCCTGCTCCTACATTAACATTCCAGCGGAAGTCACCAATTTGCGCATTTACAAGTTACGCAGACTCAAGGGGTAACACTTTAACATAACAGTAAACAGAATTGTCTGCGCCAAATGTGCAATTTACAGAAATCGCAGAAATCTATTGCTGGATAAGGATAATAATTGATTATACAAATTAATGATATGATAATATACAATGCCACCAAAGACGTAGAAGGTTATTGCTGACCAACAAACAATTGCAGGTATATTTTCTGCCATCAACTACCTCTGATGGTCCCGCTCTGCCTCAGCAGCCTGTGCTCAGCCAATTATGAGTAGGTCTGCCTGCATCTACCTCTGCTTGCTATATCTTCTGCTCATACATATATACAACATAGTATAAGGTAAATGCTGTACATCAGTGGTAACCAGTTGATCGCGATCGACATGCAGATCTTCAAAGCCATCACAGTCAATCACAAACAGGTTTGTTAGTGTATTGGGAGAGGAGGCGATGGATGCAGCCCCTGCGTCCATTCATTTAAATGAAAGTTGTCCTGAAACTGTGTGTGTGTGTGTGTGTGTATAAAAAAGAAAATGTATTTGAAGTTGAGAGATGATGTGACATTTGTGTCGAGTTTACAAATTTGTCTTTTTTTTTTTATTGGCGATCCATTCAATTTCTATCATTACATTGAAAATGGTTCAACATCATTGACAGGGTACTGTGAATGAATTTCTATCATTACATTGAAAATGGTTCAACATCATTGACAGGGTACTGTGAATGAACAGGGACGATAGAGCCAGTGAGGGGAGATTGTGTGCTAGTAATCGATTGTGCATGCCATTGTTTTCCTGGATGGAAAAGAATTGAAACTTAACAGCTGTTGATATAAAGTACCTGGGTGGCTTCTTGCCCTAGTGATGTTTAGCAAACACTTGAATGAACTCAACCTATTAGCATTTAGGTTCTACCAATCAGGAACCGGTACCAAACTGGCAATGGTTCCCAGTCCTCATCCCTACTTCTCGCACATTTCACCGGGGAAACCCTGCTGAGACAGCATGACAAGTCTCTTTCTTCCACGTATACATGTGTCTGTGTGAGAGCATCAATTGTGCGTATTAACAATACTAAAAGGAAGTGAGAGATGGACCATCAGAGATGGAAGATTTTAGAGAAAGAGAAGGGGGGAGGTTACATGTGACTATGACAGTGTGCGCACGTACGTGCCCGCACAACAAACAATGCTACATCACAGTAGACACTAGGCAGCATAATTATGGGCACAATGCAGGATTAAGCTACCAGTAGTCACACACCACATGCACAGAGATGAGGACAATTATCCCGAGCAAATTAGACAACTCCACCACACACACTCCGTTTCATCTATTAAAGCATATTATGAAAGATTGAGACAGAGGAGTCAGTTTCTAAAAGAAGTGGCTTCATGGAGTGTTTTGTCTATGATAACGCAACTTAGGAATGATCCCTTAACGCTGATAGAAGGAATGGACGGATGTGACATCGACCCAAAAAACGTCACTTCCGTCCATTCCTATATTAGGATTTGTAGAAACACTTGTAGCTCGGATTCCTTTTTTTGGTGAAAACAAGCCACAGAAACAAAATGACCAATCGTGGTAAAAGTTTTTTTTCCAGTGGATAGACAAGACTCTCCCCCACCCACCGGACACTTTGTTTACATCCAAATTTCCAAAAAAAAGTAGAAATAGCAGATCTACAAGCTTACGTGTCACATGACTCGTAAGCTTGTAGATCTGCTATTTTTGGAAAATGTTTTTTAAAGGTATGAATATTTTTCAACATGGAAACGATTATGAAAAGTAATTGCAATCATCTCAAATAATAGTGATTAGGCGATTATGTAATAATTGTGACAGGCCTAGTGGGGTGATGTCCGATTGAGCTAAAAATGGCACCATATGATAACGGATGCTGTGATTGTCCGGTGAATTTACATTCAGGAGGATGGTAGGGGTGGGTTCAATTAATCGATACGGCAATAATCGTATCGTATTCCTTGCCGATAATCGTATCGATACAAAGGCTACCATATCGATAAGGAAGGAAATGCTGTGTGTGACGCGGCTTTAAAAAAAAACGATCAGCATCAGTTTCTGCCCGACAATGACAATATACATGATTGAATCTTTTGCATTTATCGATCAAAACATTATTTATTTGTATTCGTTTTTATTTCCTTGCTTTTTGTTATCAACTACGTTTTTCAAATTGATTTGGAAACTTTACATTTTCTGACAATTGGTCAAAACATCAGCAATCTGTGGTCTAGGAAGTATATTTAGTAGGACACACGATTATTCAAAACCAACGCGTATCGCGATACATATCTTATCGCGGCCTCTGTATTGTGATACGTATCGATCGTGAGGTTGTAGGAAATACCCAGCTAGAGGCTGGTTTTGATGAAAAGTAGGTTGTAGCTCGTTGTCTACATTAGGCCTACTATGGTAGGAAAGATGTTTTGTTGTGTTTTACATGGGTGCATCAATGGGAGACCACATGTCAAGCAATTAAATGCACCTGTCATGTTCTGTGGAAGAAAGTAAAACAAGATTTCATTTGATCCTCGCATCTTTCTTGCGCTGGTATATAATATTTAAATGGGAGAAGCTAATGTGTGCGTCTCCTACCCAGACACCACCCCTCACCTTATCAAATGGCCTATTTGCCTTCATGTGTTACAGAATCTGAAACGTACATCCTCCTGTTGTATGTGAAAAGCCAACACTGGACAATGTCACTCCCAACCTGATTCCCCTGACATTTTCCAAACGAGAAAGCAGCATTTGATTGCGAGCCACCTCTAATATGACTCCAGTGAAATGTCTTCTGAGCTGACATAGCTGGCAGTAAGTGAGTGTGTTTGAGGACACATCTGCAGGTAACATTACAGGCCAAGTCTTCGTCACCCAGGAGCCTGACCTCATTTTGCCAAGTGGATTACAACTTACAAACTGTACATGTCAGTCAGGTCGAAGACAACTTCCCACCTCTCTACTCCTTGTCTGCACCTTCCTCACCAGCACAGGGCTAGGTTATGCTGCTAAATTGTATCCATGAAGGTGAAACTAAATTCAGTCACTGAAATAAATGAAAATTGGGTGATAGGTTGTCTTGGAGGCAAGCCGACTACACTGTAAGGAGGCACTGGTTCCCCAGAGTATGAGCAGTATACAAAAACAACCCTCAACTTTTCCTAACCCTTATCAAGTTTGTGGCGCATCCTCTGAGTCTGAAAGAAAACCAAAACCAACTATTCTGGAATAAGATAACGAAAAATTGTCCAAGATTTTGCTTTCACTTACAAGGTTATGCCTGTTATTCGGGAACAAGAATGCATCACAATCAATTCAAATGTGATGATTTATACCTGTAAATTTAAAAAAAATCAACTGCACATTGAATCTAGTTTTGAGTTCACTTGTTCACAACACGCATTCACATCATACTACCGAGTATAAATTAGGCTTTAGCAGTGAATAAATGCTCCTACTGTTTACGATCAGATGTTTCCGATCTGGTGGAGCGATATGGTTCACTCGCAGAATAGGACTGAGCCCTTCGGATCAAACCATGATTGCGTTTGTGTTTTGGGGCGGTGCTTCCGATTTCATTTTCAATGGACTTCTGGGAATTGCAGTTATAACAGATCGATAACAACCAGACAAATAGTAACTACGACTCTGGTGTTGTCAAAAACAGTATTAAAATGACCTGCATGAACCTGACCATGCCTGAAAATAGCAGATCTACAAGCTCACAATAATTCGAACTATAGATTGTATTGCATATATGACTGAAGAACATGTGGCCAATATTCTTCCTGTTGTTAATTTAGACCACAGTACAGTGAGCACACAATAGCTGTTGTAAGGAATCATAGAATTATTTCAACACAATGCAGTAGCAGCTGTAACAGGCATCAACATAAGAGTGTGAGAGAATGCCACCAGTCAGTAACAATTAACAGCATAACCCAACTAAAACAGAAACACAGCAAACTGACGTGCTGTTGCAGAGTCAATCGGTAGATGGCTTTGTTATTGTGGACTAAATGAGTGAGATATTCAGAACTTTGTTTTAATTGCCGCAGGCATTTCACTTCAAATGTCTTCTTGAGTCCATCACCATAAAGACAATGTGGTTTGGTGGATTAATGCAAGTGGTGAGCGGTAATTCGTCACATTGTGCTGGCTTAACAAAGCAGGGTACATAGTAGACCATGAAGCTGGAGTTGGTGACCACACACACAGGTTTTGATGTCCATCTGGTGTTGACATTGTTGTAGTACATTTAGGGGACAATGAGAGTCCAGTGGGATAAATGGTCAAGCACATCATCGGGAGTTTGTTCTGCACAAAATGAACTAGGGTGGATGCACCTGCTGTTAAAATGAAATATATTGAAATGAAATAAAAAAATAAAAAACTGCTATGCCTGCTGAGGAAAGCAAATGTGTGAAAAGGCAAAACAGGGTAGACAAACAGATCCTCAAATCACAAGGACTGAATGACGCAGTGATGCTGAGGGCTTCCATTAGCCTAGCCTGGCCCAAAGTTGACGTTAATAAATAATTAAATAAAAAAAATGTGCCGTTCTGAGGGCCGCCCTGTGTATGAAACATCTGCCAAACGGTGACAGACGCGATCCTGACTCCAAACTAGACCAACAAAACAGAGATCATTAAAAATGGCGAGCCCCACGCGTTGTCCCTTCATACAATGAAGCAGCAAATCCCCGCCAGCGCTAGTAAAGCCCCCATGCGGGCCTGTGCCGCAGCAACACTATCTGCCACAACAGCACCCTACAAACTAGTCAGACATGCCGTTAACTGGAGTCAATCTAAAGCAAACTGGTCATTTAGCCCGCAGCATGCTTCTTATTTAGAATAGCACCGCGACTACAGCCATTGTCAATTTAGTAACATCAACACTGACAAGCAGCAAGAAGGCTAACATTAGCTTCATCTGGAGGCCAACAATAAAGCCAGAATAGCCTCCACCAACGCTACATTAACGTTCCATACATAGTGACGGAAATGAACAGCCAGCGTCACATGTATACTTGTATACTTAATGTGACGTTATACAACCAATATGGGTTAAAACACACCTGAGACATGAACATAAACATCAGGGTTTATTTGCAAACCAAGGCCTAATTGTCAAGCTATAAATCGATGGATGTAAAATACAAGCCACCATTTTGGAAATGCTACACACCCCCCTGGTGTTAGCACGTTAGCATAGAAGACAGGGCCTTGGAGCAGGATGCCTGGTCGTTAAGGCTTAATTATTTATACCTAGTGGCTCGACATAAATGGCGTGTTTCAACTTAAAAAAAACACTCGTTTAAATTGAAAATACGTCATTTTTGTCGAGCGACACGGTTGCACGGCGAAGTAAAAAATTAAGCCGTTAGCTCCACAGCTAGTGAACTTAACGTTAGGTATTAGTGGAGCGTTATTTTCATCTATCCCGGCGATGCAAAGTCATCTAAAACTGAAATCTATCTAAAACCTTAAACCAGATAAAGGGCATTTACAATTTAAGTAGTGCCATTAATTCAATGTTTTTATATTCATACTGACCGATTTCTCGTTCAACGGCAAGTTTGCGATCAGGGCCTCGAGTTGTCCAATCTGACGTTTTACCAGCCAACAGGCTACCGTTTTCACATTAATTAATACACATTTTACATCAGCTGATCATAAAGCTAACGCTGTGCGCTCTATTCATTGGCTATATAATAGTTTTTAATAATGATTCCGCCCGTCTAAATAACAGATGAAACAATCAGTGTACATAAAGTAGAAGCAGAACGTTCATTACCTTGCTATGGGGTCATTAATTGCCTTGCACTAATTGCGGGCGGCTGTTTACAAACATTTAAACAAACTGCACGCTCTATACATTAATAAATGACTTATATGCGAGTTTTAAACGGTGACGGCATGGCAACCGCATCGTGTTCTGGTCATAGTAAATCAATCAATCAACAACAACAAAAAAAATGGACAGTTTGACCAACAACGCAGAAATACAGGGCGAATGAATTATCTATGAGGTCGACACAGGGCTACAATGCTACTTATAAACAACACATTTGGGGAATTTTCTACAGCTGGAAAAAAATAATACAGTAAGTCTATTTTAGAGTAAAGTAACTTAACTTCCATCATGTAGGTCAGCTTCACTTCGGCTCTACTGCAATGGACGCAATATTACAGCCGGCTATCCCAGCTAGGTTCAGGCCTTCGTGTTTACTGTAAAGTTGAGCTCCGCTCTACCACACAACTTCACCCATTTCTGACGGATCAGTGGGATCATAGCCATTGTTTTGCTCCTGTCATGGTTCATTGTGGCCTTCCTTTTCTGCTTACCTTCCATCTCCATGTCCTCGGGTTCGCTGAGCTGCTGCTCGCCGGCTTTCTGCTGCTGTTGCTGGGTGTGATGGTGATGGTTCATGGTGGCAGATGGTGGGGTTGTTGTGGTATCTTTGTTCCCCTCGACCTTGTCCAGGGTGGGTTCCCTGGGCTGCTGGCGGGGGGTTTGAGGATGCGGAGGTGGGCTAGACGACAGGTCGAGCCTCGGCGGCTGGGCCTGCTCTGTCACGACCTCGGCCTTTTCTGCTGTCAGCGCCGGGGATTGGGGAGGGGAGGTCGGCGGGGGGGCAGGCAGAGAAACGCGGACGTATTTGCTCGCTATTCGCCCAATCTCGGCGCTTTGACGGGTGCGAGTCTCGCTGACGGTGCGGGATGATGACTGGGGGCTCCGACGAGGGGGAGGCCCGCTGCTGGGTGAAGCTAAATCAAATCCGACTTTACCCCGGAGGAGTAATGTGGGGCAACAACATCAACTCACGCCACAAGAAGCTGCAGCCGGACAAACAAATATTAAGCTACCTGACACTGGGCAGCCAACTAATGCTGTAGGTACAACAACAATGAAAACAAAGGCTCATCTGCTATCGAAACACATTCAACAACTTTGCCCGCAATATCCCCAGTCCGTGTGCTCCTCCGATTGTCCCTCGTCTGGGGGAGAGCGGAGAAAAAAGCGACCCATTCAAACCAGCTTCTAAACTGGAATAGCACTAATGTCGAAGTTTACCAAGACAATAGTTGCCACGGTCCGGTGTATCAAACCAAGCCTAACACGAAATACAGTAAAACACGGCGCCGCCGTTGCATTTCTAACGTGTGTTTTCTATGAAGAAATGTGCCCGGTCATAGCCTGTGCGCTCCTCTCAGCAGCTCCCGTGGTTTGTGATGTTGAGTCGAAGGTAAAATCTCAAAATGGCGGTCGCGCTCCTCTCTGAAATGTCACATCCGCATGGAGATCAACCATACATCCATGATCTAAACACAGTGCAATCTGGATCCCATGGTCCGGACGGACGAGCGTCCTGTCTCTGGCCAGACACGCAGAAAACAGTGGTTGCCTGACAACCAATTCACCTATTACAGCGCGAGTGACCGCTCTATTGGCTATGGGATGTCGAAACACAGGCTTCACTTGCTGCTACGATGGGGCCTGTAAAATTATTGCATGATACACCCCGGGTTTTACATTAATGTAAAAGGAAATGCAGTGGAGACATGAATTAAATTCGATGATACATTGCTTCATAATAATATCTGACTGAAAACAACTGCAATACTGGCTCCGCTAGACGCTATAGTAATAGGGGGCATTAGGCCCCTGGCCCCAATAGTGAATAGTGAATTTGCATAATTTTGACCATCAACCACATGAGCCTGACTTTGTAATTACCGTATGTTTGTTGTTTACTATGTGTCTAAATATAAATTAATATAGTTCCACAACATTGATACAAAATATGTTAAATGAAAACCGATAGAGAACTTTTTCAGGATTGTAAAATAATTCAGATCAGTTAAAAAAACATAATCAACAAATAGAAGACATTGCGTACTGAACAATAATTCAATTACATTTATAATAATAGAATAATGTTAATAGTATAGGAAAAACATGATTAGTAATTTCATTGCTTGCTGCCTTGTAATTTACAAGGCAGCAAGCAATGAAATTCAAAGTTTCAATATTAAAAGAGTAAAATTTGGGCTATTTAGGCTATATTCAGTTGCAGTTGATCATACTTTCTCTAACGAATTTTTTTTCTGAGGCAACTTTTAAAAATTAATTAATTCATGTATTTATTTTCTGTGAAGAGGCCAGACTTATTACTCATCCGGTCCTAACCACTAGTCTAGGCTACTGGAAAGGCCATTTTCTTGTCAGTTATTGAAAACCACATCTACGATCGAAACCATAAGGTGAGTATAGAAGTTAATTGTAAAAAAAATATATATATATATATATATATATATATATACATACAGGTATAAATACAAAATAAATTGGTGAACAACAGCAAGTTGGAATCAGGAACACATTATACAACAAACAGTCAAATTGGCCTTGAGTTGTCACATTGTTTTTTGTTTGTTTGTTTCCGGCAGGGGTCATTGCTATGCTGGCTTGTGGTGGACATTTTGGTAAAAATTCCATTTTTGCCACGGACATACAAAATGAGTGGACAATAATACTACCAGAAACGCATAAAGAGATAGCCCTGACCATAACAGGTCTGTAACAGGGGTAGGCGTGTTTCTTGCAAATAAAACATTGAGAATCACTAGTACTAGTGCACTCCTAATGTGCCATAGTGACGTAGTAAATAAGTGTCATACATATTCGGAAGAAAACCTGGAGACTTGGCATCCAGTAATTGGGTCTTATGATCAAAATAAGAACATTATAAGGGTGTGTAAAAAAAGAAAATCTAAAATGTGCCATGGACAAGATCAGGTCTTTGCCATGGACACACATGTCCGTGTACATACGGACATATTGATGACCCCTGGTTTCCGGTACTCATCTCTCTTTGCTGCAACTCATCAAACGCAGAGATGAGCTGTTATGTAGGCCCATCTGTCAAAAACAACCGTAGCTGCAATGCTCAAACAGATTAGCTTCCAACAAGGAGAGAATATCCCCATCTACTGGCTAAATCTGGTGCTGCACCGGCCTCTTGTCGCCAAGCAGATGCCTGCCGCAAGATAGAGCTGACTCACTCTCATTTATCTTATCTTATTATCTTACAATTTATTTTCTTATTATTTATCGTTTCGAGTTCAGCAGACCAATTGTATTTTTTTAATCAACACGCCTACAAATTCCATTTTTGCTTCGACTTTTCTGGAGAGATGGAAGCTCTTAAACTTTTATTTGGAGAAAAAAAGGAAAGACGACTATTCTATTCTAGTTTTTCTCAAGCCATCCTCATCATCACACTGATGTAGGCCTTTGTTTTTACACGAGTGCAGACCTTCTAGCCAGTGGTGGGAAAAGTGCTCACATTTTCTACTTAAGTAAAAGTATCAATACTGCAATGTAAAAAATACTCTGTTACAAGTAAAAGTCCAGATTTCAAAATGTACTCGAGTAAAAGTACAAAAGTAATGGTATCAAAATGTACTTTAAGTACCAAAAGTAAAACGTATTCATTATGCAGAATGTCCCATGTTTCACAAGTTTTAAAAATGCTTAAAAATCTTTTGAAAATAGCAGATCTAAAAGCTCACACGTGTCTCATTGCAACGAGTTGAGCTTGTAGATCGTCTATTTTCAAATAGCCGAATGTATGATTTGTATTAATAATCTAAATCTATAAGTAAGTAACTAAACGTTTTATACTTGTAGTGGAGTAAAAGTACAATATTTGCCTCTGAGATGTAGTGGAGTAGAAGTAAAATAAGTACCTACAAATTGTACTTAAGTACAGTACTTGAGTAAATGTACTTAGTTACTTTCCGCGTCTAGCATATCAACTAATGCTGCTATGACCAAGGCAAGGCCACCTATATATTTTCCTCAACGTGCCACTTAACAGTAGCCTGGTATCCAAGCTAATTGTCCATGTTTCTATGTTTAGATGCACGAGCAATAACACTCATTGGCGCCGTGCAAGATGTATACACCTTTTATTTCCAGCAAAATGTAGTATAATAAACGCTGACCCTCACACAAGCTTTAGTAATAAGGAATTTTCATGGAGTTCTCTTTGTGTCATTTCTCTGACTGACATGTCGTTGAGCCAATGACGTCTATAGGTGAAACGTCTGACCCGCCCTGCAGTGCAGTTACAGCCAATCGGCGTTGGAGAAATCGCAAAGGGGCGGGCTATGGAGCACACCACGCTACGTTGACTTGTATATATTCCGACGTCGGAGAGTGGAGAAAATAGTTTAGCGTCCCTTTACCAAACCCGTACCAGAGGGGAAGACCCATGAACTATTTTTCTTTTAATAGTCAAAAACACTAATATCATTCATGAATTTACTAACATAATTTAGTAGCACAGCTCCCCGTCTTTCAGCGTCACCGAAACGTCGTGATTTTCCTCTAGTTTTCGTCGCGGTGGGTTAGTAAATGGAGGAGAAGAAGGACGTCGACGGGGACTCGGAGATTCAGGAACACGGACCCGAGCATTGGTTCTCAAAATGGGAGCGGCAGTGTCTGGCCGAGGCGGAGCAGAGGGAGCCCACCGAGGAGGAGGCCGATAACGACCAGGACAAGCTGTGGCATCTCTTCCAGAACTCTGCTACCGCCGTAGCGCAGCTTTACAAAGGTCTTTGAACACGACTATCTTGCTTTTTTTTCCTTCTTTACTTAGTTTACTTCTTAGATCAGTGGTTCTCAACCTGTGGGTCGGGACCCCCAGAGGGGTCGCCACATTTTTTTTTTAGGGGCGGGGGGGTCCCCAGATGACAGTAAAGTGACTAATTTAAGTACTTGTATGACCTTTTTTAATACCTGAAAAGAAAAAGACCATTACTGCATCAAAAGTAATCGACAAACTGTACTATTAAAAGACAAACATTGTCAAACATTGGTCAAATAAATAATATAAGAAAGAGGCAACATTTTTTTAAAAAGCCGATCTGCAAGCTCGAGTCCTTGTGAGCTTGTAGATTGGCTATTTTCACAATATTTATCTGTGGAACCAAAGATTTAATGCCTCAACTCCTAGGTTCCAAATTGTGTATTGGGGTGGGGGGTCCCCAGTTCAAATATGATTATTTTGGGGGGTCACGGCCTGAAAAGGTGGGGAGGGAGTATTAGATAGTACTTGCTTCTGTCTCTACATACAGTTCATTTAACTCTTGAGTGGATACTAATTGTAACCAAATCCATTTGGTTACATTTGGTATCCTCTCAGAGTTACAAATGGATGATATAACATTTTACATGACATATTTTACACTATAGCCTGCCAGCCATAACCAGACTGCTAATGCTACAGTACACAGCAGCTGATTAGGACATGTGTTATGCCAAAAAATGTGTCCCGTCAGAATCTGTTCACCCCTGAAGACAAGTCTATGGGGGACACATTTTGACAGTGAATATGTTGTCCACCCCTCCATATTCCTTCTCGTTGACTCGTAAATACTGTTATTTTCTTAGTTTACTAGTGTGGAGCCAGGGTACTTTAGGCTACTTTATTGTTTTATTGTTAAACAGCGAGGCTGTTTTTGAAAGACCAATTTACAGTTTTATAATCCAACAGTTAGTAAATCAGTCCTTTAAAATGTTTTTATTTCGTCACGTGCAATCCAAATGGGGAAAAAAACATGGTTAAACTTGGAAGGGGAAACAGATTCTAACGTGGATACAAAAAATGGCATAACACCTGTTTAAATTTAGCGTCTGTTATAAACAACATCAGAACTGATCGGTTCTTTTTTTTTTTTAACAGATGTTGTTTTTCGTGGTGACAGACAAACGCTGACAAACGCAAAAATGTCGTTTATTCAGCTCGGATCTGGCCCGGAGCTGACTGATTCAACCGTGTTTACTAGCAGCACTAGCTAGCTGGGGTAACGTAACTTTAGCCAGGGCTAAGTTACAAAATGGCGATGGTAAAAACAATCATAGCTACGCGACATTCTCTGTTGACAGACAGACCGCCTCGACGCTGTCACTGTTACCCTACAGTTTTAATAGACACAGGCTCATGCGTTGGGTTTACATTTATAAAAGTAAACCAATCACTGGGTCGCTGTAATATTGCTCTGCTTTCAAACATCTGGTCTGTTGCTGCTGAGTGGGCACTTTTATTAGCGTTGCACAGCCTAGCGTTACAATCAAAACAAAATGGCGAGGATATTTTATGTTAGCTTAACGTTAAGGGATAATTGTTTTGTCAACCATGTGTTATGATGACAGCATTGTGCTGGGTAGTTTGTGCAACTCTTGGATCAAATCCGTAGGAGTACATTAAAATTGTTATGTCGACTCGTGTTACTCGAATGTGTTTTGACATCATGGCTTTGCAACTTTACTGCTGAGAGGGCAGTTAAGAGTCAGGAGGACTTTCGGAGCTCCAAGCAAGCTGCCGAGTTGGCCATCTAGCGCTGACTGACAGTTATTTATAATGCTAAAGCAGTGTCTACCATTCTTGATGCAAGACAAAATGGCGAATGAAAAAAATGGTCTTCATACAACCCCTGTAATCGGCGAGCTACCGCACACCTCGGACCTTTTGTTACAGTAGACGCGTTCATCTGTGTATGATGACACAAGCTATTAGCCGAATTACAGTATGTTAAAAGTAGGGGTCATCGCCATGCTGGCTTGTGGTGGACATTTTTGTGAAAATATATTTTTTGCCATGGACATACAAAATGAGTAGACGATCACTAGCCCTAAATGACCATTACAGGTCTATAACTCTTGAGAGTGTGCAAATGGTTCCATTTGTATACTCAAAGTTATGTGGGTCCTTGAAAATTAAACGTTTGAGAACCACTACCTGTGGACTCCCTAATGTGCCATACATAGATAGTGTCATAGTAAATCTGTGTCATACATATTCTGAAGAAAACCTGGAGACTGACATTCAGTCATATCAGGGTCTTATGATCAAAATAACAGTATAATGTTATATAAAAACAAAATCTGAAATATGCCACGGACCAGGCCAAGTCTTGCCACGAACATTTTAATAACCCCGGTAAAAGTAGACAACAGCAAAAAATTCTATTGGGTATTAATAAATACTGATATACATAGTCGGATAAAGCACATCGTTTGTAAATACACATGTTCTTTTCTCCCCACAGACAGAGTATGCCATCAACAGGGTCTGTCATTGTGGGTGCCATTTCAAAATGCAGCAACTGCGGTCACCAACCTCTACAAAGGTAAGAAGCACATATCATCATAATGCCCTGTGAGTTGGACTTAGCATTGAATTTAGATGTCACTTAATGTCTATGGCTGCATTTGGGTGTCCTTGTCCTACCATTGGCAGTAAGCGTGCTATCATTGTACTTGTAAATGAAAACATACATTCATTGATTTGCCCCTCCAGTGAAAATGTAAACAGACTGCATGTTATCTCATCACGTCATAGAACGATTTAGCTACTACAGGCCTTACAGCACTTTCTTTTTTTATTTATGGTATTGTTTGTTGTTGTTTTGAATTATACACACCATTTATGAGTTATATTAGTTGTACCTACCAGTTATTGTTGACTGAAAGACAGATAAGCCTCTTTGACTGAGCTGTCGGTAGCATGTGTTTCAGTTCACACACACATTCCCAATACAGTCTTTAGATTTTTACCCCATGCTATTTTTGCTAGTGTTATGTTTTACATTGTACTTGTAGGTGTGCTTTCATGGAAACCTATTCTTATTTATTGCAGTTGTTTTTGAGGAGTATTAACTGTCCAATCCATTATATGGGTCACTATTTCTCCACAGTTTAAACATGTTCTCTCATTCTGATCATTTCTATACCTGTCTTATCTCTGCCTTGTTTCCATCTTATTTCTTTGGGTATCTTTTTCAGAGAGCGTGGAGGCCCACCAGAGAAGCTTTGACTTGGGCATCCAAATTGGCCACCAACGTCGTAACAAGGTTTGAATTGTGTTTCTTAATAGTTTTTGTAACAGAACCCACTTTCATTAATATCAGCAGGCCACATAAAACTTCTCTGTGATATTCTTCTGCTTGTTGGGAACCAGCGAAATGCTAAGTAAACAAGATTAAAATAAACAATGATGAGCTACATGGCAAGAAATGAGCACTGTGGACGTCCCATACTAGACTGACCAGTTAGGGCGTTGATCGCATAAACTGATATAATCATGATGTTTTGAGTTTGCATCCGGCTCAGAGCCTGTCCCATAAGCCCTTTCTCTAGCTAACAAAGTCGAAATGCTTCAAAGGTTATTAGGTTTTCCTTTTGATATCCAGTTAAGGGATGGATATTCTGTTCCATTATTACAGGATGTGTTGGCCTGGGTGAAAAAACGTAGGAGAACCATACGCAGGGAGGATCTTATCAGCTTCCTCTGTGGCAAAGCTCCACCTCCCAGGAGCAGCAGGGCCAACCCACGACTGGCCATGGTTAGCCGGGCTAACCCTTCCTCTGAGACGGGCTCCTCCGTGGAGACAGACCTTCAACCCTTCAGGGAGGCCATAGCATTGCATGGTAAGATAGTGTGTGTGTGTGTGTGTGTGTGTGTGTGTGTGTGTGTATTTTATTATATGACATGATTAAAAGAATACGTCAACCTTCTCATGTACGTGCATTTTGCATGGGTGCTCTGTGAGCTTTTGATACAGAAAAAATAAATACAAAATTGGTAAACTTCAACTTGAAAAAGATCATACTTTGATTGATAGCCAACATGATGAAAGTATGGTCTTTATTTTTTTTAACACAAATAAAACAATAAAATATAGTATGGTTGTTATGTGTGAAAGACCGAGGGAGAGAAAGGAAGCCAGACAGACTAACCAGATAAAGTGATTAAAGGAGAATTCCGCGAAACGTTTTTCTTACCTTTTTATATGATATCCTAGGAGGAGTGGTACAGTAGAAAAAAATCATAACTCCATCCCGAGTCGAGCGCAGCAAAAAAACAGAGTCTATGGTACTTCGCTTATTTTAATGGCAAAACACTCAACAGTGTTTATGTTAGATGCGCCTCTCCGGAAGTCTCGCAAGACGAGATTTCACCCGTGACGTTAGATCTCACAAAAAAAAGCTATTCAAATACGCGATCTAGCGCAAGTCCCATAGGCTCGGGTTTTTAGCTGCGGTCGACTCGGGATGGAGTTCTGATTTTTTTCTACTGTATCACTCGTCAAGAAAAACGTCGGGCGGAATTCTCCTTTAAGTGAATGAGAATGACGGACTAAAAATGAAGAGTAAAGCCTGCATTTTCCACCAGTGTCTCATAGGAGTGGCTACATAATAGCCATGGTAATTTATTTTGCACTGTTTGAATCAGCTGGGAAAGGCTGCCTAAATACTGTAGTATATATTGTGTATTGACTTAAGTGTTTTCGACATGTTAACATATCTGTCATAACTTACAGGAAAACCAAAGTACTCCCACATGAAAGATCTGTTGGTTATTGGAGCATCTTCTAGTCTGACACTGCTGCTATATTGATGTATCCAACTAGCTCACTAGCTTGTTAGCATGCTAACTTTGATTGGTGTGCCACTGTGCCTCACTAGACCAGAGCAGTGATTATCAACCCTGGCAAACGTCCCAATTTTGGTCCGCGAGTACTGCTGAGGTGTGCCGAGCCGTTTGAAGAAAGTGTGAACCCAGCCCCTCGAGAACAATAGCGAGCGGCGTCCGTCAATCGATACGGCCATCATCCGTTTCACACACAGCCACGCCCGAGTCATTCAGTGTAGCGACCATCACCCATAGGAATGCAAATATGTTTGCCTACCTGGTACTATATAAAAAGGGCACAGGGTATATGCTTTGGCACTCAGTATTAGCCTACATTGTGGGTCGGAACGGGCCGATATGGCGGCCAAGAGCCAGAGGGGCTGTCATATTATAACCTGCCATGATGATGAATGTCCGACAATAAAACACTAACTAACTAACTGTACTAACTTTAAATCAACATAAGTGTTAGATTTCTTATAAAGTGCTTCTAAATCGCTCCAGGGTGTTAGTGTGAACGTAATCCATGTAGTTTTAGTGTTTAATTACTCCACGGAGATCGGGAGATGGTCTGTTCACTCGCAGCTGCGGTAACCGAAAGTCTCGCCCCAAAGCACGCTACCCCCATTTGTTTTCGCGGACCTGCGGTTCTTGTATTTGTTTTACTGAGGATAAGTTTAGAAATAAGTTTAGTATTAGGCATAGTTTTACTGATGTTACGTTTAGGAATAAGGTTAGGTTTAGACATAGTTTACTGAGGTTACGTTTAGGAATACCAGGTGGGCGACTGTGTTTTAGGGCGAGTGTTTTGGTGACCGTCTGTAGTGGGTAACTGCGCATGCGTCCGCAATAATGCTTTCACTTTTTACTCTGGTAAGGTGAAATCAGACTCCTCCAGTCAGCACTGACCCAAGTTTGTAGGCCAAAGACATTTTGTAATGTTTGTAAGGTTTCTTTATTACATCTTGTGTACATGAGAGTAAATATTTTGTAGCAGCAATAAAATTATTGGGGGGACGTGTGTGTGTGTGTGTGTGTATATATATATATATATATATATATATATATATATATATATATATATATACAGTATATATAATATATGCACACCTATACATACATACATACATATATCTAGGTGTGCCCTGGGATCTTTTGGCTATGCCAGGTGTGCCTTGCCACCAAAAAGGTTGGGAAACACTGGACTAGAGGATGGTAGAAGTGGGTAAAGTGTTTTTGTTTGGGAGAGGGAGGGGCTGTATGTGTTGCCTTGTGTCTTGTCTCACAGTTGGCTGTCTTGTAGTTTAGTTTTTTGGGGCTGCAATTTTTAACACTATTTGACAGTGGCGACACAGGAAATACGGAGAGAGTAGGGGAATGACATAAAGCAAATGGTCCAGCCGGCTGGGACTCGAACGGAGACTTGCTGATAAGGACATTTTGTGCCCATGTGGTATGCGCCAGGTCGTGCCAGTCTTGTTGAGCAGCACTGAGTGTCAAACATTTCACACAATTTAAGCAGTAATACATTTTTCCTACTTAATATAATAAATCAGATCGGTCTGTATTCGTACTAAACCGAGACCTGTGTACAAATACATGTAACATTTGCATTTATTAAAATGCTTCCGACCCCTTATTTAAATGGTAATGCTTAAGACAGGGAAAAGGTGTCATACCTTTTCCCTGTCTTATTTAGTTTTGCAGTGGTTATATAGTTCCAAACTAAGCGCTGGTGACCGAAGGGAGCATAAAAAAAGAAAATGCACGTTGTTCCCCCTTGAAGGCAATTTCACACTAAGTCCTATATGAATATGCAGTAGGAAAATGGGAAAAAAGAACAGGTGTTGACACACATTTTATATTCGTTATTGGAAAAAAAAATCCCCTTAAAGCTAGTTTAGATGGAGTTTTTATTTAGTATGGCATTACATTCTAAATTATATCAACATAACTTGCATGTACACTTCCGATTGGTTGCCGAGTTTTTCTTTATGCACAAGTTTTGAACTCTGTGCATGAGGTCAGTATGCATGTATTCATGATCATATTCATGTGCAAATAAACCTGTCCAAAATAATGATACTTGGTGCCAATGGAGAATATTTTGTCGGTGGCAAATTGTAATCTTGAGGTTAGAGCTGTGTGTTTAATCCCTTTTTAATATTGGATTATAGGACAAATATGAATTCAACTAGGGAACAGACTTTTGAGTGATGCAGAGCTGCATGAAGGTTGACTCATACCCTAAAAATCTCACGCTGCATTTAGGTGGATGACTCATGACTGAACCATTAGACTGATTGTGAATTAAAAATCTATCATACTGAGCCTATTGTGAATTCAAAAGATTTCATACTGAGCCTATAATATGTGTTACCAAAGACCCATAATACTTTCTTTGGTTCACACACTCACTCGCTGTATGAGCTTTTCTTTTGTATTTCTCTCTCAGGGCTATATATACTGTAAGCATAAGGTGTACTTTGACTGCAAATGCTGGTTGTGCATGCATACAAAACTTAACCTTCATATCCACCACACCGCATGTGACTAAAGTGATATGGGGGCAAGTGTGTATGTCTATAGGCCAGTGGTATAAAAGATCCTCACTTTATTAACTGTGCGTGTGTGTCTGAATAGCGAGTTTGACTACATTTCTGCAAGAGCTATTAATGGGCCATGTATAAGTGGGCAGATGCACCAGCTTCTCTTGTTTCGCTGAAGTTACAGTGATTTCTTGGCATATGGTGTGCATGTTTATGTGTTCAAGTCTGTCCTTCTTGTGTAGATATTTGTTGGGCTAGGGTCGAGGTTGGTGTGGTTTGGGTTAGGCATTTAGTGGTAAAGGTTACTGTAATACAAGCACGCTTCTGTCAGCAGGTGTCATTTGTCAGTATGTCTTCCATCGAGTCATGGCAAGTAAGATCCCTTTTGCATTTCAGAAATGTTTCTAATTATGTTCAAAATTGTTCAAAGGTTTCCTGATCTCAGAGCAGTTGTCTTAAGGAACATGTCTTTTGTCATGATCTTCTCACCACTTCCCAAGGCCTGTAACGATTTATAGCACTGTTACATGATTGACTGCTCATAAATACTAGCAGCAGACTATTGATGTAGGTGTTTTAAATAGACTACCTCATTATTTCCTAACACGGGAGATACAGGCACTTTGTGCATATTTTTACCATGCAGAACTGTTGGAAATGGATGAGTGTTTGAAGTGCCTGCGTTAGGTTGGCATCTACACGAAAAGAGTTTATTCCTAGCAAGGCAACATTGTCATTGCTGGGTTTAGTAGAAAACAATCTATGAAAGCAGACTCGTTGATTTATTGGCTGCAGTGAGTATTTTATATTGTTTCTTTCTTATAGTTGAATTTATTGGCAGACGGCAATAGTCTAAATAAGAATCTGTCACTGTGGGGGGTTTCACCGGAAAAATATTTTTTGTTTATTACCAGATCTGTTTGCACATACATTTGTTTTGGTGAGGCTGGTGCACTAGTACAGGATTCTCATGGTAATGGCTTTGTTCAGTCGAAGTGGCAGACGGGGAGAGAGAGCGAGAGCTGCTTCAGATTCTGTACACTGGCAAACGTCCAAACAATGCGACTGTTAAGAAAGCCTGAACCCAGTGACCCTTTTCTCCAGTCCTCAATTCCAAAGCCGAAACATGAACAGTGACTGAGAAAACCGAACTAAACAACCTCATTTAGTGACTTGAACTTAACGTTTGGGAGCTGTTTGATTGGCCTTTTTTTCTTGTCACAATGTAATTTCCAAGCCACCAGTTGGGGACATACTGAGATTTTAGGCAGTAAGCATATTGATCAACTAGTGTTTCAGCCTAAATGTTCTTGGTGGGGGTCAAATGGACCCATTTATACATTGCTCCATCTGAGGGGTCAGTAGAAATGATGATCCTCTTTTTACTGATTTATCAAATTTGTGTATCATGGTAGCTGCTTAGCTATTTAGGATGCATCATACAGATGTAATCCCGTGTTCACGACGTCATATTGGACCGACTGTGCTGTTACATTCTATTCTCATGACAGGACATGAATGCAGCATCAATGAGACTGTACCAGGTTTATAATATTTTCAAAAGGTTTTAAAAAGGGCGTAAGTAGTTAATGTGGCCCTCCTGTCCAGTATTAGATGTTGGGTGTGTCTTCTAATTCCTCCTCCTCCTTTGTTCAGTTGCCTTCTTCCATTCCTCATTCTAATTCTAACCTGCTACTTCCGCTCCATTCCTCAGGTCTAAGTGGAGCCATGGCAAGCATCAGCGTGCGTTCTGGTGCCCCGGGGTCTCCCACGCATGTAAGCGGGGGCAGCAGTGGTGGCAGTAACGGGGGAGGGGCCGGCGGCGGTGGCAGTGCAGGATCTGGACCGGTGTGCCGCAGCAGCAGGCGCAACGGGCTCCACGACGTGGACCTGAACACCTTCATCTCTGAGGAAATGGCCCTGCATCTGGACTCCACAGGCTCTGCCTCTGCTGGAGGGGGAGGGACCAGGAAAAGAAACTCCACCCAGTGCAGCGACGTCATCACAGACTCACCTACTCACAAACGCAACAGGATGATCTGATTGGCTGCCTGGACGCACGGAAGAGAGGAGGCTTTTGGAGCCAAGGTCTGGCGATTGGGAAGGGAGGGGTGGATATGTTTTAAGGCAGACACAGACAGACCAACAGTCGGACGAAAAAAAGGACAAATGGACAGTTGGATGGCTGGCTGTGCAGTTACGCGGGCTGAAAAAACAGGGACGGGAGGCATTCCATTTAGTTTTTTAGTGGCAGCTGAATCCTGTTCGTCGGCTCCTTTACTTACTCCGATAGTCGAAGTGGACATCGATGATCTTGGCTTGAAGCACTTAACTAACTGACTGTGGGTGTTGGGAAGAGATCACACAGCCTTCTCAGCTACCGGTGACACGTCGAAGAAGCGGAGCCACTGGAAAGGAGACGACGACAGGAAGTCACCGACAACAGACGCAGACTTCCTCTATGGGGAGGGACAAAATGCACTATGCTGCTTCAAAATAAAAGCCACTTGATCGTCGACACCTTTTTGTCCCTGCTTCCTCGCCTCCTGTCTCCCTCCCTTTACCTCTCCCCTCCTTCCCTCATCTTCACCCATCCCCTTAACAAGGAAACGAGGGCCATGATCGAATCGTCTCACACTCAGTGACTTCAGTTGTTTTGCCAAACGCTGGAACCAACTATGTCGGGTGACCCATCTTCGCTTGAAGCAACCTGTCTACTCTTTTCTGTTACAAGTTTGATCGCAGTTCTCAATCGACAACGCCTGCCAACCGGCAAGCTAGGTCACCTAATAGGAGCGCGTCTCTGTGGCATCTTCCCGCCTCCTCCGCCGCCTGTAACCAGTTAATGTTACTCTGGCTACTCGATTGATGGCTCTCTATACCAATAGCAGGCTATTGATGTTTTGATCTTTTGACCCTGTCGTTTGCTAACTACTCTGCTTCAACAGCAATGTTAGAATTAGCTCGGCCAGTTGTCTTTTTTTTCTTTTCTTTTTTCCACTCTCTTTCAACCACCAGTGTTCAAATGTTAGGTTTGTCGCCACTGCAGCAGTTATAGCCAAGTTCATCTTACTTTTATCACATGTACCCTTTTTGTTTTGTTTTTCAGTAATTGAAAAGGATTTTTTTTTTCTTTTGTTGTCACACGAAACATCAGCCTGTTTGACGTTGACACCCCCTTCCCTTAGTCTTATTAAAAAAGCAGCTGCTGTTTTTATGTGATTGTGTGATGTTCTAATGAGAGTTGCAATAATGATTTTGCACTTAGCTTTCACCTCTAACTCATGCAAAACCAATTTACTATTCTTCCATTCTGCCCCACCCACTGTCGTAGTCTACTCGGGGCCACACGCAGGCTCGCTCGTGGTCAATCGTGGCGGATATCATTTGGCTTGAAACATACAATGAAATGGAGCCTGTGCGCACACCTCCGGCTGCAACACATACACACACACAGTGGAAGGTTTTTCATCTTGTGTTGTAGCGTTTCAGCGACTGGGCTCTACCTTTTCATCCACCTCTAATCCTCCTCAGCCTGCCTGTGGGAAATGATTGATTTAACTTATTGGAAGATAATCGGTGCTGTTGAAAAAGCATAAATCACAGATGTTCTTGCAGAGGTGTCATCCCACTAACCCTCCACCAAACGTGCTAGCTGGTGTACTTGAGTGACTCCTCATAAATTGGCTGCTGTGCGAGGTTTAGGTGTTGGGGCGCAGCTCATTGTGTTTTTATTTTATTTTTTTATTTCAAGGGGTGTGCATTATTTAGACGTGGATGCGTGGAAAGGTTCGCTTGAGTTCAGTTGGTACAGAAGATGATAAACGCCACTTAGGGTCTATTTCATTCTGAAAATTTGAAGTCCTTGTCTTTTTTTTTGCTTTGTGTTAGGAGGAGGAGAGGAGTATGACCCACTGTTGTCCCATCCCATGAGTCAGACATTTGTGTGTAATATTTGGGGCAGATACAAATAACGTCTAATTAAAATTTTACGGTATCCAGCTTTAAAATCTGGGATTACTACAATCACATTTCAGGTTTTGTATTGGTTGATGGGAGTAATTTACACTTTACTCTGTAATTAAATTGCATTCATTCAACATGGAAAGCTATGGAAGGAAGTGTACTTTTTAGGTATTGAAATGTTCAGATAATTACCAATGATGCCCTGATGTAATACTGGCATGGTTAATTATTTTATCTATGAATAAGGTCAAAGGTACCACTTAGTTGGCAGATGTTATGGCACTTAAAATGGACTTGCAGAGATGCTGTTCTCTTCTCTACTCCTCCTAACCCTATGAACTTGTTCACTCTCCTCCACTTATCACATCCAGAAAAATTGTGATTTCTCGTGTTAATGTTTTAAGCATGGTGGTTTTTAATTTCTGTTATCACAGGGTTTTTTTTATGCATGTGTAGTTTTGCATTTTATGCAGTCATACTTGTTTGCTGGCTAGCTAGCATAAAAAAGGCTAACATTTATTTGTCAGATGAACACTGTCTGTTGTTTGTAGCAGAGGCATTTTTGTTTTTCTACATAAAATACCAGTGAATAGTCTCAATGATTTGGATTGGGTTAGGGTGAGTCCAATATGGATGGATGAGGAGTGAAGCTCATTTAAGTCTAGTAAAACTCTTTGACTTCTGTGAAGGAGGGTGAACAAGTTGAACATAGTGTGAGACCGCCTGGAACTCGCAAATATGGAAAAATGAATTTGTTTGAACTTCAACTTCGGTTAAGTCCACAGAGCGGGAAAACGTAGGAAAGAATGCTGTCTGTTGTGTAGGAACTTTGCCCTAAAAATTCTAACTTTAAATTCAGTCTTGGCTTTCTCAGTAGGGGTCAACCTTGCAAACTGCTCATGTTGGGATGTGAATTATTGAACATGCATAAAGTGAGAACAGTGACACGTTGACTAGCTGCCATCTCCTTTTATATCATACTGAGATTCCAACTTAAAGGTCTACTGGGACATTTTGAATTTGTTTGTTTGTCTTCATTGGCTACGTGTCATTTGGACAGCTGCAGAAGGTTTTTAGGTTGTTATCCTAAAATGCCTCGATAGAACTTTTCCTTTGAAAATAAGTGGCTCAGCTAGTTACAAGGCCTAGGTGTGTTTTTGTTCTAGCTGCAGCCTTGTAGCTAGAAGACAATACCCCTTATTAAGTGTCCCAGGAAGACAAAACAAACACATTTTTAAAAAGTCCATATGTCCCTCTTAAGAGGACAATGTATTCTAGCCTTGTGTAAAGGCTAAGCCATGAGCATGTGGGTTTCTAAAATTCACATTTTATTAAAAAAAGGCCCTACAACGCTAAACAGCAGAAACTCCCTGAGCAGTGGAAATAAGTGAGCTCAAGATTCACATCTCCCACCATAGGAATTGTTGGTACAGCAGTGGATAAATAAAGTAGCAGTTATAATTATGACGGTTTACCTTAACACATTAGTTACTGCAATTTGTCTTTGTGGTGCAGTATGTTACATAGGATGTAAACACACAGAACAGGGTTGTTCCGCCACATTGACACTTTTATTCGTACCTGCAGTGTTGACCCCTTGACTAGGCTGTTAATGAAAGAGGGCACACTTACGGTTTCCTCTGCCCCTCAACCAATCAATGGTCTTGTCCACTTCTCACCGTCTGAAAGGCCGACTCGTGCCACGTCTCTCTCTGGAGCCAACACTATTATCAGCTGTTTCTCAATACTTATTTGTTTAAAAAAAAAAAGTAATAAATGGCTAATCTATATACTTAACATATAGGTGTTGGTATGATATATGTGGTTCACATTGTAAAAGAAAAGGAAAACCATGAATTGCAATTTGATGTACTACGTTTCATTAAAAAAGAAAAATGTCGTATAGTTTTGTTTTGATTGATCATTATTTTTCACCGGCAAGTAGGGGATACAGGATTTTGTTTATAAGAATACAGGCCACCAGAGGGCACTATATGAATGCAACAGAAATATACTTATCGAATCTAACTTGACTGTGGTTAAAGCCCCTGTATCTGGTACCCTGGGTCAAATCTTGCCAGTACTTTTTCTACCAGAGCTGACTGACTTGTCTTTCTCATGCTAAAGTAAAAAATATGTATTATGTCGTTTGGTTAGGTTAAAGCACCATATTGTGATAGTAACAGGGGTCTCCCTGTCTCTCCAGCTCTTTAATAAACAGAAAATACATTGTCAAGTAGGTGACAACATTTCAGCCAATCAGGAGAGGGTACCCATTTACCAGCTTCATTTTTATAGTGTTCCAGTTCCAATTTGTTCAGCTCATTCCTTTGTGTCACCACTTCCAATTTCACTTGTTTCATCTATATCCTGACTGAGTTCTCTATCCTGAAAATACTGACCTGAAAATGCATTTTCTGTTTAATAAAGAGCCATGGAGACTCATGTTACTGAACAAACACTATAGCAAGGAATACTAACACTTTTACGAAAGTCACTTACCCTACCTTTAAGGGGTCCACATGTTATAACATTAATTCACAGAAAAGGAAACTATTGAAGATGAATGTAGTCTCCTGCAGATTTCTAAACTACAGGCAATGATTCATAATATCTATTAAAACCCATGTCACTCATAAACCTACAATAAATTATTGCTTTAGTTATGCAACTTTGAGATTGGATTTGATATGATATAAGAAGACAAAGATTCATATCGGGCAGATTTGAAAGTATTTTTACTGTATGGTGATGTCTTCGCTATAGTTGCTGAGGCAGAACATACAGGCCACAACTGTACAAGCACAACTTAGCAATCACTGCATAATCGATTTGATCACTGGAAGTTAAAATAACGAAGTGGTAATAAATAAATATTTTCTGGCATGACAAAGTTAGATCAACATAAGTCAAGTGCAAAACAATGAATGAACACTGTTCCTTCGTTGTCTTAATGTGTACACGTGTTGGCCAAATTAAATATGGATGGAGTTATTCAGGTGGATAGTCTGTAAAACCCACAGCTAGGAACTCAAGTCAAAAGGGCTCCCTTGGGCAACCACATCAAACACATCAAAACATTTGGTCCAAAGATGAAGAATAAAAGTGTTCCAACACTCCTCAACCACCTCCACTCCTCGCCTCCTATCCTTCCTCATCTCCTCTCCTTCACACAGAGCTGTCTACGAGCTGAAGAGATCCATATACATATAAATATATATATATATATTCAGTATATATGTATATGTATATGTGTGTGTGTATATATATATATATATATATATATATAGTCTTGCAAAAATATTTAACTACACTTAACGGTTATCAGATTTGTCTGGATTGAAAATAATACTTTCAAATATTTTCCAGTCAGTATTTTTATTCCAAACCATATGCTCAAACAGTAAGTTTTCAAAGACAACATGTATTGTTCATCAGCAGATCTTACTGAAAAATTCTGCTTGCATAAGTATTTAACCCTCTACATATTAGTACTGGGTAGTGCCACCTTTTGCAACAACACATTTAAGTCTTTTGGGGTAAATATCTACTACTAGGTTTGCTAGTTACTAGTGTTAAGGAGTGATTTTTCCCTATTCTTCCTGGCAGATTTTCTCCAGGTTGTTCAGGATGTTATTTGTGGATGTTATGCAATTGTCACAGATTCTGTAAGATGGAAATTTGGGCCTTTATTTAGCTATTGTAGGATATTTTCCTTTTTGTTATTTAACCATTCCTGTGTTGCTTCGGCTTTGTGCTTGGGATCATTGTCCTACTGAATGGTGAAGTTTCTCCTAAGCTTTTGGGCGGTGTTTGCACCACACAGCATTTTGATGTTGACCAAAAAGCCCCATCTTGATCTCATCTGACCATAAAACATTGTCCCACATCTTAGCTGGGTCACTTTGATACATTTTGGCAAACTCCACACATGCTTTGATATGGCTGTTCAGAACAACTTGTTCTTACGTAATGGCTTCCTTCTAGCCACCCTCCCATACAAGTCAGTTTTATGTAGAGATCTTGAAATGGTGCACTTTCACTCTCAGCCACTTAACTCTGGCCTCCATTTCCTCACTATTGATCCAACAGTGCTCACTGGGAATCTGGGATATCCTGCTTGGGTGTATTATTTTGTAGCCTTTCATCATTTATGCATGTCTATTACTTTATCTCCACCTTCTTAAAAATGCTCATTGGTCTTTATTTTCGCACCATTCCTTTATATTCAAAGTATAGCAGAAAATATTAACTAGAGGCCAATTGTGTCCTTGTTTTCATCATCGTAAACATGGTGCCTCGAGAGCAGGTGCATAATACATTAAAATGCATCATGGCACTTTAAAATTGTTACACTTGAGGGTCAGTCTTTTTAAATATATTACACAGAACAAAATCACAATGTATCATTTGCAATTCATACAAATCTGATAACTTTCAAAGGGGTTGAATGTATGTGGCACTGTATGTGAACTTTCAGTCAAGAGTGTTGATGGGAGGGGCTCACATGGTGCACATACTATATACCTTCCTGCAGCTGGCCTGGGTTCGAATCGGACCTGAGGCTCTTTGCTGCATGTCATCCCATTTCTCTGTCCTGCCTTTCCTGTCTCTCTCTCAGTGTCTCTATCAAAAATAAAGCAAGAATGCTGAATAAATTATCGGGGGAAAAAAGAAGAAGAAAAAAAAGTGTTGATGGGAACAAGCCCTTATAAACTGTGGCTTTCTCATACACAAAACAATAACATGATATAACAATGAGCAAAATAACAGCTTTGCCACTGTATGCTCTTGCGAGGGCCTTTTTTTCTGTCAGGAGGAGAAACTAGAGCTCAGGGTAGTGAAGGAGAGGAGATGAGTTCTGGAATAGTCCGCATCAACTATGGCGACAGATCCCCACCTCGGCCAAGGGGTGGGGGTCGAAGGTTAGGGGGCGGGACTTAGATCTGGCTGAGGGGCAGAAACTTCTGGTAGTAGCTCTTGGTCACGTCAATCATCAGCTCCTGAGTGCACTCTGGGAGCTCCCCTGAGAAAAGACCTGAGAGAGAAATGAGCAGCAAGAGGAGGGTGAGAGAGAGAGATCGACAGGAGAAAGGGAGGGAAGTGAGAAAAAGAACAGAGGAAGGAAGGATGTGAAGAAAGGGAGAGGAAACAGACAAATAAGGTGATGAGTAGAGAGAACAAAAAAAGTAAATGGCAAAATAAAGCTAAAGGCATCTTGCATCACTTTTTGCTTCAGTGTCTGAATGTGTCTCCACTTTCTGTGAGCAAATGTGTCTCTCTCTCCTGTTCTGACCTGGGCATCCAGCGAAGACGGTGAAGGGAGGGACCACGGTCTCAGGAGGGAGCACAGTGTTGTCTAAGATCTTACAGCAGTCCTTCAGCACACACCGGCGACCCTGGAGACAACACAACTCATTTTGGAACCATCATGCACCAACGTACATAGAAGCAGACCTACTGTAACAGTCAGTCAGTATCCAAGGTCTGACACACAATTACTGCCAGTTGCAACACATATTCAACATTTTAGACCATAGAGTTGTTGTGTTGACAGTCCTGATGAGTTCATGTCACCAGCAGCCATGCTTGGGGTCTATTTATGCCCTACATTTCCAGGCCATCCTGGTATTTTGAGTATACTGGTGTTTTGAATTGAATACAATTTGTTCCAGCATGACCAGTTCAAATATTTCTTCACTTAACTTCCATATATTTCAGATTACAATTCAACGATTGTCTGTGCGGACAGTGATACGCTCACTGCACAAGTTGAGTTAGCTGTCCCCTTGATGTTGTGCCATTGCTACTGGTATACATGATCTGGTGTGACTACCATGTGACTGCACCGTGCCCTCAGGCACAGGGCACAGAAAAGTGTCTGTAGCAGTGGGTCTTGAGCTTTGTCTCTGAGTGTGTGCACTTTAATATCACTATGTCTCTGTGTTCAACCACTTAAACCCTATCCTTGGTTGACCAGAGTTTCTCAGGGCTCTATGCTGGTGACTTTTATGTTTTCGCTCTACATTAAATATCTTCGTTGAAAATAGCCAATCGACATGCTTGTTGATCTGCTATTTTCTGCGATAGTTTTCCCCCAGAATACGGATGCTGGGTTGAGTGGTTAAGACGTGTGTGTGTGTGTGTGTGTGTGTGTGTGTGTGTGTGTGTGTGTGTGTGTGTGTGTGTGTGTGTGTGTGTGTGTGTGTGACTCACTATGACACAGTTCTTGCCGATGTGGACATAAGAGCCTATTTGGGCTGCATTGACCACACAGTCCTCCTCTATGAATACGTGGTCTCCAATATGCAGGGGGAAGAAAGCCACTCTGGAGAAGAGGAGGGAGGGTGGGAGTGACAGACAGAAAGCACAATAGAGATGGAGGGGGAGGGAGGGAGACGGATAGATATGGACAGTGAAGGGGGTCCAGGCTCAATGTAATGGGTACATACTACATACATGCAATAAACAACCACCAAAAAGAATGAGCCTGGGGTGTGGCGTGTGCAGTAACTGAACATGTTGGACTGTGTGGGGGAAAAGAAAAGTCACTCACCCTTTGCTGAACTTTTTGAAAGGTGGCCGGATAACACTCCGGCTCTTGACAACACAATGTCTGCCCACCCTGACATTAGCTAGATCTCCTCTTATGATGCAGTCATTCATTACAATAGTCTGGAGGAGATAAGGAAACAAACACACAGCTAGGTCTCAAGATGAATTAGCTATCAGTAGATTCATAGTTTTTTGTCTCACAGTAATGTACGGGTGCATTTGGGTTCCATTTTAGACTCAGAGTTACAAATCAGATGATTTTATTGTACAACACAATTGTAAGCTACATTATTAAGCAGCTATATTAAATAAAATACACATTCGGACTCACTTTGCCATTGAGGACAATGTTCTGACTCCCACACAACACAGATTGTCTGCTGACTTTGTTGCCAGAAGCCTGCAATGAGAAGACACACACCCTCTAAAATGAGCAGAAACATGTAGCTACTTGATGACAACGACTAATCTTTCTGATAATGAATGAATAAATGCAGTTGTGTAAAATATCTAAGTATATGTGCTAAAGTACTGTACTTAATTAAGTACAACAATTTTGAGGTGCTTTTACTTTTCTGGAGTATTTCCAATTTTCAATATATTTTTATACATTTGGAAACTTGTGAAATGGGACATTCTGCTAAATGAGTACTTTTACTCTCAGTACTTCAGTATATTTTAATGTGAATACTTTTGTACTTTTACTCAAGTCAATTTTAAGTGCACTTCTTCCACCATATATAAATAATAAATGCCTTATCCAAGCTTTAGCTAACGTTAGCAAGTAGTAGCTTAGCAATGGCTTGATGAAATAATCACCTACCGTTTCTATATATTCCGCTTTGTTATACAGTATTTCAGACAATTCCATGATTGTGAATTTGAGATGTACTTTCTAGAGGTGCGATAACGCTGTGAATCACCGGGTTTTAATCACAGTTATGGTTAATGTTTTTGCTCTGCAGCATCAGCTCTGTATCAACCACCCTATGCAACCACCGCTCCCTATTTCCTCTGGGCTCCCTGACTGTCAGGTTGGAGTGTAGAGTGACAAATCATCGATGTTTGTTTGTTTGTTTGTTTTGATTGGTTGATTGAATACTTTATTAGCAGTTTGCAAAAAAAAAGCACAGGAAAGTACAGTTCAATACAAGGTTTGCTAAGAGGATTTAAAACCCAAGAAAGCCTACGGCTTGTTTCCATTGGGGTCCTTTGTACTCAATTCATAGAGACGATTTAAAAAGAAAAGCAGATCTACAAGTGCTGCACTACAAGCTTGTATAGCTGCTATTTTTGAATAGCCAAAGTATAAAATAATGCTTATAGCTCAAATCTGAAATGACTCAGATGCGTTCCTGGATTGAATGGGGTAAGTCTGTTTGTTGTTGTTTGCTTTTTATGATTGATTGATTGATTGATTGATTGATTGAATACTTTATGAACAGTTTGCAGATTGGACAGAAGTACGGTTTACAAAGATTGTTAAAAGGATAACACAAAAAGCCCTGGGGGGCGGGGGCTTGTTTCCATTGTGGTCCTATGTTGTTGTTTCAACGCTATTACACAGTATTGTTTCAAACAATACTGTGTAATATTTAGTGGAAATTGTGTATAAGTGATTAGAAAGATAGATTGTGATCTATAATCAACCAATGTGAAATAACAGTATCAATCAAAATAAAAGCAATTACGTTCATAGATGGATTAGTACTGTCTGTGTAATTCACCGAGATCGGAGATGAAAAATAAAATAAAAACTAACGTTAATTAAAATTAATTTGATTTTAAAAAATAAAATAAACTACATGTTAATCAATGTAAAACATTACCAAAAACATTACTCTGGTCTGGTAATAATGTAACATTACGGAGTTGAGGTTCACTTGGGTTGCACTGTGCGCAAGCGCAATGCGATTGCGAAGGGGGAAAAAAATTACCGAGTTTGCCCCGCATAGTGTACGTTTTGCCACAATTATTTTACACATGATGGATACAGCCAGCCATATCCTATAATAAACTTATTTCAAAATATGCTTAACTATAAAATAAAGCTTTAAAAAAAACCTAACTGGACCGATTGCAGTAACGTGAGCCGCCAGTAGCGAATTTCGTTGCGCATTAAGTAGTGTAATTACGGGAAGATCTGCTCAGTGGCTTTGGCAAATGCAGGAAAAGGTCTTGAAAGATACATAACAATACAGATACATCTTATTCAATCTTTCTGTTTTATCAACACAATGCTCTGTACGTTTTACCTCATACTCGACCTGCTCTATAACAACAACAACAAAAAATAATAACAATAATAATAACACGTTTCAAGTTGTTTATCAACTCAGTGACATCATTTGGATTGTAGTTCCTCATGTTTGACCTGTTTGAGTATGAATTATATATATCTATCTATCTATAAATATCTATATATGTATATCTATATCTATATCTATATATCTATATCTATATGTGTGTGTGTGTGTGTGTGTGTGTGTGTGTGTGTGTGTGTGTGTGTGTGTGTGTGTGTGTGTGTGTGTGTGTGTGTGTGTGTCAAATAAATCCCAAAGCTAACAGTTTTACACGGCACTGTACTTGAATAATATAATGTCTTTGCTCTGGATACAGTCTGATGTGTTTCATTCTTCTATGTTGGGGCTGATTTTGCAATGTTTAACAGATGAAGTATAATGTTTCATAAATGTATGAAAAATGCACTGTACCAGGTGGAGGAATCTCCCTAATCACCTATATATCACTGGTTCTCAACATTGGGTCCAGGGACCACCAGGGGTCCAAATGGACCCTTACAGGTCTGTAACTCTGACAGTGTACACATTTGGTTCAGTTTAATGAATGAAATAAAAAAAATTTGGTTCAGTTATAATGTATATATAATATATAATATAATATATAATGAAATAATAATAACAATAATTAAAATCTTAATTATAAATAATAATACAATTTCACTGTATGCTAAGAAATTCTTGAACGTAAACAATTAGTAGAGGCACAAACTTGGGAATGTCAACAACAAGTGTTTCAGGATACAGATCACAGGTACAGGAAGCATCGCCGCCTCCATACTGTATGGCGACTGCCAATTATCACAGACACTGAACAGAATTTAGCCAATGCCCTAGCTCTTGGCTTGGGCATTCCTGCAATCTGCAGGCCTCTCACAACTTATTTATGGACATTACCGAGGCTTCCAAATATGAACAAACGCAGTTTACATTTGTAAGCAAGCTGTAATAGCATCCTTAAGACGTTGGTACTAAGCACCTTGGTAAGGAATGCCTCTTCCAGGCTGTGGTCAAATGTGCATCCAAAATGTTCACTTCTCTTCTGTCCTCATCAACATCAACAACATCTGGTGTATTAGCTGTGACATCTGAAAAGGCATCATTTTCATTATTGCACAGTTGGAACATGGCAGTTGAAACACAAGAGTGCAATGTACATGCCCTTATATACATATTAGCAGCCATTCAGAATGTGACAGAGTTTCAGTAACTGGATTGTGGTCATGGTGCAGACAATGAGGAGGAAACGTATTAGGGTACCACAGAGAAAGATTGAGTCACACACACACACACACACACACACACACACACACACACACACACACACACACACACACACACACACACACACACACACACAGATCCAAATGATGTCACTGAGTTAATTATTTCTTTTAACTTGAGAGGTGCTGTTAATGATAAATGTAATAATAATAATTATGATTATTACTATTATTATTATTAATAGTATTATTATTGTTGTTGTTATTATAGAGCAGGTCAAGTATGAGGTCAAAAGTACAGCTGCATTGTGTTGATACAAATTAAGATTGAATAAGATACGTTATGTATCTTTCATGACCTTTTCCCTCTATGCCTTTTCCTCCTGTCGTCAAGGCCACCAGATACCGTAATTACACTACTTAATGCGTAACGAAATTCGGGCGGCGGCTCACCGTACCAGTGTTGTAACGTTCACGGTACAAAATTACCGCACGACCATTACTTCCTCGCTTTGCATGCTGGGAAGCATCAACTACTATCCAGTCAGTCATGGCGTCCCGTGTCCTCCTGCTGCAGTGTGTCCGCTCCCTGGCCAGGCCCTCGGCCAGGCTTCCCTCCTCGGCTAACCTTGCCCTTAGAGCCGCCGCCGCCCCGGTGACCACCGGCCAGCGGCAGCTGTCGCTGGTGTCCCTCAGCCGGATGACACTGACACAGAGCCGGGTGAGTGCTGGTCACATTGAGCCTGTTAGCGGCCTAGCGGTACAGGCTTCACACTGTGACCTACCTGCGTCTTTCAACACAACACGAGGATGTGACGGCTTATTTGATCACTTATACTTTATTATTTTGCTAGTTCTGAAACAAGTGCAACGTGGTCTGCGTGTAATGTATCAAATACGATGGTTTATGACCTAAATTCGCCTGTTTATGCAGGTATTGTTGTCAGCTACTTCATGCTGGTCAACTGTTAACTAACTGTGATTCCCTCTCACCTGCAAACCACTTGGGAACAGAACTGGACAGTGTTGGACGAGCTAAGCTTCTAGTGACTGTTCATAACAAGTAATTGAGCTACACTAAAATCTCTCTCAGCCGCATTAGCTCCTCTGTACCTTTTGCGGCTAGTAATTATGTTCAATATACATGTCTTGTGTAACTTTTCCACGGTCGAATGTTTTATTCAATCACTCAATGTCACAACAAATCCTCAGCCACATGTGGCTGTGTAAACGTTACATTATGTATATGGACATAGATGAATTCTCTCTGACATAATGGACAAACTGCACTAAATCAAAACAATCCATCTGTAGTGCTATTTGATATGCTGATTGATTTGCCACTGAAAATGCAGTGTGGAGCTTCTGTTGAAAAACAATAACTTATCTAATTGAAATCTGCATCATTCTTCAAAGTAGTGAAGATACTGGGAAATGTAGTTAAGATGACAGCTTGGACTAACTAGCTAAGCAGCTACTGCCCAGCACTGGACCTGGTCCTATAATATGCTAACATGTAGGGGTCATGGTAGGCATCATACCATTTTATAATATGCCACTGTAATCACTTTAATCCAAAACATTGCTGTTGATCACTCACCTCCAGTCCTTTTCTGTCTTCATCTAAATATGGTTGGAATTTCAATCACAAGCAGACGTGTGATATCTTATTGCTGCTGGTGTGACCGAGTGATGCAGTGACCCAGCCATAACAGCCAGCTTGTATCTGCTGTGCTCTACTGCAGCTGGTAGCGTGTGTTTAGGAATGCAACAGGAATTGATTTAATCAAATATATTTTTGTGCGACACATAAAGTATAACATAGGGCTTAAGTGGTTAATCATATCATCAATTTAGTTGATTATAATAATATCAAATTGTAAAAAGATTATCCCCCAAAAAATATTTGATTAATCAAAATGGTTTCATTCCCTACATGTGTTTGCTATCGGTCACTGTCAGAAATAACTCCGTATTACACTAGCAATTTTGTGAGTTGTGCCACTGTGGCATATATTGTACATAAGGTTTACTTTTATTTATTTATTGTATCTGTAATTTCTTTGCTTCTGTACCATAGTGAATGAACCTCATGCTTTTGATTTAAGCAAAGTTTGAATCCAGCTGATCCCTTCACTTCCTCCCCCACCTCATTGTCTTCCTCTTTATCCTGTCATCCTCCTCCTGCTCAGAGCTCACCGGTCAGTGTGCTGTGTCGACAATATGGAGACCTGCCTCCCCTCACCCTGGAGACCATCAAGGACCGCGTCATGTACGTCCTAAAGCTATACGACAAGATCAACCCAGAGAAGGTAAGAACTAGCTCTGTCCTTTTTACATTCAACAGGGGCAGGGCATTCCAAAGTGTAGGAGCTCTGATAGTAAAGACATTTGGTCTTAAACCTACAATTTGGAATGAATATAAGTTCTTATTAACATATAACATGGTATACATAACAGCATATGTAAACAAGAAACAAACAGGGTTAACACACAATTCTGCATAGTATATCTAGCATCTATCAAAAATGGACAGTGTGAAGAGTACCAGTATTCAGTTGATTGGATGAAGTGAAATGAACCTATCCTCCTGATAAGTGATGGTTGTTTAACCTGCACCTGCTTACTGGAAGTTGACTACAATGATATGGATAAATTGCTAGCATAATGCATAATTGCTAGCAAAATATGTAAATATTTAACATATCAACTGATTAACTCAATAATTGGACAATTAACTAATTTATTGTTCAGGTCAAATCAATTTTGAAATGCAGAACACCAGAAATTAACAAGACTCCTCTATTGATGATGAACTGGTTCTAATGTTTGTTAGTGTTTCTTCAGCTATGAGTTTGGCCCTGACAATGAACCAACCAACCAACTGTTACTGGTTGGTTGGGTGTATATTTTATTTTAGTAGTTGAGTGTAGCATGAGTGTCTGTTTAGAAAACTAAACTGAAAACTGTTCCACAGCTGCAGGCCACATCGCATTTTATGAAAGACCTGGCTCTGGACAGCCTGGACCAGGTAGAAATCATTATGGCGATGGAAGATGAGTTTGGTGAGTTTAAGTCAGCCTGACTGCACTTTCCAACATGTTCATTAGTGTGGTTGCCCTAACAGGGCAAACATATCCAAGTTGATTTTTTTTGTCCATACCGTTCGTCTGGAATTGGCTTGGGATGGCTTCTATTTTATAAATAATGCCAAAAATCACGAACGAAACGTCCAGTCAATCCCGAATATGAATTACATGTCAAGGGTGGTTTACTCAACGAAACCCCAAAAGAATTTCCACTTTGATCC
Source organism: Gymnoscopelus braueri (assembly GCF_963280865.1). Lineage (NCBI taxonomy): Eukaryota > Metazoa > Chordata > Actinopteri > Myctophiformes > Myctophidae > Gymnoscopelus > Gymnoscopelus braueri. The sequence goes on from NC_137615.1 coordinate 30,450,134, forward strand.
ATAGGGGGCGCCACTAACTTGTCCTCCCATCCCAACAGCTGCTTTTCTTGTTAATCTTGTGTCTGTACTAGGGCTGTCAACGAATAGTCCATATTCAAACCTATGGTCCAATATAAAAAATGAACGAATGTGATAATTAAGGTTGTGATTAAAAATAAATACATTATAATATGTCTCGCGAGAACCTGGGCCTCTGTAACCAGCACAGCTGCTGGTTCTTCAAGTTATGTCTCCTCCCTTTCTGTCCATGTCCACAGATGGACAACCTTGACTGAATGCACATGGGCATCACACAACATCACTTAATTTGATTCAAAATGATGTAGGTCAAGCTGAAACGGCCTCATCTATTTGGTAATGATGGCAGACAAGTGTACAACCGGACTTGGCTGTAGAAATCAAACTAAAAACTCTGTTTGGACTTGTCCCTCAATTGTCTCTTAACGCCTGCAACAGATGTGGTGGGACTGTCTGAAATCACGATTTAGTTTGCACCTCCAACTCTGATTTACCATGTCAATATTATTATTTCCCCCTCCAAATTACTAATAAGGAAAATGAAGAGTGTTGTGGACCTAGATGTTGTGGACAGAGGTGGAACATTCAGGATCCGACCAGAAGCCTGACATGTAGATTTTTAGCCGGCATCCCTCCAAGCCTTTCTCCAATATGTTGGTGTACTTTTCTCTCTTTTCTTCTTTTTTTGCAACTTATTCTTCCCTATGGATCTGAAACTTGAAGGTGTGGGATAATGGTTTCTAAAATTACAGTCCAGTAGGATGACTGTACAAAATAATGATTTTATGTATCCTCCACAAGCTTAAGTAAAGGATAATATTTCACGTAACACTGGATATTAGGTTCTGTCTGAGTCATTCATGCTGATGTATTTCTCTCTCTGTGTGTCTGTGCACGTTACAGGCTTTGAAATCCCAGATGGAGAGGCAGAGAAGCTGATGAGCCCGGGAGAAATAGTGCAGTATATTGCAGACAAAAAGGATGTATATGAATAGTGTACAATATAGCACTTAAAAGGCAAGTCACTTTGATCAAATAACCACAACATCAGTGGGTTGGGGGGCTGTGTTGCATATCTTCTCTTCATGTATCCCTCCAATCCATGTCAAACATTTGAATATCGTGGACACATCTTTTTCTTCCATAATGTAATAAAGAAAAAAGAAACTTTCATATATTCTAGATTCATTACCGATTGAAGTAGAAGTGAATATAAGAGTAAATATTTCCTGTCTTTTGTTTTAATCTTAATGATTACTGCATCCAGCTCATGAATGTAATAGAGATGTCGACCTTCTGAAAAGTACCTTCATTTATGCACTCAATACTAGGTCACATGGTGTGACATGGAGGCAATCAGCCTGTGGTGCTGCTGAGCTATTATGGAAGCCCTGATTGCTTTGAAAGCAGCCTTCAACTTGTCTATTATTGTGTCTGGTGTGCAAAATATATGAAAGTTTCACATTTTGGATTACATTAACCTATTAAGAGCTGAGGCCGATTCTTCAAATGGATACTAAATCAGTAGTTCTCACACTTTGGGCCCACTGTGAGCTTGTACATCTGCTAAATTATGCATAATAAAATAGACTGCCATGTGCGTTCACTGATGCACACACCGGTGTAGAGGTTTGCACTCTCCCAGATCCCAGCTGAAAAAGTGCCGTGATCAACCAGCAGGGGTCCCCCATGCTCACTGCTAATTGTGTTAGTTGTGTTAGTTAGCCTGTATGTATGCTGTTTAATTAGAACTTTCGGGATGGCGCAGAAGTGAAATACTGGCCCACCACCACCGCATAGCCACAGGCTAAATTCCTGGCAGCTATGCTTCCAGCTCAAACGAACACGATTTGCAGTGTATTTGGGGGACCTCTGCTTGTTGGTCACTGCACTTATTCAGCTGGGAAAGAATCTGGGGGGAGAGTGCGAAACCTCTGCATGTTTCGCTGGGAACGGTGTGTATCAGTGGAGAACATTTCTGTCTATGCCCTCCCCATGCCAACAGTGGATTGTCACTCAGCGACAAGCACCACAGTACACATGGGAATTGCCTATGATTAAATGGGGTAAACACAAAGAAAGTGTAAAACGTCTCACTTCTGTCTCATTATGACCACTGGTATAAACGGCTTCTCACCTCATGCCTATACTCTAACATTTCAGGGACATGATACAACAGAAACTAAACTTTTTTTTCCTGCCCAGTCAAATGAAAATTAACCCTTTGCGCTGTACAGAGACGGAAAGGAAACATAACGTTTTTCATGTAAGCATGACACATGAGTTTACTTGATACTCACATCCTTTTTTTCCCTCTCCCTCAGATTGAGGTTGACCCCAGCGCAACCTCGCAGGAAGTAGTTGTGAATGGGTGGCAAGTTATTTCCAACTTCCTGACAAGTTTCCCCTTTTTTTTTTTTTTTTTTGTGTCCCTGCGGCGCTGTCCGCTGCCTTGTCTTGTGTTTCACTGTATTTAAATGAACATGTTGTACATTCTGTGGTTCTAATGTACAATTTCACGTGAATATATCAATAAAGACAGATGCTGTATAGTTCCACGTCACTGCTCTGTTTAAATTACACCTCTTAAAGAACACAAATGAAGAAAGCAATCGCATTGTGTTAATTTAAGATGAGAAACTATTGATCCCTGGGGTAAATTCACATCATACTTTTGCTGGTTGAAAAAAAAAGTCGGCACAATAACAAATAGATTGTGTGGTAACCGGGACAGGAAACCTTTTTTATTTGTTATGGCATATCTGATTTAGATTTATTGTAAATTTTGAGGTTTGGATTGAAAACATGGTAATATTAAATGAATCTACTTGAGGAAAAGGACCACCCCCAAAAAAGGTGGGTTTAACAATTCCAAATACATTTAACATGCTTCCTTTGTTTTATACATTTTCAATGAAAATGAAATCATTTCTTATGACGGTAATTTTTGACCGGGTACACTAAAACACTCGCTTCAATTAAAATGGTGATGAGCAAGTCTACGTTGGGGAGGAAATCAGATGAAATGTATGATTAAGATTCAGGAATAAGAAACTTGTGCTGACAAATGTCAGTTATTGTGTCATAATGAACCCTCATCCTGAAGTTGTAGCACTTTGAAATTTTCAAGGCCAAAATACAAAAAAGCAAGTCAAAACCACTAGAAGACACCTGTTAAGGGCCCAAAGGTGCGTTGGCGCAGTGGTGTGGTGCGCTTGACCAGTTGCCTTTGCTACAGACAGTTTGCAGGTTCAAGTCCCATGCCATCAACACGGAGGACCATCGGGGGGACTGTGTCTCTCCCCTGTTTAGTGGGGGGTTATAACTGAAAGAACTCTTCCCAGCTAAGGTTTTACTAATGAATTAGTATTAGTTTTATCAGCTAATTAAAGCAGACACACAGGGTTATTGTAATTTAAAGGTGTCCCCTAACTGCTCCCGTTAATTAATAATACATTTAAATTTGTATGAGGTCATATCATTTATAATAATATAATATATGTATAAAAAACACATTAGTTGTAAAAGACGTGTCTTTTCAACAGATATGTCTTTACCCACTGGGCAGTGACCTGCTCTGTTGCCCCTGGTGGTTGAAATCTGAAGCGTTCCTGAATGGCTGGGGAGGAAAAGAGGGACAGACAAAGCCTCCTGTAGGCCGACCCCCTGGGTCTGGCAATCAGAGGTTGTAGGTTAAAAACTCAAACAACCTAATAAGCAACTAAAACATCTATGATATAAACTGATTCAAATGCCTCAATAAAATAAAAAAACAGCCATCAAACTGATCAATAAAAATGTCTCACTAAACTAATATGAAACGGATAAATGCAATTTATAGGAAATCTTAAATAAAATAGCTTCTTTTTTTTAAATCACTTTAATATGTAAATGTATTAAGCTCCTCCTCCTACCAGAGGTAGACAGTTTTTATGCAATAACCTCTGGGAACGATTACTACTGATGCCACAAACCGCTTACCTGTATTGTAAAAAAGGTCCATTACTCAGACTCTACCAGATGGCAATATCCACACACCAATGCTGGCAGGTTGCTAGAAGCACACTTTCTAACTAATGGAGGCAAATGCCACTACCCAGCGCTACATAGTAATTTACCTGTGGCTCATGTGACTACATAGACCATTTTCCTTAATCCCCTTGTCATTATTGTCTCCGCCAGGCCGAAAGGCATGGCGAGAGAGTATGTTTTCGCCCCTGTCCGTCCGTCCTGTCTGTGTGTTACCAGCTAATCTCTGGCACCGTTGGCCCGGTCGCTCCGAAACTGTGCACACACACACTCCCTGGATGCCAATTCAGAACCTCTGCCCCATTTTTCACATGGGCCTGTTATAGCGCCACCAGGAGGCCGATTTGTGCAAAACCCATTTACTCCTACAGATTTTATCCAAACAAATCGGTACACAGTATCTCTATAGTCATGTGATCAAGACGGATCTGTCCGATATTTCATATTCCATCCAGATTGGCTAAGGTTGGCTTCCAAAGTTTGCAAGATTGGTCCGTTTTGAACAAAATGTCTCAAATCATGAATGCACGCACATTCCCACTAGCCCGAGGAAGAAATGGCACCCTTTTCACATTGGCCTATTATAGCGCCACCAGGTGGCCACAATAACCTACCTGACCTGGCGGAGACCTGTGCTCCGAGGAGCACTTTTTCTAGTTAAACTTAATTTACCAGGGGATGTATAATTCAATGCAGGATGACATGCATAATTTATGTATACACTTTTTATCAGAAAATCCATTAAAACATTGACCATATGGATGGAATATACATCACTAAATGTGAACCAAATCCCTAGTGTCAACTAGCAGGTTAATTTAATTGATTAGCACAAACAATGTCAATATAACACAAAAAACACATGAATTACTGGTTACCTCTTGGACAAATTGAAGGACACAAGGCAGGGACCATTGGCTCACTGTTAGTCTTTTATTGAGGGTTGTACCCAAGTTATACAGCTTTGTATGCTGGCCACGCACGGCCAGCTGGTTACAAACAGTTATCAGTCTACGAGTACAGCCAACAGAAGACCTACTACCTACTATTTCTACACCTTAGCACAGGTTCTTATAAGAGCACTAAAATCAAGAAAAACGAAGAGAAAAAATAAAACAAACCAAGCAACAAAGGAAGTAAAATAAAAAGATAAAATGAAATAAAAACAAAAATAAACCAAAGTAGACAGCATCAGAGGAGACATTCATTATTAGAGCACACTGGAGTCGGTTTCTATAACTTGTAATAATCAGGCGACTTCGTTTTGTCAAATTGTTTCTTTTTAATACCCATACAAATAAAGATTGTCCTTCAAAAAGTGCAGTTTCCCCCCCCCAAAGTTTAAGATAAAATCCATTAAGATGACCCAAGGAAGACATTTTGAAAATAAAAAGGTACTTCCCGTCTTTTTTTTTCAGTTTGTAAGGGAGGAAGAGAGGAGCCCCCGCTCGCTGATTATAGACATTGTACATTTGTATTCATAGATATATATATATATATTTATTATATAGTTTCAACAGTCTCCCAAAGCAATGTGCATAATAGGTTTTACAGGTGATCCAACTACACACTGGACTGATAGAATCTCTATATAAAAAAGGAGTTGTATTTGTGTAAAATTTGCAGTTTCACTGGTGTCCCTTCTATCTGGTGGACAGGGAGGTGCACTGTGAAAAAAAAAAAAAGGACTTTGCAAATCTTAACCTTTTCCTCCGCTCCTGCTACAACTGGCCCGATGGTTTGCTAGGCAATTCTTTTTTTTTGTCTTTTCAGTTTATTATTATTATTGTTAAGATTCAACGATGGCACAACACATTTCAGATTGAGGAATATTACTGGGAATCCCATCTCAAATGTCAGGATTAATTGTTGTTTTTTTCTAGGCATTTTCTTCTTTTTTTTCCTTTTTGGGATCTTTAGAGAAAGCAAAAAATAAAAACCCAAGGTGGACATGGAAGCCTGGGTTTTAAACACTCCACTGCATAGTCTCTCTGAGCACCCCTGTCCCCTCCCCCCACCCATCCCTCCCTCACCCTCCCCGTGCCCCCAAGTCTTTGTGCTGGTTAGACTAAAGCTTTTCTGGGTTTTGTGTGTATTCATACTAAATGTAAAACCGACAAAATAAAATAAAAAAACAGCAAATCCTCACAGTTTTGTTGTATAGTCAGAAAAACAGCAACGACGACGAACAAAGTGAATAGCCTTTAGCGCTTTGATCAACAGCAGGAACCATTGTTATCTTAATAGACATGGGTGTGGTCTTACGCATACTCGTACATAATATAGTATTTGCTCACAGGATAATATCAAGAGAGAATAAGAAAGCAAAAAGAGTGACATTTCTTAAATATTAAAAGTAGTATAGTAATCACCGGCCAGCTTCCCTCCCCTTCTTTCGTTCCTTCCCTACCCTCCTCTCCTCTCCTGGCCCTATAGGGAAGCTGCTAGGCAGCAGTGGGGGGATTGTACATTGCTCATGGTGTTTTTTTAGTTTTTTGTTTGTTTCTCATTTACTGAAAAGGTTTTCCTCACATCATCCTTTTGCAAATGACTTTTTTTCAAGCATTATATATTGTCCAGCTTTTTAACACGCATACATAAAACACACACACCACGCGTAACATACACAAAAAGATCCAACAATCCCTTTCCTCTTTCTCACCCTCCATTTTCGATTTGGCATGACAGTGAGTTCACACACACACACACACACACAGCGTCTGTATAAGGCTGGTTTTGACGAGACAGGGAAGGAGAGTGAGACCACTACAGTAAACATCAACAACTAGATAATCCATTAACACACTGGTTCTCCACGTTGGGTCCGCGGACCACCAGGTGGTCCAAATGGACCCTTACAGGTCTGTACCTCTGAGAGTGTACAAATGGAACCAAATGGACCATTTGGTCCCATGTGTACACTCTACCAAGTTAAATTAACCCTGCGGATTTTACGGATTTTACAGTGTAGATGGGGGTCCCAGAGATAACCCATTGTACTCTCAGAGTCACAGACCCATGAGTCCATTTGGACCACTGGTGGGCCCAGGACCAGACCTGGAGAACCAGTCCATTAACGGACACCGCTTGTCCCTTCTCTAAGAGCAGAGCAATGCAGGATCCATAGCTGCTTGCTGGAGGTCAGTTATATACTGGCTGGGTCAAAACTGACACCAAATCGGCGCCAACAGAGATTTATTGCCATAAACAGATTTAATGAAGCACAAGGTGAACAGATTCGAAATCGTGGGGTTCATTTGCCTCAGAGTTGATCTGGCATTTTCTATATTTAAAGGTTAGGCTATCATTTGAAGAGTAGGCCTGGGCTGATCCTGGATACGTCAGAAAAGCAAGCTTAACTCTGTCCTTGAGGCTGGCAGTAACCAACCTATGGCAAGTCAAAACCCTTCACCTGAGTCACGCCACGAGCCAATCACATCAGCCCTTACCTCATCCAAGCCAAGCATCTGCTTGACAAAGACCACCAGTCCATGGCAACCAGATCTGGACCAAACAGTAGTAGTAGCATCGTTACCACTTTTGAGGCAGACCAACGGTCTTGTGTGATCTACAAGAACGTTCACACTAATATCGGCAACGCATACGATCCATCTACAGGTATCTTCTCAGCTCCATGGAAAGGAGTCTACCAGTTCAGATTTACTGCACGTGGCGTGTGGGATTCAAAGGAAGTGGACATCTGCATGTATAAAAATGAGCAGAGCCTCATTAATAACTGGTCAAAGTATAATGGTAACAGTATTATATACATTTCTAATGGAATGATCCTAGAGCTGGAGCAGGGAGACGGAGTTACCATGCGTTTACATGGTGGTCCCTACGGGCTCTATGATACCTCCTCATACAACCACAACACATTCAGTGGTGTTCTGCTCTATTCTGGACTGATACCATTACTTTATAGAGTGTATTCTATGTAACACTGGGACTGATACCATTACTTTATAGAGTCTATTCTATGTAACACAGGGACTGATACCATTACTTTTGGAAGGTCAAATTTGGAAGGTCAAATTTAACACTGCTTCAGGTAGTTTAAAAATAGATTTGAAACGCTTCATCTACTGTGTGGTCCAGGTATGATGGCCTAAGTACACCACTCCAGACAGGTCAACCCAGTGAACAGACTCCTGGCACCCCTAACACTCTGGACCGACAAAGCACCATGTTCTCCATTTTCAATGCCGTCGTCACCAAACACACACACACACACACACACACACACACACACACACGTCTATTACATGTACACATACACACACACTACCCTGTCACAGTACACAAACATGCCTTCTCCTCAGACCAGTTGTAAAAAGCCAAAGTACACCAATATCCTCACAAAACAGAAACAGATGGACAGGCTTAAACCAACTGTGTCTTGTCTGTCTCCCCGTTCACAAAACACAACATCCTCTCTACTCTGCCTAGTAGCCTTCAATCCTCCAAGTGCAAAATCCAAGGCTCCTCAGTTCAATTTCTCAACAAAGTTATATATATAAAAAACATGGTTCCAATGTTTCGCTAATAACAGCCGTTAAACAAAACAAAAATAATAGAATCATAATACAAGTAGAGACAGAAATATATTCTTTAAGCAAAGAGATGTGGAATTAAGTAAACCAATCGCGTTTTGTATGATTGAATTCTTATTTGGTAGAGAGCGCTTCAATACTGGCACACCACTGTCAAGTCTGTCTAATACTCAAGGTTTTAGTCAACGTCTCAGCTCCACATTAAGCTCTGAAGTCCTTTGAAATATTCACGGCTAAACTTCAAAGAGAAAAACAAAACATAATGTTTTAAAAACGACAGCAAATGCCTCCGCTACGTCTTGAGTAACTAGTGGAGGAAGAAAAAAAGACAGCTTCTTCAAAACAATATATATATATATATAATGTTTTTGTAAGGATTGAAGAAAAAATTAAGAAATTAAGGTCCATGGCTTTGTCTAATGCTGACGTCTAGCTTGCCCTCTGAAGCTTTTTTTTTGTTTTTCCAACAAGTTGTGCATCATCATGGGAACTTAAAACAATCACTGGTTGTCACTAGGTAAATCTAGGTATGTTATTTATTTAGACATGTGGGTTGTCTTGTCCGTGACCACTGGTGGAATACATTCACCCTGTAACCCTCCCCCCCCCCCCAATACACACACACTTCAGCAGTGGAACTCACACATACCTGCCAGTACAGAGCAGCTTAACACTCGCACATATATTCGTACGTACAGACGAGATTCATAAGGTCAGGAACTTCAGATGAGCACAAAAACCCCAAAATAAAACAGTACAACAATACAATCATATTCTATTTGTAAACAGGTAAAAGCCACTTGACTTGTAGGTTGCATCTTCGGACACAAGTAGAATCAAGGCAATGAAATGTGGACGACTTTTGCACTGTTAAAACATCATCATCGACCAAAATGACTTCTCTTTTTAACAAAATGACTTCTTTTTAAATGTTTTTTTTTCTTTTTTCACCTTTCTTTTTTTCCCCCTCCAACACCATTTGTGGCAATGAGAGCGATTACAAAAACAAAATGAAAAACAAAAAATACAAGGTCATATATCGCATTGTGTTGTAATTACTTACTGAAACATTTAAAATATTTTGTGAGGCGTGGAAATTGAGAGAAATCTAAAATTAAAACAAAAGAACCAAACAGAACGCCTCCCTGTAGGCTGTGAGAGGCTACAGTATGCATAGATACAAATTCACCTTTCTCTTGGTTTACAAGTATGACAGAGATGTAAGATTTCCACCGTACAGTCAGTTGGTCAGTCAGTCAGTCAGTGAGTTAGTCAGTCAGTCAGTCACACATAATAACACTCCCCACTGGGAGGGACTTCCAACTCCTTTTTTTTGTTTTGTTTATAACACCAGTGGAACAGAGGAGGGGAGAGGAGGCAGGGGAAGGAGGGAGCGAGGGAAGGGTAGAGGAACGAAGAGATGGAAGAGAGTGGAGAGAGGGAGCATTCTGGGATTCTACCACCCTTCTTCTTCTCTTTCTTCATCTACCACGGTGTTCCCTCTCTCTCTCCCTTGCACCCGGCCACCAGTCCCTCTCCTCTCTAAAGACAGCATATTGGAGCAGTGTGACGAGCTTTTTCCAGCTTAAAGCAGTTATTTGGCAGAGAAAAAACTTACAGACCTATACGTAGTTTTCAGTGCTAAAAGTTGGATTTTCCTTTCCTACAAGGAGTAGTAGTTGTTTTTATTTATTAATTTATTCAACTACAAGGAGGAGGAGGGAGAGGGGGAGGAACTGGCTTGATTTCCTGAGAACCATTGCTGGTTATTTAGCAGACATAAGAGGAATAGTTCTAATAACCAACGCCATGGCCAAAAAACACTGATCCGAATTCCCAGAGTTTACAAAGCATCGTCTTCATCCTCAATAAGAGTTTAAACCTTTTTTTTTTCTTAGATTTTATCATTTTTTTTCCCCCCAATGTATTTCTTCCATTGGGTTTTTTTTTTGTTGCATTTTTTGTGTATTTTTTTTTGTTTATTTTTCTTTTTAACTTTATTCCATTTTCTCTTTAAAATGAAGGAAGAATGAACACACGTTCTGCCTCCTAAGTCTTGTAAACAAGAGGTTGCAGTGTGGCACCTCCAAAACAACATTGAAAGCCTATTCTGAAAGTGCTGCTCCCCTCCTCCTGGTGTGCCGCCCAGCAGGGGGGCCAGGCGGGAGGGGCTTGCTAGATAGGCCTCGCCCCCTACAGTAGGGTGGGCGGGGCTTGCTAGTCCCAGCTGCGGCTACAGTCCTTTGCACTGCAGAGCTCAACGTTCTTTAGTTTAAAACACAAAATTGGTGCAATACTTTTTAATGTCACTTTTAATCATTAGATACTCCTCAGTCAGCTTTTTTCTCTTTTTAACTATCTGTTGATCTTGATCTCCACGACAACGCAGTAAGGTAGGCGTGCCAAGGCAGAGAGGAGCGCATACACGCACACACACTCACTCACGCACACATGTGCACACGCACTCACACACACACACACGGTAAGGACCTCAATGAGTAAACAGCTACACTGGAAAAACTGGCTGCTCCCTCTATATTGCAGATTATATATACTGAGAAAAAACCACATTCAGTGCAAAGTTAAAAAGCTCATACTCCAACATTGTCAGCAAACAAACGCAAAACAAAAACAAAACAAAAAAGAAAAAGTTAAAAATAAGAATAAAAAGAATTGGAATTCAAATAAACATGAATGAATGAAACAAAAATATAATAATGAGCTTGATTGAAGCTTTTTTTTGTGTTTTCGGTCTGAAAGAGCACTACCTGGAAGCGAATGTCCATCCGTTCACATTATAGAATTGGCCTGTATGATTCAAGTATTCCGACTGATATGTTTTTGGGCTAAAACAAAGTGGACATATGTGCAGAGAGAGAAACGTAACTTATTTTCCACAGGGGACACCCCGTTTTTTTTTGTACATCTTGTAAGTGAGAGAGTCCAACTAGTGCCATTGTGTTTTTTTTAAACTACTTTTTTTTAAAACGTTTTTATATATTTTTTTGTGGTGATTAGTCAGGATTCTCTACTGACCCCTCCTCTGGTGTTTGATTGACAGGCGGTTCACATGGAGTCCCCACCCCCTGTCAGGTGATCCACCGGAAGGAAGGAGCTGATTGGAGAAGGGCTGCTGATTCTCCCACCCTCTGTGCCGCTGGGGCTCCCCCATAGGCTAGTGGAATAGTTGGGCCCGCCCCATAGGGAGGAGTTGTGGAGATCACTGCCGTTCCATTGGCTGGGCTCTTGGGCACGGCTGGGGAAGGGGTGGGACTGTTCCATTCTGCTCTGAGACGAGCCAATGGCCTGCCAGCCCGAGGAGGGAGCGACCAATGACTGCCCTTGTGCAAAGAAACGATTGATTTCCTCCTCACTGGCGAACTCTGCCAGAATAGTAGTGTTCCCCAAAACACACCTGGAGACAGACAGTAAAAATCTTGAGAACGTGTGTGTGTGCGTTTGTGTGTGTGTGTGTGTGTGTGAGTAAAGGTAGGGGGGATAAATCCCAAGCTCCATCATGATACGATACCATATCGATTCTTTAGGTAATGATTCAATATTTGACAATATCACAAATGTCACAGTACGATTAAAAAATCAGTTAAATTACTGAAACTACATTAACCCATTAACTGCCAGAGGTATTTTCATATATTTTTTAGCCAGTGCCAGAGATTTAAGTACTCAGGAGCCGAGATACAGAATTTTTAAGTTTTAAGTTAACAGGGAAGTGGATAGGAGTCTAGATCTTCGAAAAATCATATCTCCTTGGTCTTTGAGTCAAATTGGGAGAAAAAAAAAGAAAAAAAAAATTGTTCACGTAGATCTACGCGATTGGCACGTGGCGGCTTTAAATAGGTTCGCGTAGATCTACGTGATTGGCAGTGAATCAGTTAATGATGCACCTATCAAATTCACTATCAAGTCATAAATGAAATAAAAAGCTAATTTAGGCCATTTTAAGCCTGCAAACCCTTTAATTAGCAGTTGTTTTACAGTTTGATAGCTTATACAACAATTAGGAAATCCATGTCTTTCTCATGTAAAATCTAAACCGGAAAAAACATGGTTAACTGAATGACGTGTGCTCCATTGAAGGGTTAACATTTTGACATACATCATCCGTGCTGCTTGTGTTTTCTATGGATATGGTATTTGTATCCATACAGAGCCCCCTGGAGGCATCTGCTGCGTTACAAAGCTGAAGGCGGCATGATGACTGCCTTAAACACATTACTCAGGGACCCCTTAAACACATTACTCAGGGACAACATAAGGACCCCTGTGCACATAAGGATGGTGAAGGAAGTTCAGCATCGACAAGCTATGGCTGCTATAAGATTTTCATTTCAAAGCAGATTTCACAGAATGTTTTGCAATACAATTATGATCTGAATTGATCATTTAGCTTTGCATCAATTAGGATTGTTGCTCCTTGAATCATTGGATTGTAACACCGCTACAGAATAGATGCTTGTCATCAAAATATATTACAGGTCTTTAAAGTGCTGTATATACAGCATTTAAGTAATAAGTATATACGTATGTTGTAATTGTATTTGTTTTGTGGACCGTGTGTGTTAGAGATGCGTGGATCGTGGTTTTAGCCGCGGTTGCCGCAGTTAGGGTGGATTTGGGTCAATCAAATATAATAATTAATTAATATTGGATAAACCGCGGGTGAAATAATGCGGGAATTAAATTAATGATATCACCTATTATATTATTATTATTATTATACCTATTATAGCTTTTAAAAAGCACGAAATCTCGCCGTGCGTGCGTTTGTAGTATTTTAATATTACGTCATTTTACATCAGGCACAAATTAGCCGCGCACGTTGATTTGCCGGCAAGGGGTCATTCTGTGAAATCTGCTTTGAAATGAAAATCTTATAGCAGCCATAGCTTGTCAATGCTGAAATTAGCCCAAAAGTCGCTTATAAAAACAGGCATGGCAACAAAGCTGTTGAAAGCTAAAGTAAAGTTTATGAAGCTCAGTCTTGTTGTTACCATAGATATGGATTGTATACAGTCACTACATCGCGACAGACAGTGGTGAGTAACATTGTTTATAAGAAAACTGACGTCAGGAAAATAATAATAATTTGATGCGGATCTAGAATTAGGATGGTATAATTGACGCGGTTGGATGGCGGGTGGATAATGAACATGTATATGCGGATTTGGGTGACGATAAACCCTATCCGCACATCTCTAGTGTGTGTGCACATGTGTTTCTGTGTATTTGTTGTTAGACCACGTGTATGTGTCTGAATTTGTTTGTGTTAAATGGACTGTCAAGCGATGTATTTATTTTATGTTATATAGAGTGTGTGTGCGCGTGTGTGTGCGTGTGTGTGTGTGTGTGTGTGTGTGTTCCTTACATGTGCAGGCTCTTCTGAGCCTTGGCGGCCTCGTCCTTGGAGCTGTAGCAGACCACGGCGGTACCATGAGGCAGGTTGAGGTGGAATGTGATCAGGGGGCCGTGCTGCATGCACAGAGTCCTCAGGGTGGAGCCGTCAATCTGACACACAGAAGGCATGAACACTATCATTACCATGCAAAAGAAATATATAAAGTTAAAAGTCCCTTGACTCTCAGTCAGCTCGGCTCAGACTTAAGTCCCTCAACTCAGGCAGAAGTTATTTTTAGCCCCACTAGCGGCTGGGCTCTAAGGATGGCGATGACAGTTGGTCTGCCACTTAAGTCCCCAAACATCATAACTCTACTGTCAACTACAGGCTGGACTATTATGAGATTTTCTGCACACTTTCAGCAGCTAAATTTAAGGCCAATACATACTCCTTCCAACGTCGGAAAATCTTCCGAAAACTTCACCTCCCTTTCCGAAATAAGGTTTGGAGGTCGGAAGGTGGATGTACTGCGCTTTAGGGAGTAAAAATGTCTTGACTGAGAGCCGAGAGGGACGGTTAAAGCACTTTTTATAAGGGAAAACATGCATGTAGAAATAAGACATTTCATATACACACCCGACAAAGGAGGTCAATGATTAATCAGCATGAAATAGTTCTCGTCGTGGGTCACTGTCTAAATACACTTAAACTGAATAATCTCCTAAAATGTTCTATACAAAAGATGATGCGTTACAAGCTGTGGCAATGGTATGAAATGGTATACACTTCCTGTCTCCTAAGTGGGCACGGTTGCCTCACTCCCAGGCCCCCACCTAATTTCCAAGTGTTGTGAATGTCGCGTGGATGGAAAAGAGAAGATAGATAACCTTTTCTTACAGCCATTTGCTGCATAGCTAGGGCATTTTTAACACTAATGCATTGATTATTGCTTGTCCATGTCAAAACAATACAACACAAAATGTTTGAGCCTTATTTTGCTGCTTGTTATTATGTGTTAGCCCATCACCCCAATCTATAAATCAGATACTGGCTAGCTGATTTAAAAAATAAAAACTGAAACCATTAATTTTGAAGTGAACATGGCAGACTATTCCAGGTCTTAGGGTGTAGTTATTTTGTTGTGTAGGAGTCATATCCTACCAACTCAGTCCATGAAACAGAGACTGGTAGCCGTGGGAACTCCTATGTGATTTTACTTAAACATGGCTCTTAAGTTTGTCCACTCACTCCAGCAAGAGATGAGGAGGGTACCAGCATCAATACATGCATGTGTGTGCAGGTGCCAAGGACTACAGCGATATAAAAGTAAACGGTCAAAAACAAGAACAAAAGTAATCTTCATGCAAATGAAATACTTTATAAATCTCAAAGTGACAAATGAAATACTTTATAAATCTCAAAGTGACAAATGAAATACTTTATAAATCTCTCAGTGTGCATGTGTAGTGTGTACCTGAGGTGTGAGATTTTTGAGAACGAGCCATTGTGATCTCCCTGAGCTGCTGCTTTCACCCCAACTGGAACCTGCAAGCAAACATACACAACCAAGTTAAAAGTTGCTCACTGATAGCAGCAGCATTGTGTCCAAATTCCTCCAAAACCTCCGTTCTGAATTTTGCTTACCAACACCGTTTGTGTATGCTCTGAGTTTATGTGTGTCTGTGCACCCTCCCCCTCCACTCACCAGGTGTGTATCTGGACTCGGAGGCGCCCCAGCCCCCCAGCCTCAGGCCAGAGCTGTCCCAGGCAGAGGAGGCCGAGTTGGGCTTCTGTCCGGTAAGGCCTGGCGGGGGCCTGGATGGAGCGGCCACAGCCATGGGCTTGGCAGGCAGGGGCACCTTCCACAGCTCATGGGCCAAGGAGGAGTTGGATACAGGGCCACTGCTGGGAGACCACTTGGACTCACTGGGTCTGGCTGTTAAGTGGAAGGTAGAGAAAGAGAACAGGACGAGTTAACCTATTGTGGCTACAGAGAATTAATCAAAACATTGTGTAACAGCTAAATTACCCATCAGAAAAACACCGTACAACACCTTATCTTAACCAGTTAAGAGTACGAGCTGAGCACATTGAATGTCAATATAATGAATGGGGGGCATCATGCCCACACCAAGAGCTTAAGTGGTTAATCAGATTAATCGACTTAGTCGATAATAAAAATCTATTCGAATTCTTTCCATGTCAATGAATGTATTAATACCTTTTTTGGAGATTATTTTTTTTATTATTTGATTAATCGCTAAGAATTTAATTGATAGTTGCAGCCCCAGAAGATAGAAATTATGTAAATGTAGTCAAGGGTGTGCTCAGCAGTGTGCATACCTGAAGTGCTTTGTGCTGTACTGGTGAGGGAACCGCTGTGACCAGAGGCACGAATGGATGACCAGGCACTGGTAGAAGGCATCGTGGTGTTTAATGATGAGGATGGCCCTGGAACACACACACAAACAAAGCACTTAGTGAGTGAGCGAGCACTGCACTTTATGTCCTGTCCCTGAGGTGGTATGCATGCATAGAGGCTGGCCACTAAAAAAAAAAGGCTGACCACTAGTTTGACAGCCCGCAGTCAACTAACATTTATGTTCTGTCAGTCAAATTATCTTTCTTCCAACATGGACCAATGGTAGGCTTAAGGTGCCAGTTGCTGACTTTAACCAGACTACTTAAACAGACAAACTATCGATTTTTGGCATTACACTGTGCCAGTCATTTGTCGACCATTGGTGAAACTCTTACGCAACACATTAAGTTCTCGGTCATTGTTTATTGTTTAAAAGGTGACCACAACTACGCATGTATGTGTCTAGTTACCACCACTGTTCATTTTCCTGGGGTGGAGGTATGTATGCATGTATGAGCGTATATGGGGTACCATTGTTCCTGTCCCTGAGGTGGTCTGTGTCGCGGACGGTGTTGATGGAGAGGTTGTTAATGACACTGCCAGGGGTCACATAGGGGTCAGTCTCAGGGTCAATGTTGGGGTAACCTTTCCAAGGCTCCCCGGGCCGGAACTCTGCATGAAAACAAACACAACTAAGTTAGAAATTATCATCATGAATTACATACAACCACAACACATTCCTACTTCACTTGGCCTGCTGGGCCGCTACACAGTAAAATACTGTAGACAACATTCAACCACAAGATGTCAACACTTTTACAACACCTCTGTTGCATACGATTCACCATTTCCCTGTCAGGTATATAAGGCAGCAATCAAGAATTTTACCCTAAATACCTTTAGGGTGAAACGTACCTTACCCACATGCATACATGGACAATTACAGAGGTGAAGAAAACAAGTCTATGAATGACTGCCAGCGGGCGGTGTTTAACACCTGGATATAGGTCGAGACGTTGTAGCAACAATGTCACGTTGTGACCTGGGTGATGTAGGCTACCTGCTTCTATGTATATATAGACAAATCCACAGAGCGGCAATCATAACTGCGGAGCGGTGTCAAGCGCGTGCCACTCCGCACCGCAACACCGCAGCTCTGTGGATTCGTCTATAGGTACCCGTCGCCCAGCACTAGACTCCCATGAAATATTCTCGTCGGGATGCCGAGTTACAATGAACTCTGGCGGTCATCCATTCGTCTCGTTTTATTTCATTCTTTCTGACCGCCAGAGGGCGGACATCCTCTGGAGGACGGGAATCGTAGCTCCAACCGATCGGTTACGAGGCTCCAAGCATGCGGGAGCTAATAATCAAAACGACCTGTGCCTTGAAGGCGAGAGGATGAAAGGAGTCGAGTGCTGGGCGACGGGTACCTATAGAAGGTAGCCTACGTCACCCAGGTCACAACTAGACTGTTGGTATAACGTGTCGATCTGTGTGCGTGCGCACAATGATATCCAGGTGTCGAAAAAACGCCCTCTAGCGAAAACCTGCCCAATGATGATGTCACTGGTAGGCGTGTTTCTTAAGTGTCCACAGCCCTCTGAGACACATGCTCATGATAAGAGTGGTAAAAAAAAATCTACTCAGTCTTAGTGAGGACCAATTATATGAAGATAGGTTGAAAATGGGTGAAGTCGTCCTTTAATGAATGCAGCCGTTCTTAATTGCAGCACATGGGCGCTCCACTCGCACTCTTTTTTTTTTTCTCGCTCTAGAGCGCGTGTGCAACGCTTTTTGGGTGAGTTTGGTGGGTAAGGATCCATTTGGTAACATTTGTGCACTCAGTTAAATTAACACTTGAGTAATTTACTGTGCACTACAGCTCTTGATAAGCCCTCTTATCCTATAGATTCATGCAGAATGTCTCCAATTATGTGTGCTAGCGATACATGGAAATTTACGTGTGTGTGTGTGTATACACACCTGGGGGCCAGGCTACGGCGTTTCCAGGGTGAGGGGGGGAGTTGGCACGGGGGGGCCAGCCGTCGCCCACCGAGCCCATTGATTGGCCGGGGGGACTCAGGGGGGTGGGGTCAGGAGACAGGAAATTGTAGAGAGAGTCCTCCAGACGCAGCCCAGACGACATAGCACCTGGAGAACACACACAATGGTTAAAGTAGAATATGGGTACCCTGGTGAATCAACCAGTAGATTCCACTATTATTTTGTGAAGCAAATTGTACCAGGTTTGCTGTTCTGCTCCAGAGGATCTGTAGCCCAAAGTTTCTTCAGTCTGGACTGGGGCGGTTCCTTGTAGCTCACAGCTCCACTGTTATTACCAGCAGAACCACCACTCATGTCCATGGATACATTCAGGTTAGAGTTCAAGCCTGCAGGGGGGAGATGAATAAACCATTTCATTGTTTGCATTGGTAATTTTTATTCATTTGTTTTATTTGTTTTTATTTTATCATTATTATTATTATATCAAATATATACCTAAAGGGAAGTTGCCGTAGGAGCCAAGGGCAGCGGGGTCCTTCTGCAGCTCAGGGGCATTGTGGGACATGTAGTTGTCCAAGTAGGGTTTGAGAGGCGCCTGTTTCAGCAGGGAGGGGTCTAGGTGACGCGGCGGCTGGATCATCGACGGGGACGAGCCAATAGGACGAGTCTGAGGACAGAATGGGCAGGGTTATTTATACAGAACATACAATCAGATGTGTTCCAAGTAAAGTAGTGACAGGCTGGAGAGATATTACCGCACATGTATACTAGAGGTGTGCATCTTCATTGGATTCAATTTTACAATCAAATGTTCTATATTCGATTATGTAATGTCACTGCATCGATGCATAATCATCCGCATGCGTCTTAGAATCAATTAATTTCCACATCTCTAATGTAATGCACGCTAAAACGCACAGGCATACACGCACGCATCTGGGAGAAGCCCGTGGGATGGATTTCAGACACACAGCTGTGTACCTGTTCAGTCTGTCTGCCCACTGGCATGGCTCTCTGGCTCTGAGCCTTCTGTTGCTGCTGCTGGAGAAGAAGACGCTGGAGAGAGAGAGAGAGATAAAGAGTTAGAGAAAATATAGCACAAGCTTGTAGCTGTTGTGTTTGCATATTACATGAGGGTGCACACGCCTAAGTGCAAGTATGCGTTATTCATGTCTTCACAAGTGCCTGCAAGAGATCTCATTTATTTGAGGACAGATAATGTGTGCGCACGTGTGTGTGTGTGTAAGTGTAACTGTACCTGTAACTGGTTGATCTGGTTGAGCTGATTGAGCTGGGAAAGCTGGTTGAGGACAGCCACCTGCTGGGGGCCGAACAGGGGGTTCAGACCACCATTTCCTCCGGGGTACTTCAGCAGGGATGGAGGGACCTGTGGACAAAGGGACAGGGTTGTCAATTTATAATAAAAGCAGAAGTAAAATGCATCTCAAACAATGACGAATGACGAATAACAAGCGCTTGTGCCTAAATAACTACAGTAACATTGCTCGATTGGAACGCAGGTTCTTTTTTCCATTTCTTGAAAAGTAACGCTTTAGGACAGAAAAGATTTATTCCCAACAGCAACAATATTAAAGTTCAGCAGCCAGTTTCGTTGTATACAAGTTATAGATGGTATACCTGATGCAAGCTAATCTATAATTTCTGGGTATACCATAATGGTATAATTTTGGGCCACGCGTCAAATTCTAGCAGGTAATTTAGGATATTTAGGGGGCCAATGGTGCAGCTCAGATAAAACACTGGAGAAGAGTGTGTTGGTACATTACCTGAGAGGGCAGGATGGGTGGAGGCACTTGGTTGCGGAGGTTGGGTTGAGAGGGGACTTGGTTCTGGGGGCCTCCTCGGCCCTGTGCTACACTACTGCCACCCATCATAGGGTTTACATTCTACACACACACACACACACACACACACACACACGGGTTAATATGACCTTCAATCACCTCAGACACAGAACAAAAACAGAACAAACATGAAAAGTACATGCATTTCAAGGCTGTAATAGAAGGTTTGTGATCCTTGACATAGCTGGAAACATCACATTTGGTCTGTTTTTGATTTATACCACTTGCTGTCTCTTTCACTATCATGGAGGGGCGCCAGAGAGCTGAGACTGCTACTGTACTCTGGAACTTTCACATGGGTAAAATAAAACTCATAACCAATAACTATAATCTGCTGTGCAATCACTACAAATGTGTTTGCTTTGTTACTCCATCGCTAGAGAAATTAGATGTGTTACTCATGCAATACGGTGGATAAAATATTGAATTTGTGTGTTGGTAGAGTAGAGACACCATTTAAAGATGGCTGACAAATGAAGATTGTGTAATTGCACATTGATTAACACATTAACTGCCAGAGGTATTTTCATATTTTTTTAGCCAGTGCCAGAGTTTTTCATTGGAAAAAAAAAAAGTACTCAGGAGCCGAAATACAGACTTTTTAAGTTTTAAGTTAACAAGGAAGTGGATAGGAGTCTAGATCTTCACTAATCATATCTCCTTGGTCTTTGGGTGAAATTGGAAAAAAAAACATTAAAAAAATCATTTTTTTCACTTCACGTAGATCTACGCGATTGGCACGTGGCAGCTTTAAATCGGTTCGCGTAGATCTACGTGATTGGCAGTGAAATGGTTAAATGGGAATAAATAAACATTATTTAATGGGGAGAGGGGGGAATAAAGCACTTGTTTGAATGAGTGTGGGTGGTGCTTGAGGGGGATGAAAGCCAGAATCCTCTGTCCTGCCACACTCACCTGCCTAGCTGCCCTGGGACTAGAATGGGCAGGAACCTGCCCTGACTCATGACAGGAGATAGGCTGAGCAGAGTTGGAAGGGGGAAAGCTCATGCTTTGATTGGAGGAGAGCTCCTCAGGGGCGGGGCTATCGTAAGCTGTAGGGCGAACGGACAGCTGCAGAAGCAAAGCCAGGCGACACAGCGGGCGGGCGGCGAACACAGAGGTACGCGAGGCACAGCAAGCAGTAAAGAGAGAAAAGGAAGGAGTGGGGAGGGGGCAAAAAGAGAAGGGATAATGGGTAAAGGATAAAGGAAAGAAGAAGAGATTAAAGTAGAGGAGAAAGCAAGACAGAAACGGCAAAAGATTAGAAAGGAAGAAAAAAAAGACACGGTAGACAGGTAGAAAGAAGAAATGAGGAGGGGAAGAGAGAAGCACTGTTAAGAAATGCAGAAGTGGAAAGAAGCGGCTTATTAGCCAGCCCAGAGCAAATGCTTAATGTTTTCCTAAGAGACTAACACCATGTCAGTCATGTCACTGAAAGATACTGGCTTGTGGGGATATTAACTGTAAAAAAAAAAAGAATCTGTCACTTTCGTTGACCTATAAAATGGCTATTAAGTAGAGAGCTGTGATGCTGGTGTGTCAAGCTGCCACAGTGAGGCAGCAGAGAGCCGAAACAGCACACAGAGGTTAGAGGCAGCTACTGCACAACATGGCCGCACACTACTCCTACCTTATAACCAGCAGGTTCTCTCAACATCGTCTTACCGATCATCAGTATCAGCGTTAGCGTTTTGAACTGATGATGTCTTGGTCAAGGACTCAATACTCTCAATTTTATAATTTATTTTGAATGACCAACCTGTGTGAGAAAGCCTTCAAGCTTGAGTCCTGAAGGTCAACTTACTGTGCAAAAAAATGTATAAAAAATAACCCCCTGCACATCTTTTAGTATTTTAAGTACTTATAAGTAGCGTGGATTCACTGCAGTTTTACAGAAGCAGGGCATATGACCCATTTCTCGCATCTCAACCCACACACACACACCATTAGGAGACCAGGCCTCGCTCTGCAGTACCTTTTCATAGTAAGAGCTGCGTTCCATGGGGGAGTCCTTGTGGAGCTGGTGTCGAGGCCCAGGGTTCTTCACCATGCCTCCACTGTAGTCTCCCATGCCACCCCCCACCTCCATCCGCTTGTCCTGCATCATCCCGCCACCAGCCTTCATGGAGTCATCGGGAGAGTCTCTCTGAGGGGACGAGGGTAAATACAGACAGACGTTTTGATGCACGCTCAATCATATAAATAGGAAAATTATGGGAAAGGAGAGAAAGATCAAGGGAGAATGAAGAACAGAGGAAAAGAGACATGAACTTACATTGAAGTTCATGTTGTTGAACTGGTTCATAAAGGGTTTCATCCAGGATTCGTCCTGCTTGTTCACCGGTTTGTTCATCTAAAACACAAAACAACGGAGACATTTTAAGAGGCTATACCCATTAAGCTACACGTGCCCCGTGTAGCTTAAGGTAGACTTTCTTCTGTGTTTTCCCATAAAGATTTACACTGGTATTTCTCAGAAAAGAAAAAACAGAAAAGCTCAGATTCAGTCCCGATTATGATCATCAATGGCAGGCATGACAGTAAATCCACCTAACATGACTCTGGACTTTGATCTTGTTGGTATGTTGCGTAGATAATCAAGGGCTATTACCTAGCTAGCATAAAGGCTAATTTATACACAAAAAGAATGAGATTTTTTACGCGTCGAAGTGACTTTTTAGTAAAAAATACTGTTAAAGCAATAACACTAAGCATTAATTTAATCAAGCCAACTGATTGTTTTCCAGTATCTCTAGTGGGGGGCTGGGGCATAGCAAATGTATTGGCAGGCATAGTGAATATATACGCGAATATTGATACATTTTATAATAAAATAATGTAGCCAACCCATACCTAGTGGCACGCAGTCAGTGTTGGCCAAAAATACCCTCTAGGGGACATTTCCCTTACAAGCCCTACTAATGAAGCATCAAATGACTGACCACCAGCCTGACCTGAAAATCCCTCTGGATGCCCCTGGCTGTGCTGTGGGAAAAACACTAAGACTGTGGAATGCCTCGTCTCCTAAAACATTTTTAACGATCCAAGTCTGTTATTTCAGGCCAGGGCCGAGACCAGCCGTGTGGTACCTTGTTGGGGCCTTTGTGTTTGTAGTTCCAGGTGTTGGGGTCATTGCTCCGGTTGTCCTGTTGGCTGGGCGTGTTGCTCCACATGCCGATCTCCACCTCCTCCTCCTGGTCCCAGCTGCTGGAGCCATCCTCACCGCACCATGTCTCCATGGGCTTGGAGCCTGAGTTCATGCGCGAGTTCATGCGCGTACCGGGCTTGTGCTGGCCTCCCCATCCGGACTCCCTGTTATCCCTGTTGGGTTCTTCCCAGGTGGATGGACCCATGGTGTCCATGGGCTTGTGCCCGTGGGTGTCCATGGGCTTGTGTCCATGGGTGTCAATGGGCTTGTGTCCATGGGTGTCAATGGGCTTGCCCCAGGCTGATGTACCATTGTCCACAGACACTGGAGGAGGACCAGGGGTAGGCTCCCTCCAGGAGGACGACTCCTTCTGCTGGGGGTAAAGATCACCCCAACCTGGAGAGGAGACAAGGAGAAACAAGGGATGAAGAAGGATGGAGAGAGAGGAGATGACAATACAAGACAGGAGAGGCAGGACAAGAGGATGAGAAGGGGTAAGTAGACAGCAAGAAAAACAATGGGATACCATACACAGTGAAGAAACACGTCAGTTTATGAAAACAAGACAAGCCTTACTTTAGAAACCTCAATGGCTAAACAACCATTGTTACCGCTTTTGCATATTTGTATATAGTCTCATTTGCAATCATCTTCTCCAATCTCATCCCCATCTGTCTATTATGTCTATTCTTAGCTTGGGACAACAAGAGACAATATTTCTGGACACATTTGTTTTCAAACTTAACCAAACCACTCAAGCGAGAAGGTAGGGAACAGACAAGTTTGCATTTAATAATATTATGCTGAGTAGCTCATACATAAATAGGACACTTACATTTCCACAGCATGTGTATGACTTGAAAGGTTTCACACATAACACTAAAATGTGTTCTGGCGAGGAAGTAAACCTACTATGGAATATTATTGTAGTTATTGCTAATCTTGACTGCTTCTGTTACAAAAATACAAAATTGTTGTGATCACCTTCTACCCACACAGCTTCACTAGTAAGTACAAAATGCAGGTCTAAGAGGAATCTCAATTTGTATTTCTTCCATCCACCACTACTATAAGAACAATGAGAATGTTTTAGAATATATATAGACTATATTTATATTGCAGCCATTACTGCTGCTATTTTGTGAGAATATGGTTACTTTGATAAAAAGGTCTAAAAATCTATACTTGTGATTTGTGAACCTCTTTCAGACTGAGCCCAATCAGCTGGTAAGTTGTGAGCTGCAATCGGACTTCAGGCCATGGAAACCCAAACTCAGAGTGCAGAGCTGCCAAGAGTGACCCCTGATCACATCCCTGGGGAACCCCGTATCAGCACAATTATGTAAGCCTTGTTTACTTTAACTCTCTCTCTCTCTCTCTCTCTGTGTGTCTGTGCGCACCTTCAAATGTGTGCAGGAGCAACTGTGTGTATGTGGCTTCGGGTGTTTATGTGCCTACCAGTCTGCCTCTACACATTTTCCCCCTGTCTTTAGCACCTTCCCCCTCCATGGAGGCAGTGGGAGCATGCCAGGGATGCCTCCCAGTATAAATAGGATCCATCATGGGGCCTCCAAAGGCTCCAGTGTCTCTCATGTGACTGGGCGCATGCAGGCACAAATACTACATGCATAAACTTTTGCGTTTTGAGAGACATGCACGCGGTATAGTATTCTGTAACTCTAGAGGGCATACGTCTTCTTCCCTCAGCAAGAACTGACCAAGTCTTAAACAAGTGATGACAGTGACACAATATAAGACGTAGGGTTAGTTAAAATTCTAACGATTCAACAACAAAAACAAGGCAGGATCTAATAGCAAGGCTTTCCTGTGCAATCTGTACAAATAGAATAGAAATAAGTACCGGTAAAAGCAATTAGGTGTACAGTTTGTGAACAATGTTAATGTAAGCTGTGATCGGCATAGCAGTGTCAGCAGCTGATGCTATCATCGGTTATGTGTAGGCATTGCTCAAGATTACATCTTGAACAATGCCTCATCTCTTGAACAATGCCTACACATCGCCAATTATGTGCCAACATGCTGATGTGAGTTTTAGCCTACATCTTAGGCATTTAAGCCAGATTTTACACTTTGGCTATTCGAAAATAGTAGTTCTACAAGCTCACAACGCGTTGCGAAAGCGTTGTGAGCTTGTCGATTGCAAAACGTTTAAACATTTTGAGAAATGTTTCCTTAGTATAATGACATGCCCAAAATAAGGATGCCAGGGTTATTATTGTGGTTAAAAAACATTTCCTCAGCTTACTGTAGAGGGAGAATGTCTTTCCTTCATCCTTTTACATTAGGTTACAGTGATGTGCATATATTTTCAAATATTATGCCCACCAATGATGTGAGCTTTGTGTGATAAAATTGCTGAGCTGTGATTGGTATGGCAGCGGCAGCTGATCTATGATTATGTCTACGCATCACAATGTGACATGTTGTGAGCTTGTAGATCGGCTATATTCACTGGTCTTGCACGTCATAAGACAGAGTCAAATATTTGATTTCCTCATCCAATTGAGTTAATGTGTTTTTTGAATGCAACTTCATTTAAGTGCATTACCCCTGCAATGTGTAAATTCTCACTGTTCTCACCAAACAATGGGTTGTGAAACCGTTGCTATAGCACATGAGATCATCATCTGATACCATCTACTCCACCTTCAGAACACAGCCTGGAGTGACATGGCACTGACCTACACCTTCAAGTCTTAACCGATTGTCGCCAGACTGAAACAAAAGAGTCATTTTGCCCACGTCTCTGAGAGGAAAAAGTCTGCTCAGAATCTCAGACCAATGGAGTACACTCCCATCTGGGTATAGAGCACTCATGAGTCTCAGACAGAAGAAGAGCACAGTATCACAAATTACCAAAGAAACGTTTCCAGAAAATAAATACCTTTCTGCCAGTTATTTTTAAATTAAGGCTGTAATAGCAACAAATGACCGCTCTAGCGATGGATACATTGACATGCTTAGTATAGGTCTTTGTTATTTCCCTTTATTGTGCCTCTAAATTTACAATAATTAGCTTGCTACTTAACCATTTCCATTTAGTACTAGTTAGCTCATTTACCTTACTGCTACGGCTTGCTAGCTACCAGCCAGTCACCTTGAATAACCCTACTCCTCCCTCCCTCTCCGATTTTGGCTGTAGAACACTTGCTCGTCTATACAGCCCCCCCCTCCCCACTCTGCCCCCCTAGAACAGTTTCTCTTGCTGACAAAGATACCAATACTTGTGTCGCTCCCCCCTCCCTGTGTTGCTTTCAGTCCCACATTCTCTCTTTAGCTATGTCTGTCTGTCTACCTCTCCCCTCACTCTCTCTGGAACGCTCTGCTTTTCAGGCCAAACAAAGGCTTGTGTTTCTGCCGTTCGCAGCAGAGCAGACAAGGAGAGTAAAATAGAGAGAACAGTAAATGAGAGAAAACCAATGCTCTTAGCATTCCAGAGGGATGACTCAACCTACATTACAAAAAGCTGTAGATGGAAAAGCTGGTTGTGTTTGTGTGCATACCCTTCTGTGACACTTTTTGTGTATCCCTGCGAGTATTTTGTAGTGCTGCAGGGCAGCCCATCGAGCAGACATTTTTGCTTTCTCTTTAGAAGAGTCTGTCAGTAAATCGGACATGAGGACTAGAAATTAGCTTTTTTTTCACAACTGTGCCAAAATCTTCGCTAAATTTATTGGAGAACAAATGCAAATGATTACTTTCTTTCCAAATAATATTTTAGCTTGCTAGCCTCTCCCGTTTTCTTTCCAAAAACTTGAAACTAGTTTGTAAATAGAAGTGGACTTCCAGTTATTTTGAAATCCGTCTTAATCTACAGGAAGTAGATTTTGTAAGATGTCTTGATGCTGCTGAGGAAAACATTTTGATGTTTGCAATGATGGTTACTGGCCAATATTTCATTTGACACATTTGCCAGTAACTTATACATTTCAAATAGCCAGAATTTGATCCACACAACACATTTACATGTTTTTAGTCTACTTGAACACAAATTTTAACATCATTGTAAGATCACTTGCAGAAGATTATCTTTATGAATCCCAATGGGGAAATTATCATTATTTTGTTTAAACCAAGCTAACACCTTGGTTGGATGTTGTGCCAGAAGAAACCATGTCAGATCTGTAGTATCTGTCATGATACAACTCTCACACCCACACGTTCCTGCACATGAGCCAGTTCACAACACTAACCACACCACAGTTAACCCAACGAGCTTCCTCAATCCTTCACGAATGCATAACCAAGAGAAAATGACTACAGCATTTACAAAATAACCCTGAATGATCCACTCCACCTCCAACAGTTATGTTTGCTTCCATTTTCCAATTGCCATCAAAATGTGTTATACTCACACTGTGGAGACATTCTACCCAATATGCTTAAGGAGCATCCTAGCCATTACAAAGAAATCATTTGTCCACACTCGTATTTAAAAATAGATGCAATGCAATACACAGAAACACAGAGATCCAGTTGTTTCATGGCAACACAATCCAGCGGCACAGTGAAAACACAACACAAATGGTCATTATGATTCAGAGGCTCAACAACAACCAAAAGCAGAAAAATCTACAAGCGTGTTGGAGGGAAAGCGCCTACAGGCTAAAAACACAAGACTCCCACAGAAATAATGATGCCAACCACATCTAACCTGTGTGGGGCTTGGAGTGCAAGGTCACACAAAACCAATTGTGAGTCAGCCATCATTGTACTATTAGCAGTGTGAATGATATGTATGCACGTGTACATTTGTACTGGCTTACATGCTAGCTTATTTGTATGCTTTATGTTGCAAACGGTGAAAGTGCGCATATTTATACACATTTGTATTTCTTTTACAGGGAGATCAACAGCATTATGTTTTCTGTATGTTTCAACTAACCAGGGTTACAGCTCTTCTCTTGAGGCGGTGGCTGCATGGCCTGAGGGGCATGCATGGAGCTCTGTGATTGGTGTGATTGGTGTGACTGGTGTGGATGTGGGAGAGACTGGGAGGGCGGGCACACGGCCATGGGCTCCTGTTCTGATTGGCCAGTCTTGTTCCACATGTTGCCAGAGCTGCCACTGTATTTACCTGGGTAGAGAATTGCAAACAGTCATGTTAAGCAATGAAACCGATATATTCCTCTTTATTTCCTATTCAACAGATCAACATCTATGCGATCAAAAACGCATAGCGTAGATTTAAATAGTTCAATAGATTAAAAAAATTGTTGTATTTACGTTTACCAGGATCGCCCCACGCTGCCGTCCCATCATCGATCTCCATCCTGCGTCGGATGGACTCAGGAGAGGGCTCCTCCCAGCCACTTTGCTCCTCCTCCTTCTCCTTCTCCTTCTGACCCGCTGCAGGTACGGGACCTCCTACCCAGCCTGCAAAGGAAAGGAGAAAGAAGGGAAACGAAAGTATAGGAGAGGACAGAGAGTGGATCAAGGGGAGAAATGAACAGAAAGAAAACAATGGGTTACTAACCTTACATAAAGGAAAACAAGTGTACATCTAATGGTTCAATTTTTCAAGTTATTTTTCTCGTCATTGCTGGCTTCTAAGCGATAGCTTCAAGAACACACAAGGTCATACTAACTCCAAGGAGAAACTCACCTGAGGACTTGCCAGGGCCTTGGTTGCCTCTTGACATGTTGGCTTCAGGCCCTTTCCCCCACTCAGTGGGGTTACAAGGCTTGGGACTCTGCTCACCCCAGTTCTGGGAACTGTGACTCTGCTTCATCGGCTGTGGCTCCCCCCAGCTCTGGGTACTGTTCTGGGGGTTGGGTTTGTGAACATTGTCGCCCCAGTTGGAGCCAGGGTTTGAGGAGCTCTGGTCGTTGGTGTTGGACCCCCCACTCCCAACCCAGGTATTACTAGTGCTGCTGGTGGTGTTGTTGGCGTTGGTTCGGCTCGGATCGCTCCAACATCCAGAACCGGACCGGTCACTGTCGCCGTCCCAAGTCCCGGACCCTTTCTGGGGTTCTCCCCAGTGGTTGCTGGACCCTCCTCTGGTGGCCTCCCCACTCTTGCCCCAGCCATCAGTCCCAGCTCCACTGCCCCCACCCCAGCCCTGCTGGTGCTGTTGTTTGGGCTGCGGTTTGGGAGCATTGGTCCAGGTGTTGGACCTAAACAGAAAGAATTATGAGGTTTAATTTGACAGAGATGTACTGTACAAGTCAGCAGACCACAATGGTGTGCAATGCTCTTGAAATTAAATTAATTGAAGATTTAGCACAAAAATACCTAATGACAGTGCTGATGTAGTATTTCTAGCACCAGTAAAGGTCCTTACACACCGGCGAATGTGGCGAATATACGCAAAATTCGGACTCGTTCCGAATAATTAAAAGACGCTTTTTCGCTTCGCTTTTCCGCGCCATGTACGCTTGCATTGACTTTATAAGGTTTTTAAAAAAAGCGTATTATTCGCACGAAAAAATCGCCCCGGTGTGTAAGGACCTTAACAGTGAATCTACCAGTACCTGTCATCCTTGTTGGTGTTGTTATGCCAGGTGTTACTGCTGCTTCCCCTGGACCCGTCGTCCCAGCCTCCCTGTGGCCCTGGACCTCCTCCTGGACCTTTACTGTCCCCCCACCCAGGGTTTGATCTTTGATCTCCCCAGCCAGAGTTTCCAGTGTCTGGGCCTGAGCTGCCCGGCCCGTCGCCCCAACCTGGAATCCAATAAGATGATTTTAATATTACCGTCTTTGAAACAATGTTGTGTATTATTTTACCTTGATAAAATGTTGCGTATTATTTTACATAGAAATAAAAACACAAGACACACAATATCCTTAACACACAAGGACAGAAATGTGCACCAACCTCCAGAGGAGGAGGACTGGGAGGGTGCTGCCGGTTGTGCTGTGCCCCAGCCAGAGCCTCCGTTGCTGGGCTTCCTCTCATCTCCTCTGGGGGCCTGGAGGTGTTTAATGGCAGGGGGGGTGACGTCCCAGGCGGTGTTCTGCCTTACCGGTGTCTGTCCCCATCCAGTGTTGGACAAGACCCTGGGGTCCACATCGCCACGGTTCAGGACAGGTGGTGGTGGTGCGGGGATGGGAACTCTTCTGCGATTCAAGTCTCTGGCATTCCTGTCTGAGGCTGAACGTCCTCCGGAACTCTCTCCGCTACCCTCACTTCCTCCAGACCGCCCCCAGCCTCCGGCAACACTTCCTGGGACCTGGCTTCCTGGCCCGCTGGTCCCTCCTCCGGTCCCGCTGGTCCCTCCTCCGGTCCCGCTGGTCCCTCCTCCCGTCCCAAGGGCGTCATCTTCCAAACTCTTCCAGCCGTTGTTGGTGGAGCTTCCCTTACGGCCTCCCATGTCTCCGTGGCTGTTACCAGGAGGCATTGTGCCCCATTCCCCATTGGACATCTTGTTGTTGGATGAGGAAGACGAAGACGATGAAGAAGAGGAGCCGCTGCTCCCCCAGGGACGAGGTATCCCAGCTTGAGGGCCCATCATGTTGGGGTTGCCGTTTCCCAGTGCTGGGCCTGCAGAGCCTGGGCCTTGAATTGATCCAGTGCCCCAGGATGAGCTGCTCTGAGCTGGGTTAGGATTATTGGTGATCCCCTGGTCCCAGCGTGGGGCCCCAGTGTTGTTGTGGTTATTATTACTCTTGTAAGCAGCAGCCGAGGAGATTTGGGGGTTCCCAGCCTGCATTAAGGCAGGGTTTTGGGGGTTCACAGTGTCTTCATTAGCAGGGCCCTTGTCTCCGGGGTAGGTAGTGGCGCCCCATGGCGTACCGAAGGCCCCTGGGATTCCCGCCTCTCCATGGGGGTGCTGGGGGGCTGGAGAGGGGGTTCCATTGGCCAGTGGACCCCCATTCCCTCCTCCGATGGAGCCCCACGTTGCGTCTCCGCTCAACTGGGGCGAGGCGGTAGAGTTTGGTAGAGTAGAGGTCATTGTGGCATTAGTAGTAGTAGTAGTATTCATCATCATAGTGTTATTTGGTCCATTGGGTTCAGTGTTAAGGTTTGTGAGCTGTTGGCCACCGTTACCACTGTTGCTGCTTCCTAACACCTTGCTGCTTGCTGTACCATTGCTCACCTCGCTGTCCTCCATTATGCTGCCATTGTCTGGAGCTGCCATTCCCCCCCAGCCCAGCAGGGAGCCCTGGTGGGGAGCCAGTCCCAGTTTGGAGCTCATCCCCTGAGCCTGCCGTTGGCCCAGGGAGTTTGGGCTGTGGGTGGAGTTCTGGGGCCAGGCACCGTGGTTGGCGTTTGGGTTCAACCCCCCGTTGATGCAGGGGCCTGTGCCACTGGACTGGGAACCCCACACGCCGCTGTTATTGACCAGCTTGCTGTTGTTGCTGTGGATACCCATGGCGTTATTGCTGCAGATATTCCCCGACCCGACCATGGAGTAGCCATTATTTCCACCAATTCCCATTCCCCCGGCAATCTGCCGGCCAACAGTGTTGCAGTTACCGTCTCCATTCACTGAAACGCCGACCATCATGGGGGAGGGCACAGAAGAGGAAATAGCAGAGGGTGACGTGGAGGTCACGGGAGAAGAAGTATTTGCCGATGACATCATCATCGCTGTCGTCGCAGCGACGGTGGCAAGATTTTTCTCTGAGCCAATCGGGGAGCTAGAGTCCGTGTCCATGCATTCTGATGCCAACTCGGGGTCTGAGCCCAACCCACAGCCGGAGGATGAAGAGGAGGAGGAGGAGGAAGAGGAAGAGGAGGAAGGGGGCCACACGGACGAGTTTGGGGAGGAAGGGGTGTTGGGTTTGTCAGTGCCTCCGTCAACTAGGACTTTTCCCCAGTTGCTGTTGCCGTCGCTGCTGCAGGGAGAGGCAGGGCACCAGGGGGAAGGCTCATACTGCGAGTCCAGGCCAGGGTGCTCTAGACCTGGGGAGACAGCAAGGGGATGGGGGAAATGGAGTCAGATAGAGGATGATGTGGTTAGATTTTTTTACTTATTTTCCTTTTGGGGTGTGTGTGTGTGTGCGTGTGTGTATTTTCTCCCAAATTGAAGCCCTAAAACACAGTTCAAGTTCAGCACCTACAGGTTTAAGAAACTAAATGCTCAGTAGAAATCAGGATAACACATAATAAGATAAAGCTCCACATTCTGACACTAAACGGTTAATCCCGCCCTCCTCCCACTCTCCAATCTCCTCTTTGCTTTCATCCCTCCATCTCCCATTCTCCCCCCCCTCCCTCCCAGCAGTCATGCTGTTCTAGGTCTTGTAGGCACCGGGCCCAGGCCCGGACCCAGCTGCCACCATTTTGTCTCCACAGCAGGGCTACTAATGTCTGCCAGAGACACTGACTAGCAGCCAGGGAAGAGGAAGAGGGAAGGTGGGGCTGAGGAGGGACAGGTGGTGTCAACAAAGAGAAAGGTGGAGGGAGGAGAGTAGGTGACAACTGAATGAAGAGGGGAGAGAAGGTGGTTATCTTAACACATCCACCGCCAAGGGCTAATCTCATAATGTACTCACCAGTGCCAAGGTTTTATTGTTGTTTTTTGTTTTTTTCAGGTCGCCATAGGCCCCGTTAAAATCCTTTAGATTGCCCGATCCAATGTTTGTAAACAACGGGCACATGTCCTGGTGTCTACTCGTCGAGACCGCGTGTCAAACGGAGCCGCCATGTTTGAGTTCTGATCGTTTAAGTTAACATGGGAAATGCGAGGATGAAAAACTACATGTCCTGTACAGCTTTTACAGGGGTTTATGTGTACGACTTAGAATGGAGACAGACGGGAAACAAAAAACGTGATCGCACTTCCGGTCCGATCGGGTGGTGTTACACTGAAAATGGTCCCCCTAGAAAATTAAAAAAAAAAAAAAATTCGAAAAAAAGGAAAAAGCACCACAGCCCGTAGGCTACGGGATTGGCGCTTAACCGTTGGATTTAACGGCCCGTAGAACTACGGGCCCGGCGGTAAATGTGTTAACAGAGGGAGTGGAGCGGAGGAGGTGGCAGAGAGGAGGAAGACGTGAGAGGAGGTCAAAGAGAAGAGGACGAGAGAAGGCAGTAGCAGCTGAGTCGGGAAATACAAAGCATGAACACAAAGATGGAGAGAGACCAATGTTTTAATGAAACTAGCATTGGAACTAACTGGGTCAGCGACGTGAATGGAGAACATGAGATGTTTGAGAGGTGAGGGAGGGAGAGAGAGAAGGGGGGTTAGAGGGAGAGAAGAGGGAGTGAGAGAGAGGGAGGGAGGGGAGTGAGAAAGCGAGGGAGGGTGCAAATGTCTTTTCTCTCCTGTGCCAGTTGTGCTCCTCCCAAAATAAAACAGCTCAATAATAGAACAACTTCCTGTGTTTCTCTGGCATCCGTTAAAGCTGCCAGGCTGTGCGTTACTGAAATGAAAAAGTACTTTCAAAAATATGTCAGACGTAGTTTGTCTGAGTAATATGGTTGCCAGTATAAAATATTTTCTATTCTAAGTTCTAAAATATAATAATACCTTGTTTGTTTAAAATGAGACATTAAATGGTTGTTAGGTTTGAATTTAGGGATTATGATCAATAGTTTCAGTCTTCTCCTCGATCTTCTCTACTCGCTCCCACTATTTATTCTCTCTCCCTTGCCTCATCGCACAGTATAGATACACACACACACACAAGATGGCTGCCAGCATTGCCTGGCAATTGTCCTGTTCACTTGCCAGCTCTCCTCTCTCTCACTCGTTGTCACCCTCTTTCTCACTTGCCCCCACTCATGCCCTTTCTCTGTCAGTGTCACAGGCACCGCTGTGAGCAAATCACATTCCACCGAGGTCAGTTGGCCTTGCGCACTTACAGAAACACGCATGCAGAGCAAAGTGTCCACTTTAGTCAGGCAAGGACCAAACAGAGGCCTAGATGGACAGACGGACAGGAAAAGGGAGGGGGCAGCAAGGAGGAGAAAGGAACACAGGAGCGAGAATTGGAAGTAGAGGATGTGTAGTCACCTGTTTGATTAGGAGAGTGGCTGACGGAGTCCCGAATGGGAGCCATGCCTGGAAACAAAGAAAGGAAAGACTGTCAGACAGACTGAGGCAGAGAGAGAGACACGGACACATTGAGGAGAGACATGGAAGGAGAGCGGGATAAGAGACAGGCAAAGACAGGCAGATCATTGACAAGCCAGTGAGTAAAGAGGAAGATCCATTAGATGTTGTACAGATAGCAGACAGAACCAGTTACCTCTGTGGTTTCGATACTAGCAACTGTTTAACTGGCTCCTCAAATCCCACTGGTCCCGGGAATGAGTGCATGGACCATAGGTTATAGTAATGGGAGTTTGCTTTGGTTGAAATAAACCCAAGATTACAATGTGTTGTATGTGCATAGCTTATTTTATTTTTTTGGTACGGGAACTGCACTGCCCGAGAAAAGATCAGCCTACAGCGAGTAGTGCGATCGGCAGAGCGGATAATGGGAGACGAGCTCCCAGCGCTCCAGGAACTGTACAAAAAGCGGTGCGTGGTCAAAGCCAAGCGCATCATCAAGGACAAGCACCACCCAAGTCACAAACTGTTCAAACCCCTACGACCGCGACCGGGCAAGGGGCTCTACCGCAGTATCAAGAGTTCCACCACCAGGTTCTGGTGCAGTTTTAATCCGGCTGTTGTCAGAATGCTGAATGAGGCATAAGCCTTGTTCAGCAGCCTGACAAGGCGGCACTGTCCAGCTGGTCGCAGACTTTTTTCTGTCCAGCTGGTCGCAGACTTTTTCTGGCTCTTCCTGAACACACCTGTGGATTATACCAGGGACAAATGACTTGGACTTAGCTCCCCCTCGGACATACCTGTGGACTACACCAGGTACAACTGACTTTTTGTTGCACTCCCTCATGGAGCTACTTGCGGATTATACAAGGGTCAGTCCACCCTAGGTGGACACGCATTGACCTTTTGCACCTTAATCCCATGTATAACGCACTGACTTTTTTTTGTCTTTTTATTGTGCTCTTTTTTTCTCTAAGCACCTTAACGTCCATAAGTATATCATGCACAGTATAAGTATATATCATGCACAGTATACATACATTGCTGCTATGCTCAGGCACCTTAGTTTTTATTATCTCAGGTACTTGTAAATATGTAGATAACTTGTCTGGCCTTCTGTTGTTCTCTTGTTTTGATCTCCTTCCCACTTGCCCCCCACCCCTCTTCTTCTCCCCCCCCCTCTTCTTTCTATGGAATTAACGTTGCGATGGGAATGATGTACAAAAACGAATTTCACCCACTTTTTTACCTTGTAAACCTGTGATGTGACAATAAAACTGATTCTGATTCTTTCTCGGTTTTTATTTCACCAATATTTATAAATCCGCACAAAATCACACATGACAGTCTTTCGATTGCATTGGCGTGAACTGATTATGCACAAAGACAAATGCATAATCGTGGTTTAGTAAGGACGTTTAGAGAAAACGTGACAACATTGAGACATAAGTGTATCAATGTTTGGTCCAGAAATATGATAAGTCTCCGATCTCACATCGCCCTGCTTTAGAAAGGGCATAGTTTGGTTGTGCGTTTACCTGTGATTGCAGACTGCGTCTGCGGCTCCTGGCCGGGCGTGAGGGCGCCCCCTGGCTGCGTGGAGGACACCGGACCTCTGGTTCCCAGGGCGACGTGGAGCGGGTCAAAGGTCTCGGCTCAGAGGTCACAGCCTCAGGGATCAGAGGTGGAGGGGCGGGGCTTGTCAGAGCGGGTGGCAGGCTGAGCGGGCCCCCTTGGCATCGCTGAGGACGTGCTGAAGAATGTGTGTGTGTGGTGTGTGCACGCAGGGGAGAGGCGGCGTGGTTTAGTTTCAGGACTTTGCCTTGATATGCTCTGGCACTGCATATAGAGAAAGGAGAGAGAAAAAGAAAATAGAGTGAGGAGAGAGAGGAGGAACAGTAGAAAAAAGAAAAAGAGTGGAAAAATAGCCTGGTTAGCTAAACGATCAGCACATGCATTATGAACAGCTTCAGAGTTCGTTACGGACAAATGAACCCATCAAACATCGGTCACTGACAGCGGCGAAACAGATAATACTCTCCGATAAGGACGTGGCAGCCTTTTGAAATGAATTATACATCAAACCTCTGAGACAGAGTCAAGTGAGGTGTCTCATCCTGTCTGCCTCTCTACACCGGTACATCACCTAGGGTCACTATGTCATAACACACAGCAACCCATCGATCTATAAATTCAAGGAATCTCTCATATGGTCCTATTGCATCTCTAACACATGGTGGGTGTATTGCTGAGGACCCAAGGATGTGCTGTGCTGACTGAAGTCGATCGGATGAGAGGTTCTTCAGAACCAGTCCGCTCAAAATTGACACATTCTGAATGGCGGCCACACCCCAAACGGGCACTGCACTAGTAATGGTAATTCCACACCCAGTCTGTGTGTAAGCGTGTCATTCAAAGACATAACAGAGCCACAGGTGTACAGAGAAACAATCCTGTGCTTCCTTCTCTGCTTTTTCATTTTGCCTTGAACACAGGAGGCAAAGATATGAACAGAAGAAAAAGAGAGATGGATCATACCTCCCGGCAAACCCTTCTTGAGGGAGGCGTGTGTTGGACTACATTCGATTAAAACACAGACCGTCTGAGAAAAGGAAAGACCAGCCTAACATAGTTCCCCTTCTGTCCTCCTTGAGGTAGACGCGTGTGTGTGTGTGTGTGTGTGTGTGTGTGTGTGTGTGTGTGTGTGTGTGTGTGTGTGTGTGTGTGTGTGTGTGTGTGTGTGTGTGTGTGTGTGTGTGTTAAGAGTCCAGATTAGCTGCACAATAGGCTTTCAGCTGGCAGCACCATGGCAACCAAAACCTCTTAACTGAGAAAGGAAGGGGGGGCAGAGGCAGAGAGAGGTAGAGACTGATCAAGAGAATGAAAAAGAGAAGACTGTAGTCAGAGAGATACACAATCGTCAGTGAAAGTGTGCGACAGTGAGAGGGTTATTCTCCCTGCATGTGTGTGTGTGTGTGTGTGTGTGCGCGCATGTTGCCCTTTCTGAGAGCAGGTTAGTCAGCAGCGTTAGCCTCTGAGTGCCTGCAGCAAAGAACACACGTCTATTTATAAACCCCTCAGTTCAAATAGCAGCTCGCTAGCTAGCCCCATAACACAACACACAAACCTCTGTGGTAACAAAGATCAACAAGTGCTTCATAGTATGCACGTGCAGTATGTGTGCATGTTGCATACAGAGAAAACATGTCTTGTATGCATTATAATACACATGGTAGGCTCCCGTGTTACATGTTATCCAACAGCTCTAGTATATTATTAAAATACAATTTTACTGTTCAACTAACACAGATGAACATTTCTGTCTGAGCTATCAAGAACTACATCTCTATTAGTTAGGCTATGTGCTAACTGGCCTGCTATGCTCGACGCTTCAGCAATGTTCCAGCCAGCTACTTCACATACTGACACAAAAAAGGACACAGACACGCCATCTTTAACTGGAGCCAGATTCCAACACTGGCTGGCTAGCAGCTATGTTAGCTAGACAATGAAAACTGGGCATCCAGCCAGCCTGTAAGCCCAGACACAGAGGCTGGCTGTAACCATTTATCAAACCTCTGGAACCAATCAAAAGGCAGTCAAGACAATGATGTCATAATAAGGGAGGAAATTCAGAGTCGGATGGGCCAAGAGTTCTTTTCCAGAACACGACTGCTCAAAGAACGGAGTGGGAACAAGAGGAACCAAGCCACGAAATTAAATACAGTCCAGCGCTTTGAGTTACACTCCATGTATGAAAAACAGACTATGCAAACATTATGTTTATGTTGTGAATGAGTGTCACGCATGCATGCAGCTGCTCATACTTTTCTCAACGTTCATTTTCTTTCATATTGTAAATGTTCAATAATGCAAAACACCATGAATAGCTTCCTTCTATGTATGAACGGTAATGTGTTATTATATGATATCGTTATAATTCCGAGAGGATTATGTGAGGAAAGAAAAGGATGCATCGTTATGGGGATAAATGGTGCACCGAACGAAGAAAAACAACAACAAACATCTACCAGCCACACAACACCACTCCTGGACAGCAGGCCTATGGCTCAGAGGTGTGTGTGTGTGTGTGTGTGTGTGTGTGTGTGTGTGTGTGTGTGTGTGTGTGTGTGTGTGTCTCCATGATAATCGGAACAGAGTACAAACTGTTCTTTTTCCCTCCTGACGTTCACTCACCATCCCCACCCCCCCATACACACACACACACACACTCCTTCTCTCCCTTCCTCTCAGAGAGTGGCTTTCATGAGGGCCTCTGGAGCTGGCTGCAGCCCGACTACTGGTATCAACTTACAGAGGGAATATAGGGACAGCAGAGAGATAGACTCACTCAGAGAGAGAGAGAGAATGACAGACAGAGAGATTCGGATTGAGAGAAATGGAACTTAAGGGGGGAGAGAAGAGTAGAGAGCGGCTGTCTTGTCTGCCATCCAGGTTGATTTGAGGAGGAATGCAGCTGCAGTTTCTAACTTGTACATAGAGAAAGGTCATCTTCCTGAAATCAGCAGCACAGGAATCCAGCACACTGTGTTCCTCTTCAGAATGGCCAGAAAACTAAGTCTATGACACTTCAGACTGGCATCCCAAATCCAATGTTTTGATTGTTTTAAAAGGGCAAGACCACTTTGGTAGAGTTTTGGGTTGTGGTTACCTTGCCATGATATAACTCCAAGTGGACAAGAAAAAAAAATTGCTCCATTGATTAGAAATTAATTCTAAATATGCTCCTCATTGACTTACATTATACAGTGAAACCGCTCTCAAAGTCACTCTTTTAGCATGTAAACGAACGTAAACAAAATTGATTCAGACAATATAGAGCATCACCAAACCCAGTAAGTTTTTTTTTTTATATAAAAATGTTAACTTCCTGTTTCGCTATTTTTATTAGGAAGAAAAACCAGACTGGATCCGGATCTTCAAATAGTAAAATGAACAGGAAGTTGACATTTTGGGTTTGTTGATGTGATGTTCTATATAGTCTGAATCAGCTTTGTTTGTCTTCGTTTATGTGCTAAAAGAGTGGCTTTGAGAGCTTGTTTCATTGTACGTCAATGTTTTGATTGTTTTAAAAGGGCAAGACCACTTTGGTAGAGTTTTGGGTTGTGGTTACCTTGCCATGATATAACTCCAAGTGGTAAGTCAACTCCAACATGTAAGTCAATGAGGAGCATATTTTGAATCATCAATTTCTAATAGGTGGAATTATTCTTTTTTATTTCTTGTTGACCTTTGGAGTTACATCATGGCAAGGTAACTACACAACCCAAACCTCTACTAAAGAGGTCTTGCCCTTTAACATCAAAAGAAACTGATTTTGCTAATCAGATTTGAACCACATTCCTAGGTGGTTTGAATTATTTTTTGCTTTTTACCCCTTTTTCTCCCCAATTTAGTCCTATTAATTCCTCCACATACATTTGTGTGTTGTCACTGCTGTTGTATCCTACGGACTTATCTGCCAGCGAGGAGCCCCCACAGGGGGGACCTAGACTCCAGCCTTCGTCCTGATCCTCCCGAATCGAACCCCCATCTCCGCGGCCGTGGGCAGGTAATTTACCACTGCGTCACCCAAGCAAGTGACACTTGTACGACAAATTTTAACATGCATTAATCACACCTATGTCGTTATATCATTAAGACGGCAACCAATGCAGATATGTCAATGATGTCTGAACTGCATGAATAGGATCTGATCACTTACAAATAACAGTGTGGACACTGGACAGTCAGTGTTAACCCATTGAGACCTGAAGCCGATTCTACATGTCTCCTAAATCCCAACAGTTTTCTGAAAAACGTATGTTTCTATATCAGTGGGGCTCAATCTTTTTCATGTCAAGGACCCCCAAAATTATATGTATTTGGCCGCGGACCCCCATCAAAATATTTTGTTCCAGGGACCCCCAGAAGCAACGATTTGAGTTAAAAATGTTCGCTTTAAAAATATATATATATTCAAAGATTTTCACACATTCTCTCGATTTTTCAAAAATAGCAGATCTACAAGCTCGTATATCTGCTGTTTTTGAATAGCCCAAAGTGTAAAGTAATGCTTTTTAGCTCAAATCTAAAAATGACACAGTTCCATGTCTTAATGGGTTAAGACGGCAACCAATGCAGATATGTCAATGATGTCTGAATGCATGAATAGGATCTGATCACTTACAAATAACAGTGTGGACACTGGACAGTCAGTGTTAAAGATTGCATTTGAGAAACTAACCGGATTTGCCCGCAATCTGAACAAAGCCCTAAGGAACCGAATGCCTTAAGGTCAGCACAGATCAAAGGATTGTGATTGTGATGAAGACTGGATGAAACAGGCAACTCCTTGAAGAATCAAAAGGGGTACAGCGTAAACATTGCTAAACTGCCATTATAGATCTATAATTCGAAACCAGGCGACATGTTACACATCAAAGCAATATGTTTCCACAACGGCTCAGTCTAAGATTCAAGCCATTTTTCATGTGGAGTGATCTCTTCTGATTTCCAAAACAGTTTAGTCTCATCATGAATCTTTGATCTGACCTTATTCAACTTGGCGTCCCTATTTTGGGTATGTCACTATGTGCAAACATTTTCAAAAATAGCAATAGCAGATCTACAAGCTCACATCTCCTTGGCTTACCCTAACCCTTGGCATTTTTGAAGATAGAGCGTTTAAGTGGAGCGTTTAAGTGGTGAAGGAACAAACTAAGAAAAAAAGAAATGGCTAAGCATTTTATAGTAGATCATTTTAATGTACCAACAGCTTTACGGTCTCCATCAAGTGTTTAGATGCTTACACATGACAAGCATTTAGCGCCATGGTCAGCACCAAGTATGATGCCGTCTAGTTGATACATCATCCCCACCCCTGTCATAACCACGGTAACAGGACTGAGGTGTGGGGTATTAAAAACAAAACCACCAGCTAAAGAACATTTTCACGTTTCACTTTTTAAAAATCAACTGTAATCTCTCATAAGCTGCAACTATGGCAAGTTAAGAAAGGTCAGCATCAACTTTCGATCAAAGTCCAACCAAATTGGACTTTGAGCCCAGCAGAATCTAAGCAGTGTGCCATTTCAAAAGGTAACACTGCGAAGAGGTGGTCACCTCTCTCCACAAGGGGGAAAAAAAACTGTCAGCCCAGCAGAGATATTGCTGCTTGTTGTATGCAAGCACCTTTATTGAAGCAAGAACTAAAGAGAGGGGGATGGTATAGTTCTTGTTCTCCTGTGGTTATGTAAAGTCACCTGGAGAGGAGTAGAACACAGGTGGCGCCAACATTCAGCTGTACGGAGGTGGCAGGCTCTGCGTGTGTGTGTGCGCGTGCGTGTGCGTGTAAACCATTTGTATATGTGACCTACAAAAGACCTAAATCCCAATCTTCTCATTGTGGGTGATCATCACTAACCACCAATCCTCCACATCACCCAAAGAAAAGGGCTATTGTTGTACATGTTAAGTAATAAAATAATTGTCAGCAGGAAAACAAAAACCATGAGATCATCTGACATAGAATAGGGTTAGTTGCTTCAAACTTCCCACCATGTTGAGCATTCCAAAAATCTTGACTGGTGACCTACTTTGTAGCAGACAGTTACTAGGGTTAGATGATTTGTTATATAGTCTTACGGTTGACTTATAAGCAGTCGGATATGATTACGAAAGCCCAGCTTTAAACTAATCATGAACAGGGTTAAATCTTCTGTGTTATGGTGTTTCTAAATGTGAGAGGTGTTTTAAGCCAGTATTTAGCCAGATTAATATGACATCACTAGTCCCTGCACAATCCAAAGTTCAAGATGTTAATGGCATCCATGATGTTCTCTGCTTTAATGCTTGGCCATCCCAACAATTCTGATTACACTGCGTGTGTCCATTGGGGTGCCCGTTTTCTTTCCCCAGTTACTCGAGTTAGATGCCGGTGGGAGGTGAGGGTCATGGCCCACTCCAGTTGCTATGCAACTACTGAGAAACCATTTCAAATCACAGTGATGTTTTGCCGTGAGCCGAAATATTTTTAACTTTCAGAATCAGAGTACTTTTCCTCAACCCCGTCAGATCCTTACAACGAGAAAGCGGGTGGGGGCAGTTCTGTGAAGTCCCTGAATAACATACTGATGAACACAGCAGTCAAGCAATGATTATGAATGTAAAGTTAAGAATATCCATCCAGTCAGCTAACCAACCCAGTCAAAACAGCCCAGTTGGCCAGCCAAGCCAATCAGTCGATCTAAAAAAAAAGAGTGTGAGTGAGACGCCAACGGAGCAAAGCCTTAAATCAACTCTCTGCTAGATTAAAGTGAAATTAGCCGGTCTGCTAGCCTGAAGATGGATATTTATTGTTTCTGTTCATTCCATAGACACACTTTATCATGACCAAATTCCTAATCGCAACTTGCTTATAGACACTCATGATTATTACGTACTGTACTGATAACATTAATTTATTGTGGGAATAGTCACGTGACGGTACTGAAGGTAAGTGTACGTGATGTTGTAAGTGAAAAAGTTAAAGCTCTATATTCAGATGGATAGTAATCATTGCTATAGTGTTTGTTGAATAAACAGGGGTCTTCCCGTCTTTCCAGCTCTTTAAAGAGAAAATACATTTTCTGGTGGGTTGCCAATTTCATCCAATCAGGAGAGAGTACCCATTTATCAGTTTCAATTTTAGTGTCCCCGTTACAGTTTTGTCTGCTCATCACTTCCAATTTCACTTGTTTATCCTGAAGCCTGTACGAGTTCCATCTCCTCATTGGATAAAATGTGCATCTCAATCTGAACATTTTCTGTTTACTAAAGAGCTGGAAAGACAGACAGTACGAACACTATAGCAATATTTATTATCATAATATAGAGCCATTTAGCACTTATTTTAACCCAAAAATATATCACTTGTCCGCTTCCGGGTCACAAACAAGGCAGATGGGGGGGGGGGGGTAACTCTGTTGCCAAACCTCACTTAACTAACTATTTAAATTCCTTTGGGCCTGCCCAGGCATGACGACATCAGCAAAACACAATGCTAGGGTTTGTTTAGGAGCG
This sequence comes from Gymnoscopelus braueri, assembly GCF_963280865.1. Classification (NCBI taxonomy): domain Eukaryota; kingdom Metazoa; phylum Chordata; class Actinopteri; order Myctophiformes; family Myctophidae; genus Gymnoscopelus; species Gymnoscopelus braueri. Next base: position 30,493,500 of record NC_137615.1, read on the forward strand.
CACGCGTGGACACAATAAAAAAAGAGAAGTTCAGACATGACCAGTGTCTACACCTTTTCCTCTCACATAGATATTCCTTACTTCTCACCGTATTCCTCCTTCCATTCAGTTTAACAGAGGGAATGCTCGTCTTTTAGAAGAATCCCAGGAGAGGCAAAATGCCTCAAGTCAAAACATGGAGAGTGAAGCCGATTTGAAACGCATTGAAAAACAATATGTGTTTTATCATTTTGGGTGACGGTGTGTTTTGCGGAGGAGAAGAGAAGGGAGGCAGCAATGGTGTGTGAAGAGGTTATGACGTAGAGACCCACACTCTGTCCCAAGTTGTGTGTACGTGAATGTTCATCTGATTACAGATGCAAGGGAGACCAAACTTGTGTGTGTGAGGGAGTGTGTGTGTGCAGATAAGCCCATGTGGTTCAGGGGGTCACATCATGTCAGAAGGGGCCTAAAGGGGTCCACAAAACAAACAAAAAGACAACTTTAAAAATGAAAAATGCCAAACCTAAGCCAGCCATGACATTAAAGCACCACAATTGGAAATAAGCTTGTGGGCTTTATTGTTTTTATCCTTTTGACAATTTTCAACAATATGATGCTTCCAGGTAAGGGTGCACAATTATAGTATTTATAGATCTGTAATATTTTGTTTTAGGTTATAGTTGTTAAAGAATTTCAATCAATAAACATTTGAATTTCAGACCTCATGGATTTATGAGGGTCATCTTATACTATGCATGTCTCCATCCTTCTATAAATATAAATATGATTTAAGTTTTGTTCAGTACCTAGATGGGGGTGAGGTAGGCTGACAGGCCAGCAACTATCAATTATTTTCTTAACAATAAATCGATTTCTTTTTTATTTATTAAATAATCTACTCACACACACACACACACTTTTGTCCATTATCAATTAAGCCCCATTTTATAATTCCTTATACAATGCAAAAATAGCTACATTTAAATCACGTAATTTCATTTTTATCAGCGATAAAGCAATAAAATCAATTTGTTTGATTAACTGTTGCCCGCTAATCACGTGTAAGGCTCAAACCAACGAGTATAAGCGTATCCTTGTCCAATGAGAGCTCTGTCACTAAACTTACAATCATAGCAACAGAAACATTATTGGTCCTAAACCTTACAGGTAATTTTTTACACAGATCCATTTTCAGAGTTAAATTAACACATGTACATGTACACATGTACATACACACGGCCAAGGCTATCTGGAAGAGAAGCCAAGGTCAGAAAGATAAGAGACAGCCTATCAAGCCAAGTGTCCACACAGCAGCAGCACAAGATAGAGGCAGAAGCAGTAGTGGATACAAATAAGGATATAATGTTTCCTCATGCAAACAAGACAAACAAGAGAATCAGAGAGTCAGAGGACAGACAAGAGGGAATACAGAGACACAGAAAAGGAAAGAGAGAGAGTCAAGAGTTCAGAGAGCAGGACATAGAGTAGTTCTCTCAGTTGAAAGAGTAACAGTAGTAGGGTTTATAACAGCAGGACAGGAGTGGAAACTGCAGTGGAGGATTCACATGGAAAAACATGCCCACGTCACACAGCAAACAACACGGATGCTATCGATTTAAAGCACGACCACACACACCTAATAAATTAACCAGTGCAAAGAACGCAGCCGCCCCTGCTCTGGCAAATCTTCTATTTTGGGGTTGTTGTTCATCACAATTTGCCATCTTCCCATTAGGGATGTGATCAAGATGGCATAAACAACAGACATATCAACTCAACATACTCCCTGTATGTTTTGTTGACACTAGACCAGTGTCCATTAGCTATGAACCAGCCACATAACCAAAAACAAAGACTAATATCTGTGGCATCGAGGAATGTAGATCCGTTTTGAGCCACTGGTGACTCAATATTGACTTCCTGGAAACGAAATGTCGTTGCTTAGCAATATTAGACCAAACACTGCTTATATGGAAGATGTGTTGCTAGGTAACATTATCTATTGAGCGTTCAAAAAAAATGCTTTGGGGGTTTATCAGAGGCTTCTGCAAAGTTCAACAGCAAGCCTCCACGTAGACAGATGACTCTGGGTTAGGTCTAATGGAGGTTTTGTGTACTACAAATAGCTGCGACTGCTGATATAGGGAGGAAACACAGGACTCCGTGATAAAGGAAGAGTTGTCAATCGATGAAAAACACTAGACTGATCAACAAGGATAGACTGAGCGGGTCCTGCCGACTGATCAAGAGAAAAACTGATGACAGTGAAATAGGGAGGTAGTGAACTCCTCTGTCGCACATTGCCAACATACAAACGGACAGCTGTAAAAAGGAGTGGAAGAAAAAGAATGGACTGTGTATAGTTTAACAAACAAGTGACAATAAGCAGATGGCAGGAAGTATCTTGTTGGTTCATTCATTCATTTTCTGTGCAAATGACTGAAATGCAAGCCATTTTCTGATACAAATTATAAAGTTCAAAGCCAAACACTTTGACCACCAAATGCAAGCACAGCATCACATTCAATCTTTAGTTTACAGACTATCTTAAAGACTAAGAGATGGTGTTTGCTGATTGATTGAATGCATACTTTATTAGTCAGAAAGCACTAGCACAAGGTACAGACAAGACATTAAGGCTAAAAGGATAACACAAAAAAGTCCTGGCCTTGGAGTTCAAATCTGGTTTATATAAGCTGTTTTTTCTAAACTACTCCTTGTGGTTCAGATGCACAACGGTTCAAGATAAAACAGATGGTGTCCATCCTCTCACCTGTTGTCCAGTTTTCTGTGTTCTTTTCCTCCTTCCTCGTCACTCTCTCTGTCTCTCTCTCTCTTCCATCCACTGTTCTTCCCTCTGTGGGTGGGTTCCCTGTAGAGACAGACAGCGTTTCAGCATGGGATACCAGTGAGCACCTTACAGTAATACTATTGAACAACCAGGCTTGCCTTGGTGAGCCAGACAGGGAGAACACTTAACCACATAACGCAACACCCCTGGTTCAATTCCCAACAAGGAACCGGGTGCTGCGTGCCATCCCGTTTCACACCACAGGGGGGGAAAAAAAGAAACCTGTCTACATCACCATATGTAGTAGCCCAATAATGACTGCTGCTTTACTGGTATGCGATGAATTCAGATGAAGTCTGAGAAACTGACAAATTTGGGAACACACTTGTGTACTTCTGCAGGCACCAGTGCACATTCACCATCTACAGCAAACACGTACCGAACACAATTTCTGCAGTTTTTTCTCACGATTTCTCTGAGCACTATCAACTTAAGAATGTCAAATATGAAAAGTACCCTGTTAATAAGAATGCGAGCAGGGGTCTCACCATCTGTCCTGTTAGCTAGACCTTAATTGATCGCGCGGGGGATATTCAGTCACCAGAGCCAGGTGATAGTGAGAATTATACAAAGTATTATTGCAAGTGCTAATCACTATGAATGCTTAAAGGGCTTGACGTCCATCAGCTGTGCAGCATTTTACATTTCAGTACATGGTAAGAAATATGTTTTTTCCCCATTAGTCTCTGTAATATGGGTTTCTTATAACAGTACAACATCTCCCCTGGAGAGTGTTAGTGTGGCCAACTCTGTCGATCCCAGCGGGGACACCAATTATCCTGCAGGAGAAAGCCACTGTTGCCTACTGCCTCCAGTCTAATCTGATAATGGGATTACAGCAGTGGGCTTCGTTACCTAGCTATAAAGAGACACGCATATAGAAAGAGAGTGGGAAACGGGAGGAAGAGAGCAAGGGCAACACTGAAAGAAAACAAGCTATAGAGACACCTCTGTGAGTCGCATACGTGCACACTCAATCTCCTATCCAACCCACCATGGGTCAACTGACTGTTGTGTTCTTGCACGCACCATACAAATCAAGTGGTATGTGCATGGTACAAAGACACACAGCCTCAAACACACACAAACAAGCAGCCTATATTCCTGCTCTGACAATTCTCCCATTCTGAGACTCATTTATCACACTTTGCCATCCTCACATTACATCATCTCTCTCCCTTTCTCTCCATTCCCCAACCCCGTTCATTCCACTGTTCTCACATCCCCCTCCCTCCTCCCTCGGTCCTCCTGCCTGCCCCATCTCCCATTCAGTCCCTCACACTCTTACACCCCACTTCTCTCCACTACTGTACTGTCCTCGCTCTCATTAGGTCATAGACAAACTCACCAGTTCACACTATGCTCCTTTCTCCTTAGAGATTACCCGACATTAACCTCACTTCCCTCTTGCATGCCGTCTCCGATTTAGAAACCTGCTGTCCATCACATTCACATGACAGAAAACCCCATATTAGACACTGCCCAACATCTAAAACCATCATCTTTTCAACTGACAATGTATACAGATGCTTATGTTATTTAGAATAGATGCCAGTTGTTTAGAATAAATGCTAGTTATGTTAATTAGAATAGATGCTGGGAATGTTGCGTAGTTGTTGACACATGCCAAGTAAGCATTTACTGATGTTTGTTTTCATAAACTGTATACTAATTTCTTTGTAACACATACTGGTTTTCTTAGCACTCGAATTCCTTGACTACTTGCCCACTTGCCCTGTTGGTTGACAAATGTTCATGGCGCTGATTATGACCTTGCATTTTGTTAGGTTTGTTAAAGTGCAACATCTCTTAGACAGTGTCCAACAGCAACAATGTTTCTCACCCATTGGGAAGAAAGTCATATCCCTCAAGTAGCTTGTGAGATGTTTTGACAAGGCGGTGGAAAAACTTTAATCAAAGGAAATGGGCTTATTTAATTTACCCAGTCCTGATTTCATGGTGAACTCAACACCCGGTTCCAATGTGATATCTATTGAGAACCACTGTTAAGAGCTACACGTAAATATTTTGTTCTATGGCTTTGGCTGTTAAATGAAACTAAAAGGGAGCCGGGTTGACATTTCAAAAGTGAAGTTCTTCAAAAAGTAATGTGGAAGGACGCACGTTAAGTGAAGTTAAGTGCTTCAACGGAGTGTATGCTATTCCCAACCATCTTTCCCACCCCCGATCGAGTGATGGAGGGAGTGCTCGTTTTGGTTCACGTGATAACCAATTCCACGGCTTGCCAACTAGGACATCGCGCTCATCAACGCACAAGGACATCGGCTGCTGGGCACAGGCACTTGAACCTCAAGAGCCTTGCGGTTGGCACACCTGCCTTTTTCTTAAATCTCGTGTGATTTTAAGTCATGCTTTAAAACCTTAAAGGAGGAGTTCACCCAAAAAAATACTTATTTTCTATCAATTGCACACCCCATGAAGCCTTGAATTCATGGATTTATTTTTGTTTTTGTGGCATTCCTAAGCCAATAATTTGATGACCGGGTGTATTTCCGGTAGGAGACACAAAGAATCTACTTTGTGTCTCCTACCGGATACATTAGCCGGTAGGACACAGGAATCAAATTATTAGCTTAGGAATGCGTCAAAAACAAAAAGAAATCCATGGATTCAAGGCTTCATGGGGTGTGCAATTGATAGAAAATAAGTAATTTTTTGGGTGAACTACTCCTTTAAACGTTGCATTAACCAAAATGAGAGCTCCCGTCCAAAAAAATACATTTAGGTGGTAATCGCATACAAAGCGGTTCAACACGAGTAGATGCATTAGAACTGAGGGAGGTGGAAAGCCAGGACAAAAGACCCATCACGTCTACCACATACACCACCATAGAACCAGATTTGACCATTTTGGTAACACTCTAGAGCCCTGCTTTTTGATAATGTAATGTTTCAAATGAAGCAGTTTACCGTGTTAACTGCCCTTGCCATTCAGAGCCTTGCTTTCAACGTGATTAATAAATGCAATAAGCCGAGGCACGAATGTGCTTTAGTGACACAACAGGAAAAAGAATGATCTAGATTATTTTTGATAAATTTAGACTGGGAAGGGATGCCACTGCAGAGCAAACAATTTAAGGGATTATGTCAAGGCACTTGCGCCATTTGATTGTACTGTGCAGAAAGGACAAAGAATTTAAGAGTGGTAGATGACAGTGACACGCGAGGCGTACTGGAACCCAGGATATTATGATTATCTGGTCACTATTTAATTGAGCTTGCAGGGCGCCTAGCCACAAGTTACAAACACAGGATTATGGAACCACAGAAAGCTGAGATCATATAACGGGCCACGCTAAAGTTTGGGAATAAGGGAAAATGTGAATGGAAAACATAATGGACAGAAAATGAGTTGAATAACATTTGAGGCAGATTTAAACATTTCTGGCCCCAATTACAGTTATACGTTTTCAAAACTCAGCCGACATACTTAACTAGAGCAACTTGTGTTGGTAAAGAACAAGCTTCAATTCCCAGATTAAAAGCATTATTAACAGGATAGCACTTGTAATTAACATATTTTGACCAAACTCTTGATATCAGTACACATGAATGTTGGCATTTTCCTTCCTTATAACATGTAGACTACACTTCATATCCTAGGAAAATCACAGCGCAATATAGGCAAATCACTGTGCTGTGGCTAATGGCTATCAGTCATTTAGTGTGACACCGCCAGTGACTCAGTTGCAGTGTTTACTAGACTTGTTTGACAAGACCAACTGAGAAACTGTCACTTAGATTTGACATGCGCTCTGACTAAAAGTTGTATCATGTGTACAAGGCATTAAGGTGACCACACAATGTATGTTATCGGCAGTCTTAGTGTCCTCCCAGGCAAAAAGACGGTATGTAGCCAATCTTAACGTAGTCAAAACCGTTCATCATAAGCATCTTGGGGTCGTAAGGACGGCTGTCTACAAGCCGAGACCACTCAATGGTAAATTAAGATGGAGTTCTGGCGGTGTCTGCCTGCCATTTTGGTCCATGCTCATATGCAGCATGGTTGGTGCTCAACGTGAGGGTGAGACCATTATGTAACAGCTATCAAAATGTAAAAAATAAAGGGAGGGTGATTATTGATGTTCACAGAAACCGCTACCTTTAGCAGAAAATGTATAGTGGCAACTTTACATGTTACATGTGTTATGTATATGTCATGTGTTAAAGCATGTAACATGGCATCCGTCACTATCTGCCAGCTAGTCGATGTGAATAGTTTCATCATGCATGGCTGGCCACGTTTAGCCCCCTTTGGAGAATTGCCAACCTGTGTCGTCCTTTTCTGCCAAGTCAAGACCTGGTCCAAATTCCTTTCCTTTTGTTCGAGGTAAAACATGGCCCCGGCATACTTCAGCTGATATAGGTCGTAGTTTCGTCGCACAATGTGACAAGTAGACTCAATTCAGTGTGAGATACTTTACAATGATCATATAAGACCAAAATCATGCCGTGTGCAAGCATTAGACAATTTAACAATGTACCTCTGTGTTTTTAGATAGTTTCATTTACTAAAATAATATTACTGCATTCCAGCGCTCCCTTTGCGTATTTCCGAATGCAGAAAGTGTGTAATGGGCCACCCCCTGGACACACCACTGCATCTGAATAAAGCATAAAAAAAATCAAATACAAATGCCAAAAAAAAAACAAAAAAAACAATAATGGAGTTAGACAGGAGACTGAATTACTTTTCACCTGCTGCAAGATAATGAAATTAAAGTATTTAGTCTACAACTGCTTATATTGTTCATTAAAATATATTCACTATGTATGGAGAATTTATATTGCCCAGCTCTATAACAAAGACATTTAAATTGACCCTCTACCCAAATGAAAGTGTATATGTATACCTAATCTACAAAGCCTTATTTTCCTTCTTTGTGTCCCCCACACCGATTACTCTATCCGTTCATGCTCCAGTGCTCCCATCACCCCCAATGTCACTCAACCATTCGAATGGGAGACCAGACCACTGCCATGGTCCTACAACGCTCACACACTCCTTCCTGTCTCGCTCTCAGTCGCCGCCACCTTCAGCCCACCCCCACTCCAACAAACAACCGCCTCCCACATCCTACTCCAGCTCCTTACTGCCCCCTTCCACCACCCCACCCATCAGTTCCCTGGCCACCCTTCCCCCAAGGGCTCTGTTCCTTTTCGACCATCAAGTGCTTCAGCAGATGGCTCTATGTTCAACAACACAGGCTGGTGGGGGCCCTCCTGGAGTGTCTCTCACACACACACCGCATCTGCTTACGCACAGAACTACAATTGCCTCTCCTCCTTCGAATACAGCTGACTGGGGAGGAGGGGGGGGGGCAGAAGTCAACTAGAGCAGAGAAAGACTGAATATCAGAGAGACGTACGGCATGAATGTCATGTTTAATGTCAATGTTGCAGACGAACAATACACTCGTAAAACCCTGCAGACTGCAGGTGTGTTCAACAACTCAAAAGGGCCAATACCATATTCTCAATTTTAGATTCCTAAACTACTGCAACCTCCTGCATCATTTCCTTTCATTTCCTCTCACACAGGCCACAACAGCACCATCAGCTTACCAATTCAATGAGGCTTTATTGGCATGAGAAAACGTACATTTACATTGCTACTACGGCAAAAGTGGAACAAAACGTTGTCGTCTATACATGTACAATTAAATGGGAATAAAGAAATGTGTAAACGGAGCTGTGTTTACATTGCAACTTGGAGAAAACTAGCTAGCTGAGCCCATAAAGGTCATGGTCTCTTTTTCTGGTTATGGGTGGTTCCTGTCTTGTGATATTCTGCAGGTGTTGCTTTATTGCACAGAAGAGCAATGGTCAACCATCTACTTCAGCGCTAGCCACACTTACCAAACAATGTGGCAGACTGGGTAGGTCTTATTGGCCACAAAAATCAAAGACAACCATTACCGTTGCCATCATAATTTTGCATCAAAAGTGATTGTAGTTTGGCAAGGCAACTATAGTCAATAAATAGCACCATTTTACTTTTATTCACTGTTCTCTGGAACTTTTGGTACAGTATGGTATGAGTTTAGCAACGTGTGTTTCCATTTGTCTTGCTACCTTTCTTTTTGTTTTCTGTAAATTTTTATGTTTTGTTCTGTTCAATTGGTAGCTTTCCTTGATTTAAGTCTTTTCGAGCACAGCACAGAAACTAAATCATCAGCAAAGTAATCACATAACAAAACAAGTGTTGCACCTGAATGCATAAGGCAGAATACAGGCTACTAGATAATAGACATCACTGCCCATGAGGCTTTCCATGCTCAACTGTCGAGATAATATGGAAGCAGTGGTTTGAGAACCACATTTAGTTCCAATGCTACCACTACAACTACTGGTGGGGAGAGTATAAGAAATAAACCACATGATCCCTAGTGTCCCCATTGTGGGCATATCATGAACGCGAACAGCCTTTTTGCATGTAGTTTTTGGAAGCCTCGCCCCGAAGGGGCGAGGCTTCCCCTATTGGGTGGGCGCGCAGGCGGGGACTTCTTTCCTCTACATTAGAAGAGTTAGGACGTCACATTCTAATACAGCCCGAATACCCAATCTCAGCACCGGCCTCAGGTGCGCACCTCGCTAATCACTAGACTCTAAAACCATTACCACTGGGAGTCTGGGTTCGACAATACTTTATCAAACAACCGCGGACAATTTTTTTCGCCAATAAAGTTTAGTTTTGGACCATGACGGAGGCGCGCCGACTCAGCAGACCTTGAGGCCGAGGAGTCGCGCCCGAGTGCCTCCAGGCGCGAGTGCCCGCGACGACCGGCCGATGGTCTGCTAGTCGACTAAGCGCCGTCCGAGTTATGTACCGATAGGCACAGAATTGTAAATGATGTTGTGGGGACTGCGTTTGCCCCAACTGCCAGTCGGTGCACTAACATAGCTCGCGTCGCCAGGCTCTCCCCCCACCCGCCCCCCCCGCCCCCTTGCGCTTAAACTACATGCAAAAAGGCTGTTCGCATCATGAACATAGGAAAAAACAGCTCTACAAGCTCACATGCAGGCCCACGACAACACCATCAGCTTACCAATTCAATGGGGCTTTATTGGCATGAGAAAACAGACGTTTACATTGCTGAATCAAAAGTGGAACAAAACAGTTGAAACTAGAGTTCTCCGCCAGGTCAGGTAGGTTATTGTGGCCTATAATAGGCCAATGTCAAAAGGGTGCGATTTGTTCTTAGGCTTTTCACTGCAATCGGACACTGCATTCATGATTTGAGGCATTTTGTTCCAGAAATGTGTTTTGCAAAATTAGACCTGCTGGTGGCGCTATAACAGGCCAATGGTAAAAGGGTGGTATTTCTTCCTCGGCCTAATAGAAATGTGCGTGTGAAATTTCACGGAAATCGCAAGCTGCGTTCATGATTTGAGGCATTTTGTTGAAAACGGACCAATCCTGCAAACTTTGGAAGCCAATCTTAGGCAATAAGGATGTAATATGGGAAATCGGATAGATCCGTGTTAATCACATGACTATAGAGATACTGTGTACCGATTTGTGTGATGTTTGGACAACATCTGTAGGAGTAGTATCAATAAATGTGTTTTGCACAAATCGGCCTCCTGGTGGCGCTATAACAGGCCAATCTGAAACATTTGGGCCAGAGGTTCTGACTTGGCATCCAGGGAGTGTGTGTGCACAGTTTCGCAGCGACCGGGCCAACGGTGCCGGAGATTAGGTGGTAACGGACGGACAGGACACACGGACGGACGGACGGACGGGGGGTAAAACATACTCTCTCGCCATGCCTTTCGGCCTGGCGGAGACAACAAAACATGCATGTACTGTATGACGTGTATGTACAATTAAATGGGAATAAAGAAATGTGTAAACAGAGCAACTTAGAGAAAACTATCTTACAAAACCATCTTACAAAACCATAGTTGTGCATTTTCTGTCGAAATAGTTACAATTCCACAAAAGGAAAAGTTAGCTTACATTTTTAAACAAATGCCAGCAGTATTTCAATGTTTTGCATTCACTTTGTACAAAATCTTTGGGATAAATAGCAGCACATTTTTCAAATGTGTAGTGTTCACACAGTCACTTTTTAACACTTTACACCCGGCTTGACTGATCTCCCTATGTTAGGCTGTAGTAGTCCAGACAAGTCAGTTTGGTGTGTAGGGGCCTTAAAGGTGAGGTCACACACTATAAATATCACAGGTGTGCTTTTCCAGCCCAATAATGTCATCTGTGGCAATTCCTGTTGTAGGCTTAAGCCCCGTCTTACCCCAACTCGCATAACATAGATATGGTTCTTTTTGTCTGAGACACGAAAGGATACCAACTTCTTATCCACCAGCCAGTGTGTGGTAAACCCCAACATTGACCATTACCCACCTGTTTCACAGTGTGGCCAGCAAGCTGAAGTTTAAAATTACAATAAAACCACAGAATGGTCAGGTTGTAGGTTACCTACTGAAGTGGCTGGTATAGCAGATCAGCTAAACGGCAAAAGGCCATATATGGTAGTTTCTTCATCTGTTCTGAAGAGTAGACAACAGATTGTAATGACATTTGCCCATCTAACGTCGTAAAACCAAGATGCCTTGGATGTATGCATGTGTATTTCCCAATACGTTTTTAAAACAAGTACTATTTTCACTCTGCAACAAATCATATCCAAATCCTAAATAGAAATTTCTTTCCTGAAATAACCTTGCTCCAAAAATAGTTGTTTAGTTCTGACAGTCAATAACAAACACAACTAAGACTTTTTTTCATGAGTGTGCTGTTGACTCACTACGTTTTTTTCTCTATTAAAGCAACAAGAATTAGATTTAAAAGCCGTTTACCAAGGCTTTTCAGTTTGATGGAAGCTGACTGAAGAACAGCAGTCTGATCAGTTAGCAATGTGAAACAAACATTTTATTTATCAGCTATGGATTCCCTGGTGTCAAGGGGGACATTGCAGTTCATGCCGTGTGCTTGCAAAGTTAAGTCCTAATCTGAATTCAACAACATTGTTGTTCACTGCCATCTCTGATGATGAACTGTCCAACACAGGAGACATACCTAAAAAAAAATCTAAGCGCTCTTAGGATTCTAGTGTGCCATATTCCAATAATGTGACAGAAGTTCTCTCGCTACCTGTAATGTTTCCCCATTAAAAAGCTCCAGTTAAGAATTTCAATTAATATCAGACACCATATCGATCCACCATGGATGCTATAAAAAGCAGTAATGACACCTATTGGACACCTTCAGACACAGAGGGTCATCTGTCCACTAAGAACAAAAGCCACAGGGTAGTCGCATGGCTAATTTGCGTTCATGTCATTTGCATCACTTTGCATTACATGTTCCCACAGTGGTGGTGCTGCTGCAAGCTATTTGGGGGAAGCCACCACTCGATTACTGAACGACAGCCTGGTTGTCCACAAAAACGACATAAAAACGAATGCCATCCGACAGCAAACACTTAGCAGTGCCTAAAAATACAAATTACATTCAGTCTGAACGCTGTCGGTCACTTCTACAGCTTAGCTAATAGTGCGCCATTTAGACTCGGAACTTATGTTTTGAGTGTAATTATTATCCAAGCTGTTATAGAACAATACTCTACTGAATCAGTGAGTTGTTGACACCCTGAGGTGGGTTGCAAAATGTCCTGACATGATGGTCATAAAGAGCAACTGTAACAGAAGGATTCTTGGACCTGACGTCTTGGGCAAAGTAAAATGCGAGTCCCAGTACTAAAATCACGTAGCAACTTTTCACATTTTCCTCTTATTTATTATACCTACATTAGGGTACTTCCCAATGCCATCCGTCATTAGTTATCCAAGGCAATAGTACATAATGTAAACTGTGCACAAACATAATACATTACCTAAATGTCTTATACTCTGTGTCCTGCTGAGCCCATAGGTCATGGTCCCTTTCTGGTTATGGGTGGTTCCTGTCTTGTGATATTCTGCAGGTGTTGCTTTATTGCACAGAAGAGCAATGGGTCAACCATCTACTTCAGGGCTAGCCACACTTACCAAACAATGTGGCAGCCTGGGTAGGTTTTATTGGCAACAAAAATCAAAGACAACGATTACCGTTGCCATCATTACATTTTGCATCAAAAGTGATTGTAGTTTGTGTGGGTGGCAACTACAATAGTCAATAAATAAGAGCTATTTTTACTTTTATTCACTGTTCTCAGGAACTTTTGGTACAGTATGGTATGAGTTTGTGTGTTTCCATTTGTCTTGCTACCCATCTTTTTGTTTTCTGTCCATTTTTATGTTTCGTTTTCTGTCCATTTGATAGCTTTCCTTGTCTTAAGTCATTTCGAGCACTGCACAGAAACTAATTATCATCAGTAAAGTAATCACATACCAAAACACAAGTGTTGCACCTGAATGCATAAGGCAGAATATAGGCTACTACACAATACATCACTGGCCATGAAGGCTTACCAAGCTTAACTGTCGAGATAACATGGAAGCAGTGGAAGCAGTGGTTTGAGAACCACATTTAGTTCCAATGCTACCACTACAACCACCTAAAGACAACTGGTGGGGAGAGTAGAGTAAAATAATTTAACCACATGAACCCTAGTGTCCCTATTGTGGGCATATCATGAACAGATCTACAAATCCCACAACACGTCACAATGCAACGCAAGCTTGTAGATCGGCTATTTTCACAAGAAAAACTAAAATGTAAGATCTCATCTATCCTACATGTGATTTATTTCTATGACCAACTAGTAGAGTCAGACTGCTGAGCATTCAATGACTCAATTCATTTATATTCACTCAACAGAAACCTGACCCTTTATTACAAGGAAAAAAGGTTTTTATTAATGCTCAGGGGAATCCACTTTTAAGTGGCTTGAATGGAAAGTGAAATGGCTTCGACAAAAAAAATGCACTACATTCTAGTCATTTCTCTTTATTAGAGGCTCATACAATCACAGAATTACATTGCGTCTAGGATGAATACATATTAAACAGATTTCATTCAAAAGAGTCAATTTCTGGTTTCATTGTAAAAAAGAATTCCAACCCTTCTCCCAAGAAAAACCTCAGCTCCATTACAAGTCAGGGAAACGAGTATGTAACATAGCAATATGTTGTTTTGGGGGGGGGTTGATGTTTTTCTTTTTTGGGCAGGGGGGGGGGGGTCTGAAAAGAAAATATGATTTTAGGACATAAAATGGGTAGCAGTTGGACATAAGAAGGTTATGTTGGCATGTTAAATATGCCAACATTTCAAACAAATTCAAAATAGGAATTTCATGGGGACCTTGGGGTGGGTTAATGAACTTGTTTGGCGGGGGGGGGGGGGGGTGCACAGTACTATTGTGTGTCTGCATCTAGATCAACTGCATGGCCACAATGAGCTACACAAACACCTCTCTGAACACACAAAACAGTGGGTCGCTGGCTTCTCGTTTAGCGTTTTAAAACAGCAAAGCTTACTCAGCACATGGGGGTCTGGACCGACCCGGGCCCTCCAATTCAATTCAAACGGAACTGCATGTGCTTACACAAGCAACAGCTGCCCCTCCTGTGTCCCCCTGACACACATACACACACCTTTGGTGGCCTGATGGCCTGTAGTACACACATTGGCTCAGCGTATACACGGCCCTTCCACTAGCCAAAGAGAAAAGACCAGAAGGGCACTCATTCCTGTGCACAGCCACACACCCACGGACTCCTGACTAGGCTTATCGCAAACACATTCACGGCCATGCATTCCAAAAGGTGTGCTGAGGTACACTCACCTGTTTTGACTCTTCAGGTTCTTTGGTGGCAACAGCTTCCAATTCCGATTCTCTTAAGAAAGACAAAAACAAAATGATAGAGAAAGGAGAGACATTAGAATGATTATCTTATGAAAAGTTTAAGCTTAGCTGTGTCACCAGGATAATAATTACAAACTATTTGAAAGTTTGCAATCAAAAAGATAAAAGAATTCCAAAAGGAATCATTTAATTGTTTGTACTAGGGCTGAGCAATATAGCAATGTTCTATTGCTATCATATGATACCAACTAGTTATCATCTGGAATTTTTTATATTGTAATACTATAAGTGTTGTAATTTAATAGTGATGTAGTTTTCTTAACTTACCCGACTACTGCTCTAGCGGTTCTATTATTTGCCTTTATCTACCTACTGATTATGTAGGATTTACTGATTATCAAAAAACTCAACATGTAAATACTTTGTGAAAGAACCAGTAGTCATCCGGACAATTTGGTCACAAATTACAATTTTTTGTAATTCGTATATATTCGTATATCGCCCTGCCCAAGTTTGTACCGTATTCGATTATCAGATGCCAAATGTTTGTGCAATGCATTAGCTTAATAGCTTTCATTCCACCTTTTATAATTGTTGCTATAAAGATCAGCCAATGCCTCGGTGCATACATGTAGCCCCGGCTTTCCAGAAGGTGGCAACCCGGCCATTTCCTGTTCATGGTATTTTATAAAAGAAGGTACGGTCATCTACATCATTTTCTCTATCCAGCAATTACAGCTGGCAGATTTGTCGCACTGGGAGGCAAACTGCAGCCGGGAGTTCGATGGAATGCATTGCAGTCAATGAGGGCTGGGAGTTCGATGGAATGCATTGCTGTCAATGAGGGCCAGGTGGACCAGCTTATGAACAAACACTCTTTCTGAACGACTGAGACCTTTGTAAAATACCTGGCCCAGGAAAATAAAAGAAGACATATCACACATTGTTTTCTGCCGTGTTGCTTTTCGATTACTGTATAATTTTATAGAGGCACCTAAAGAGCACAAAGTAAGTTTCTGAACGTGCCAAAGTAGCGAGACTGTCTCGATCATTGACAGCCTGAGAATCAAATCTCTCGATACTGCGGAGCTATAAACTATACATGGGGCCATTCAGAAATAGTGTTTGTAACCTTGTTAATAACCGCGTTCCGGTTTTTCCATAGTTCCGTTTGATTGGCTCTGCAGCAGATTTGAACCCAGAAACACATAAAGGTGTCATGTGTGTCTCCCGTTCAAATCTGCTGCCAAGCCAATCGAATCCATGGGAAACTAAACTGGAACAGTTAACGGGTATGCCACCTTCTGGAAACCCAGGACTACAATTATGCACAAAGCCTACACCAAATGTAACCCAGACAAAAAAAAAACATTCTACTGTTTCTCCAGTTTATTGTGAAGAGTCTAGGAAATTACCGCAAGCCACCAGCCACATACTACTAAACACTGACTGGTCGGTTTGTCCACTCTACCTGCCATTTTGTTGAGTAAATGACCCAACATTCTGAGGTTCTGTTCTGGTTGAAACCATAGCTGGTTGTAAACACACTGGCAGGTGGACAAAACAAAATGGTCTTAACTTAATTATACAGTTACCAGTCTACATCTGTCTACATCTGAGAGTGTTCTAGTACATACACATAATTTTACTACCATTTTCCCACAGTGCACCCAGAAATCACAAGTGTCACTAAGCAAGACTTTAATTCCTAATGCCACCAAATGCTTATGGATGCGCAAAACCTATAATGTACACAAATGTCATGCAGCCTATCCGACTGTGAGGCACATAGAGCTGTGGTTCTCAACCAGTCGTCCGGGGACCACCAGTGGTCCTTGAGGGGGTTCCAGGTGGTCCCCAGCTAAATGATGCAGAGTTGGCAACCAAATTGATCCCTATGTCTTTAACTTTTGAGAATGTAAAATGAAACCAAATGGACCCTTACTCCATTTCATTTTACGCTCTCAAGAGTTCAATTATTATTAAACATCTGCATTACTTAAAGACTTGTTATTTTGATCAACGTTTGCCTGTTATCTCGCCTATGGTACCAACATCAATACAGCATGGAATTGTGGACTAAATCGTATCCAACGATAACAAAATACTCTAAGTCTTGGGAGTCTGAGGGTCTAAATCCCATCAAATAGTGGTCTGTGGCTCAATGCCGAATAAATAATGGACCTTGATATGAAAAGGGTTGAAAACCACTGACATAAAGGGACACCTGCACCTTGCATCGTAGTTAGTGTGGCAATGCAAGTTTAATTAACTGCATAGCAAAGCAAAACAGACTCCAAGGCCCCTGAGGAACTGCAAGGTGAGCACCGTGAAAGGCTGGGGCTACTGCTAGGGTCCTGATCGGCCATTATCTCAGCTGTTGCCTGGCTTGCAGCTTAGCCAACATGGCTTCTCTCTGTAGTCTGGTATTTTTCCAACACAGGCAAGAGCAGCAAACAGTATACCTGCTACAACGGAACGACAGTAGTCATTCAGCTATATA
>NC_137615.1:30515630-30525630 GCF_963280865.1 Gymnoscopelus braueri
ACAGTTAAATTAACACTGCAGATTTGACTGTGCACGGTGGAAATGAGTCACACTACCCTGAGGCTGTACTGCATTTGATCATGTATGTCAGATACATTCATTGAATCAAACAGTCAGGCAACCACATGGAGACCCAGTTTCAAATCCTGGCAGCGGTGCTTGGCCTGGTGCTCAAACGAACCCAACTGGCAGAGTTCGTGGGAGGGAAGCTGGCGGGGGATTGTGTCCTTGATGCTGCACAAGTGACTCCATCTAGTGAGGCCCCTTGTTCAATGGGGAGGGGAACTGGGTAAGATAGTGTGAACCTCTGCATGCGTGAAACTCCTCACTGTCAGGTGAAAAGAAGCAGATGGTGATTCCATGTGTATTGGAGGAGGTATATGGCAGTCTACACTCTCCCCAGACCAACAGTGGACAGCGACAGGGACCGCAGTTTACAGAACTATTGGTGGTAACTACTAAATTGGGGAGAAAATTGAGAAAACTAAACAAAAAAAGTTTTAATAATAAATAATAAATAAATAATAAATAGCAAATTGGCACGCACGCACGCACGCACGCACGCACGCACGCACGCACGCACGCACGCACAAAAAAAAAAAAAAACATGCATACAAACACATACCTAATCTAATGTACAGTACATTCACACACTCTCACAAGCACATGCCAGTTTATGTACACATGCGAACTATCACACATACACAGGGTTGTAGTTAATGACTGCATGTAATATGTACAGATCACAGAAAATAAATGACTATAATCAGCCCAGGTTATATTCAGAAAATGAGTAATTACATTTTAGTAACATTTGTCAAGAAAGTTTGATTACATTTCTGATCACTTATTTAAAATATGGCGATTTTCAACACCCACCCTTGAGAGCTCAAGTAGATACGGTAGTGTAGACAGACAGACAGACAGACAGACAGACAGACAGACAGACAGACAGACAGACAGACAGATAAATTGATAGAGTATAGTATGTAGATATAATATGTAGATACATCATAGCCAACAGTTTGACTGAAGATAGCAAGTTGTAATCATTGCTTCATCAAGATGCAAAACAAAGTCAAACCATTGCATATGAATTATCCAAAAGCCAAAAAACCAAACACAAAAGCTGAACAAGTCAAGAACTGGCAAAAGGTAAATTTATACTCTGTAGTATGAGGTGTCGCTTGCCGACCATACAAGAACTGATTTAGTATAATGCAGAACTTGTCAGGTCATCTGACATGCTAGGTGCCAGCTATCCAAAAGGTTTCATGTAAAGCCAATACAAAACTGGACTGTTCAAGTGCAACAAAACAGAAAAGCCCAGAGACAGATAGAATAGAACAAAGACAAACTGTGACTGGACAGGACAGGACAGGACAGGACAAGAGAGGACAGGACAGAGCAGATTGTAACTAAGTCACATGGCCTTAGCACTGTCAATAACATGTTCATTACCACCAATAGAAGCACACATTTGAATTCTGAATAGAAGCACATTCTTGAAATGTGTGTGTGTGTGTGTGTGTGTGTGTGTGTGTGTGTGTGTGTGTGTGTGTGTGTGTGTGTGTGTGTGTATGTATGTATATATGTATATATGTATGTATGTATATATATATATATATATATATATATATATATATATATATATATATATATATATATATATATATATATACATATATATTAGCTGAGTGGGTACACAGCAAAAAGACGGGTGTTGAATTGATTCTCTCAGAGTCAATTTCAACTCTTTTTCAGGGTTTATATAGGTCCACACTTTCTAGAGTTAAATTAACACTTTGGAAATAGTTAACATTTAACACTATACCAAGAGTTCCTTCTTTAACTCCTTACCAGAGTTAAAGTAATTAGACAAATAACACTGCTCAGAGTTAAATGTTTACTCTTTACCAGAGTTAGATAAATAACACTGCTCTGAGTTAAATGTTTACTCTTTACCAGAGTTAAATAAATAACACTGCTCCGAGTTAAATGTTTACTCTTTACCAGAGTTCAATAAATAACACTGCTCTGAGTTAAATGTTTACTCTTCACCAGAGTTCAATAAATAACACTATGCTCTGAGTTAAATGTTATACTCTTTATACCAGAGTTAAAGTAACACTAAAGGGATTAGACAAATAAGACTTTATAACAGTTTAAAACATTTATTTTGGCAATAATATCCCAGTCCAGTCCGTCACAGTCCAATCCGTCATTCATTCCAACATTATGAATGAAGGTATAACATACAAACTTTCATCTGAAACACTGGCATTGGTTTGAATTCTATTCAGACATTGTGTCTTGTGAAAAACATCCCACTGTTGTTTGGTGACATTATTCCTGCAGGGAACCAAAACTGGAATTTGTTACTGTTGTTACTTCAAATAATGAACATAGTGTTTTCACCTTCTCTCACTCTAGGCATGACAACATATTTAAAGCACCACACACTATTTAAGCACTTGTATCCACACAGAAATGTAATACCGAAGCATCACTTTATGATCCATTATCCATCTGCTATTAGGAAAATTGGCCCATTACTACATATGTGGTGTATGAGGTTTGAAGCTAAACACAAGATGTTTAAAGATTATTTTAAAAATATATATATATATTTAAAAAAAATCACTGGCTAAAAAGCATCAGATGGCCATTGCTCATCACTGGGAAACCTCCATTCTCAAACACAATGAGTATGGGCCAACAAAACCTTTTTCCCTCAGTTGTGAGAATGTGGTTAACAATTCTAATCTTGAAATGATCTTGTCAAAAGAGGTTTTCTCAACCACATGGGTTAAAGTAGATGGTGTTGAGTATAAAGCTGGACTTGTTGTTTGCAGTACAATAGAAGAAGACATGCCAGTCTTGTCAAATAAGTGACATACTTTTAGTTGAGGACCACATTTTGTTTTTTTCAAGCAAGCTATTTACAGAGGAGTTTGATGAGCATCATCATGCATTCAGAGTATCACAAAGTGAGGCAAGGTGTATAATTAAACTGTCTGAACTTAAATTTTATACACCATTTGATATTCAGAGCTCATAGGATAGCCTTTCTGACACATGAAACAGCTCAGCATTGCTTTAGCCACTTACTCAAAAAATGCCAATATGGTCTGGTTCAGCAGCCTGGATCTCAGTTCCCTAACTCTGGGTGTCTCCTTCATTTTCCCCACATCAATGTTATACACTGTTGTCTGCAGGAATGTGTAGAAGCTTACAAGTGCAGCATCGTAAGACACATTAAACACAAAATGTGCTTTGAAAAGTTCATCAAATGCCCCGAGCGAGCGGTTTGCCTGGCATGGGATGAGATGCTGATCCATGACGATGTAGAAGCTGTCGATCTTGCTCTTCTGACGCCCAACAGCAAGGAGGTACGGCTGTGGATTCTTCTGGTTGCGTAGATGCTCTTCCAAACTGCAGCATGACTAGGGTTGAGATAAGAAAACTGAACATTAGACAAGAATAATGTGCAGCTGTGAAGATCTTGCCACGCTCTCTACAGTACATCACACTCTGCAAATGGACATGCTACCAACTGTGCCCAGAGAGCTACATCCCTTGGTGGAGCGTAGTAATGGGTGTTTCTTTCTGAGGAGTGAGATCATGTTCTATTCAGTTACACAGCCACAGAGAAAACTACATACTAGAAGTGATCATTCAAACATTGCCTCACTGGCTAGTGCAAGATGGGATACCAAGACTGGATGGAGTGCTACAGTGATGGTCAGGTCTACATCTATACCATTACAGGAACACTGAACTTCTTGTGAAAATTGAGTTGCCCAATACCTCACTGACGATAGAGCATAACAGGGCTGTTATAAAACAAGAATAAAACACAATGAGTAGGAATTACTGTTACATTAAAGGGCAAGACCACTTTGGTAGAGGTTTGGGTTGTGTAGTTACCTTGCCATGATGTAACTCTAAGGTGGACAAGAAATCAAAAAGAATTGTTCCATTGTTTAGAAATTGATAATTCAAAATATGCTCCTCATTGACTTATATTATACGGTCAAACAGCTCTCAAAGTCAAAAACGAACACAAACAAAGTTGATTCAGACAATATAGAACATCACCAAACCCAGTACTGTTTTTTTTTTAATAAAAATGTTAACTTCCTGTTGATTTGTTGATTTAGCTATTTTTATTAAGAAGAAAACCCGGACTGGATCCACGGATCCGGATCCGGATCTTCAAATAGTAAAATCAACAGGAAGTTGTCATTTTTATTTAAAAAACAAACAGTACTGGGTTTGGTGATGTTCTATATTGTCAGAATCAGCTTTGTTTGTGTTCGTTTATGTGCTAAAAGAGTGACTTTGAGTGCTGTTTCATTGTACAATGTAAGTCAATGAGGAGCGTATTTTGAATTATCAATTTCTAAACAATGGAGCAATTATTTTTGATTTCTAGTCCACCTTTGGAGTTACATCATGGCAAGGTACACAACCCAAACCTCTACCAAAGTGGTCTTGCCCTTTAAGGAACATCACATCACTGAATACTTTTTTTTTTAACTCCTTAATATTATTACCTTATGAAAGACTACAAGTCTCTCAACTGCATCACAGGCACTGACTTTTGGAGACTTCGGTCCCCCAGGTGGTGGTGGAAGGAGATGCAACAGCAACAACAGGGAGGCCATTTCTGGGTCGTAGGCTGAGGACAGAGTCACAACAACAGAGAAAACAGGGAGTCATTTATAGTTGGGGGCGAGAGGTAATGCTTTTGGTTCCGTCCGTTCATCCGTCGCATCGCAAGATTACGTGAAAAATACCAAACCTATTTTCATGATGGAGGGGTATCGCATGGGCCACATAAGAGCCCATGACATTTTGGAGCGGATCCGACAGGTCCACACGTGGCCAAATTAATCATATAGTGATGAAAATTAATGATGCAACTGTACCTGCAATTATTGTAAATAAGTTAAAACAAATACAACTCACTTGTTGCATCATCAGGATCACTTCCTGGGGGACTTTCTGCTGACTGCACCAAGCGAAGCAACAGTGGTGTTGAAGTGAGCTGCGAGGCCTCTTTTATGATATTTGCCTTGAAGATCAGATCCCATTTCTGAAGTAGCTGGGAGGAGGTGTCATCATTAAATAGGAGAGTGAAGTCTTGCTCCACCTTTAAAGGAAGACAATATTACTGTACATTACTACAACAGGAAATAATGTACTTTCAAAATTCAAGCCATTCTAAACATCTCATTCCAACTTACCAGTCCTTTTGTATCCATGAATCTTGGGAAGGCGGCAAGGACATCAACCTCTTTGCTGGGGTCATTAACAAGCTTCTGGCGGTGCTGAAAGGTCTGTCTCATCTTCTGGAAGATCTGGGAGTTGTCAGTAGTATGGTTGAGCAAAGACATGGCCTCTTTGCAAGCATCCCCATCAAGCTGCTCTTCCCTAATAACAACCCTCTGAGAAGTTGGGCCTCCAGGAGAATGACCAGTAGAGCTGCTTGGTGGCAGTGCAGATCCTTGACTTCGTTTGGACTTCCTTTTGACTGTTTTCAGACGCCAAGCGATGTATCCTGTGTTGCTGGGAGCATCATAGAAGTGTTCCTGAAAATAAACAAATACATATGTTGTCATACTTAGCTCATAGGAAATCTCATAATTCAACTGTCAATGTCATGCACACAGCTTTATGTCACATCATGCAAGAAGGACATGATAGTGTCATGCAAACAATAATAATGACTATTACATAGCCTTTCTTGGAATATGGATCCTTGAGGGAAGGGAACAGCATCACTATCCCAAGAGCATACTCTTCTCTGGTTGCTTTAGTGGGGAGGTACCTGAGAGGATATATTAGATTAGTTAATCTAAATGTATGCAATGAACATGCAGTTACTTGACACAAATAAAATAACATGAAACACATACCCATGATTATCCACCATGTGAGATACCAGGATGTTAACCATTTCTCGTCTTGTGCCATCAGTTAGGGTTCCTGCTGTTTGGTACTGCTGTAGTACGTCTTCACCACCAGACTTGCCTCGCAACACAGCTTCTATCAACTAATAAAAAGAAAACACATGAGAAAGCAACACATGGTGATAAATCACCTTTCCAGAGACTGAGGGTCAAAACATTTGAAGCAACACATGAGAATAAAACTGATACCTGTTTAGCAGACACTGCACCAGTTGTTTCCTCAATTCTTGGTCTCTTGCTAGGGACCACATCTAGTATTATAGTTGATGCATTTGAGCTGAAGCTTGAGTCAGACAACTCAGAAGCGGAGGTGGAGCAATCAGAGAATTCTAAAGGAAAAGAAAAAAAGTAGGCTAAATAATTGTAGGGTGTGTAGAGTGCTTGTTTAAATGCCTGTCTTTAGACCTCACCATCATTTGAGAAAACTGTCAGCACCACATTGCCCTGTCCAACGAGGTCACTGAATATCTCAGCATCAACATCTGTCCCTGTTGCATCCTTGTATGCAACTTCTGCATCAGGTGGCAGGCAAAATCTCTCTATGACTGGAAAAGATAGTACAGTGAGAATAAACTGAATGTGCTTTTCAACGCATAGTCAGGGGATATTAGCAGAATATTTTCCAATCTTGGAATAGATTCCTTACCAAAAAAAATCTTCGCCAATGTGTTTGTAAAGGTGTCTAGTAACACATCTCACAAAGACTGAAATGCAGTCCCCCTAGGAGAATTTTTGACAGCTCCTTAAAGTTGGGGTACCCACCATAACCTTGGTTAAAAAAAATCAAAAATCAAATCCAAATTTAATTCTGTTTTAAGTAGCATGTGAGGGGTCAAACTAGGGTGTTTTTATGATTCTGAATCCATTGCAAGCATTTGTTTTGCACCAAAACCACTCCTTGGGCTAAAAACGGCCATAGCCATCCTTTTCCAGGTATACTTTTTGTGTAAAAAGCCCATTGAGATTGGGCCGTTTTTAGCCCAAGGAGTGGTTTTGGTGCAAAACAAATGCTTGCAATGGATTTAGAATCATAAAAACACCCTAGTTTGACACCTCACATGCTACTTAAAACAGAATTAAATTTAGATTTTTTTTTAGATTTTTTTTAAACCAAGGTTATGGTGGGTACCCCAACTTTAAAGGAGCTGTCAAAAATTCTCCTAGGGGGACTGCATTTCAGTCTTTGTGAGATGTGTTACTAGACACCTTTACAAACACATTGGTGAAGATTTTTTTTGGTAAGGAATTTATTCCAAGATTTTTTTAATATCCCCTGACTAGCAGCACTGTTTGTCTCACAGCAAATTACTTCACATTAAATGCATTCATCCACCACTGTATAATAATTAAATAAACCTAGAACATGTTCCCTTACAAAACCCATCCCCACTAGGAGTTCAAATTTGATGTGCCATGATATATGCTTAATGTTACCTTTTTCATGGAACTGCATAAAGTCAAACCGTCCATCAACTTCATCCAACTTCACATACTTCTGCAGTTGTTTGTACTTCACCTGGACCAGCATTTTACTCAGAACTGCAAAAAGATAACAAAATAAATTAACACAAATAACTACAAATGAAGCTTAGTTACTATATGCAGTAGTGATAGTAGGCTACAAACAAAACAAAGCTTTGTTTTCATCCTTGGGAATTACAAAATTGTCATAAAGTTGGAGACTTTTTTTACCACGGTTATTTTGTTAGAAAACAATGCTAGACAAGCTCCCTTATCTTAAAGTAGCAACAACATCCTACTGTACCTTCATTGACATCACACTAACAGGATCGGTCATAATCTAATTTTAATGTTCTGTGATTCTTCTACACATAGAAGTAATGCAGCCATCCTCTTTAAATCATGCCTCCATCAGAGCTTTTGCAACAGGTGGTGGTTGCTGATTAATTAATGGCAAGTAGGCTACACACAGAGCACAATGAATTAGAATGCTATGGAGGTGAATAAGAATAATGTTCACTGTTTGTAGCCTTTACAGAATAAACTTGTGAGCATTTGGCTTAGTCTATTTTCAGTGCAAATGGCCATGCAAGACCACAGACTGCATGGTTTATGTTGTAACCTGTTCACCATTACTAGTCTTGACAAACATTTTGTAAAGCATAATAGGCCTACATCTCCGTGGATGTTAATTTGTAGCTACATACTGCAGTTTGCAGCACATATTTACAATTATTTCAATAAGTATGCACTTACCATGAAATGATGTTGTTAGAAGAACACACATTGAAGAACATCCACCATCCACCGTCAGTTGTGCTCATCAATTCAAAATGAATTGCAGGTGGGGGCGGGAGGAGCTTAATTACATCTCTGCAGAGTTGGGTTAACACTGATGTGAACACCATTTAAAGGTAGTGTAAGTGATTTGCAAAGTTTCAAATAATTGCAAAATGGGTCTATGTTCTGATAGTGCTCGTTACTATAGAGTGTCCTGTCCATATAAAGAGTCTCCATGTCTCTCCAGCTCTTTATAAAACAGAAAATGTATTTTGTAGTTTTTTTTTTTTTTTTTGTAGTTTCATTTCCAATTTTATCCAACCAGGACAGAGAACTCAATCAGGATACAGATTAAACAAGTGAAATTGGAAGTGATGACACTAAGAAATGAGCATGCAAAATTGGAACTGAAAACTATACAAATTAAGCTTAAAAATGGGTACTTTCTCCTGATTGGCTGAGATTTTGACACCTACCGAAAAATGTATTTTCTGTTTATTAAAGAGCTGGAGAGACGGGGAGACTCCTGTTACTGAACAAACACTCTATAGCAATGATTACTATCAGAATATAGTATTTTAACCTTTAAAAAAAATACTTTTTGTTTTAACCAAAAAATATCACTTACCCTACCTTTAAATCAGAAAGTGTTAAAATGACACTTTGGGAGTGAAAATCAACTCTAGGCGGAGTTGGGTAACACTGATTTTAATCAACTATTTAAAACAACTCCAAACACTTAACCATTACATCAGAAAGTGTTAAAATTACACTTTGGGAGTGGAATTAACTCCGGGCTGAGTTGGTTGCTCATCAATTCAAAATGAATTGCAGGTGCGGGCGGGAGGAGCTTAATTACATCTCTGCAGAGTTGGTTTAACACTGATGTGAACACCATTTAAATCAGAAAGTGTTAAAATTACACTTTGGGAGTGTAATTAACTCCGGGCTGAGTTGGGTAACACTGAAGTGATCAACTCTTTCAAATAACTCCAAACATTGAACCCAAATTAAATATGAAGGTGTTAAAATGACACTTTGGGAGTTGAAATCAACTCTGCAATGTTTAACCCTGAAATTTCAACTCTTGAATTTTTGCTGTGTAGAGAGGCTGTCTGGGAATTGGTTCGACCATCAGCTCTGTTGAGGTGTCCCTGAGGAAGACATTTAACCCCTAACTGCGCTTAGGATGGGTAATACAGAGGACCAATTTAAGGTGTTTTCAAATGTACTTGACAAATCCCTATACTGTCCTCTGTGTGTGCATATGTGCATATGTGTGTGTGTGTGTGTGTGTGTGTGTGTGTGTGTGTGTGTGTGTGTGTGTGTGTGTGTGTGTGTGTGTGTGTGTGTGTGTGTGTGTGTGTGTGTGTGTGTGTGTGTGTGCGTGCCTGCGTGCGTGTGTGCGTGCCTGCGTGCGTGTGTGTAAGTTCACTGGGGAGCAGGGCTGTACGGTCATAGATGTTTTGTAATACCCTGTGTTGACCTTGACAGACAGAACAGGGTACACACAGCAAGACCGGGAAACATGCCATAGAGTTAATTATTCTCACTCACTCACTCACACACACAGTCACACACACACAGTCACACACACACACACACACACACACACACACACACACACACACACACACACACACACACACACACACACACACACACACACACACACACACACACACACACACACACACACACACACACACACAAATTTTTTCTCTCTTGCACACGACTACACACGCCATCCCAACACTTGCATATGCACATAAACCACAGAC
>NC_137615.1:30528130-30533285 GCF_963280865.1 Gymnoscopelus braueri
ACGCACACGCACGCACGCACGCACGCACGCACCCACCCACACACCCACACACACACACACACACACACACACACACACACACATATTTCTCCTGATCATGCTCCTATAATCCATCACCAGACTCTATGTTTGCAGTTACACTAAATCGCTCTGCCATGTGCCAATGTAACATATTCAAATTCAGACCTCGTATTCAAATTCACCCTCATTTATATTCATACAACAACCCATCCAATGCCAGCCTCGTTCCTCCGTCACCGCAGCAGCTCATGCAAATGGGATGGGGGTCAAAGGGTCACAGCGATTGGTTGCTCTTATTGTCATTCATATATGCCAGACATAATATATACATTGTGGCGGGAGGCGACAGGGGGTAGAGGACTGGTGCTGCTTTAAATGCTGGCATACACATGTACAAGATAGAAGGTCACATGTACAGCCACATAGAGCAGTGGTTCTCAACCTTTTCTGGCCACGACCCCCCAAAACAATCATATTTGAACTGGGGACCCCCATCCAAGCACTTGGAATGTAGGAGTTGAGGCATTACATTTTGTTTGACTCGGTGAGTCGTTGTGAGCTTGTAGATCGGCTATTTTCAAAACCTTTGCCTCTTATATTATTTGACAATTTGGCCAACGTTTGACCAGTTTTTATAGTATAGTTTGTTGTTTATTTTTGATGCAGCAATGTTCTTTTTTCTTTTCTTTCTTTCTTAAGGCATTAAAAAGGTCTTAAAAGTCCTTAAATTGCCACCTCAACCCACAGGTTGAGAACCACTGACATAGAGGTACATGGAATTATAGACACTAGGTCTGTCTCTTCTCTCATACCGACTTCAGCTCTTGCAAAAAACAAACATGATGGATGCAGTCTCTCTTTTTCTCTCTCCCTTTCTCTCTCTCGCTCTCTCTCTGTGTCTCTCTGCCCTGTTAATGTCTCTCTCTCACACCCATACCTACACACATATTTATTCCTCCTTTCATACTTCCTCTGTTCACCATGCACCCCTCTGTGCCTGCATCAGCCCATGAAAGTGCCACTGACATCTCTGGCACCCGCGTATTGTTGAGCGACAGGGGAGGAGAGGAATATGGGAGGGAGGGGTGGTTCTAGGGACACCAGCAGGGTGTTGTCGCACTCCTTCAAAATCAAGCCCAATTCATACATTGTTGCGAACGCGGAAGGAGGCGCGCCTCCGCCCAAGTGGAGCTTACTATGAAACCCTGCTTGGCTTGTGGCTCTGTGTCTCTGTGTCTCTGTGTGTGGCTCTGTGTGCGTGCACTGCCTGTGTGCAGCCGCCAGAGTGCGCCAGAGTGCGCCAGAGTGCGCCAGAGTGCGCCAGAGTGCACTACAGTCTGGCTGAAATCCGTCTGCCCCTCGGTGACTAATTACACTCCTCGGAGAGAAATATAGCAGCTACAGTCAAAAAGAACACATCGCAAAAAAAAGCATCTACACGAGTTCATCTATTGGGATATCTAAGAATTCCATGTCATTTGTGCATATTTCAGGCCGGATGGCAAGTTCAAAAGAGGACAGTTTCGAGCTGCGTTCGCTTCCAGCGTTCGCGCGTCTTACTTGTCATATGACCACGATCACTGAAAGTATACAGATTTTCGGCAAGGGATGTATCAATTATTGGGAAGTGAAATGAGAGGAATTGATGAGAGTGGGTGCAGTCAATGAGGTCCTCCTTTCTATTATTTCTGTCTGTTTCTCGAATTAAACCTTTAGGGTGACTGAGACCTTTGCTGTCAGTGCACCAAGGCTGTGGAACAACCTGCCACTCAGTATCAGCCATGTGTGATCCTTACATCTGTTTTAAACTCAAGACATTCACCTGTATACACCCTCAGAGTTAAAATAACAGTTTTACAGTGTAGAACGCTCAGCCTCTTTTCTTTTTTTTTTTTAAAGGGAGGAAGCCCTGTGGGATCAAGTTCAGCCTGTACACCACAGCATGCGATGTCTCTTCAGAAGATAAGTAGGCTGACCTCGGGGCCATTGTCATGGACAGAACAACTCTTCAGAGACCTTTGTGAGAGAGGGACAGGCCAGCAGCCCTTGTGAGGCATGTGTGCATGTGTGTGTGTGTGTGTGTGTGTGTGTGTGTGTGTGTGTGTGTGTGTGTGTGTGTGTGTGTGCGTGTGCGTGTGCGCGTGCGTGCGTGCGTGCGTGCGTGCGTGCGT
Source organism: Gymnoscopelus braueri (assembly GCF_963280865.1). Taxonomy (NCBI): domain Eukaryota; kingdom Metazoa; phylum Chordata; class Actinopteri; order Myctophiformes; family Myctophidae; genus Gymnoscopelus; species Gymnoscopelus braueri. The sequence goes on from NC_137615.1 coordinate 30,530,323, forward strand.
GCGTGCGTGCGTGCGTGCGTGCGTGCATGCGTGCGTGTGTGTGCGTCCGTGCATGTTAAACTGGAGTTCACAGTTTGAATGATGTGAATGACAAAGATGAAACTGAGAGAGTAACACGAGATAAATAAGGAAGTGGGTGGGTGAGACTGCAAGAGAGAGAGAGAGTACCACAAGTACTTTCAACCAAGCTGTGCGTGACCTGAGATACCTAAGGCAAGAAGGGCTTTCTATGCCATCTAAAGGAACATCAAGCTAGATATCCCAATTAAAATCTCTAACCAAAAAAAGCAACCTAGACACGCTCCATAACAAAGCCCTCACCCACAAAGAGACTATTCCAGAGAGATGCCCCCTCAGCCAGCTGGTTCTGGGACTCTACTCACGAACACAAGCTCAGCCACCAAACAGAAACCCTTAGACAAACTTTAAGAACACAAAAAGAAAAATATCTTGACACATTGGGAAGAATAAACCAAAACCGGAGCCAACTGGAATGCTATTTGGCCCTAAACAGAGAATACACAATGGCAGAATACCCGAGAACACCACCACTGGCATCACAAAGATTCTGAAAAAGAAGCTTTATGTGACATTGCAAAAATAAAAATGTTTTGATCCTTAAATCCTTCAATCAATGAGCGCTGCAACTGATCAAAATATAAGGAAACCCTTGACTATGTTCAGACTTAATGAGCACAGTGTTGCAATTGAGAAAAGCCGCCACAGGCAGACCTTGCTTTGATAATGCCATTATGAGGTGGAAAGTGGGCAGCACTTTCTATCTATCTGCCCACTGTACCTGTGTGTGTACTACACACAGATAACAAATACACACAAATAATGCATTTATTTACCTACACACTTTTATTCATTGTCTCCGCCAGGCCGAAAGGCATGGCGAGAGAGTATGTTTTGCCCCCTGTCCGTCCGTCCGTCCGTCCGTCCGTCCGTCCGTGTGTGTGTGTGTCCGTCCTTCTGTCTGCGAGCAGCTAATCTCCGCCACCGTTGGCCCTGTCGCTGTGAAACTGCGCACACACACTCCCTGGATGACACAGCAGAACCTCTGCCCCACATTTTTCAGATCAGCCTGTCATAGCGCCACCATGAGGCCGACTTTAGCAAAACACATTTTTTGCTATTACTCCTACAGATTTTGTCAAAAAAACACGCAAATCGGTACACAGTATCTCTATAGCCATGTGATCAACACGGATCTGTCTGATTTTCCATATTCCATCCTGATTGGCTAAAATTGGCTTCCAAAGTATGCAGGATTGGTTCATTTGGAACAAAATGCCTCAAATCATGCACGCACCATGCGATTTCCGTGAAATTCTCCAAAGAGATTCCCACTTGGCCCAGGAAGAAATGCCACTTGAAAACGTTCACATCAGCCTCATGGTGGCGCTATAACAGGCCAATTCACGTTTTTAGCTATAACTGCACCGATCTGCGTCAAACTTTGCACGCACACTCCCTAGAGGCCAAGGAAAAACGTTTGCCCTGCATTTTTGTCTCCGCCAGGCCGAAAGGCATGGCGAGAGAGTATGTTTTCCACCCCGTCCGTCCGTCCGTGTGTCCGTCCGTCCGTCTGTCTGTGAGCAGCTAATCTCCGGCACCGTTGGCTTGATTGCAGCGAAACTGTGCACACACACTCCCTGGATGCCAATTCCGAACTTCTGCCCCAAATTTTTCACATGGGCCTTTTATAGCGCCACCAGGAGGCCAATTTGTGCAAAACATATTTATTTACAGTACTCCTACAGATTTTGTCCAAAAATCCCACAAATCGGTACACAGTATCTCTATAGTCATTTAACGAAACGGGTCTTTCAGATTTTCCATATTCCATCAAATGGCTTCCAAAGTTTGCAGTAGTACTCCTTTTTGAACAAAATGCCTCAAATCATGAACACAGCATGCAATTTCCATGAAAATGTTCTCGCATATTTCCACTATGCCGAGGAAGAAATGGCACTTGAACATTTTGAAATCAGCCTCATGGTGGCGCTATAACAGGCCGATTCATGTTTGTACCTATAACTGCACCGATCTGTGTAAAACTTTGTATGCGCACTCCCTAGAGGTCAAGGAAAAACCTTTGCCCTGCATTTTTCACATCTGCCTTTTATAGCGCCACCAGGAGGCCGACTTACGTAAAACATTTTTTTTTATATTACTCCTTCCGATTTTATCCAAATTTCACGCAAATCGGTACACATGACCTCCATAGTCATGTGATCAAGACGGATGTGTTTGATTTTTCATATTCCATTCTCATTGGCTAAGATTGACATCTAAAGTTTGCAGTAGTGGCTTGTTTTGAACAAAATTCCGCAAATCATGAACGCACCGTCCGATTGCGGTCAAACTTTGCACGCACCTTCACACTATGTTGAGGAATAAATGCCACCCTTTTAACATTGGCCTGTTATAGCGCCACCAGCAGGTCTAATTTAGCAAAAACATTTTTTTTGCACAAAATGCCCCAAGCCATGAATGCAGTGTCCACATTGGCCTATTATAGTGCCACCAGGAGGCCACAATAACCTACCTGACCTGGCGGAGACCTGTGCTCCGAGGAGCACTTTTTCTAGTTAATAATGAATTTCACTATTCCTCGTAGGGCTATATATCCTTATGTACGTGCATTTCTTATTTTTGGTTTGCTTCAATTTCACAGTGTGAAATGGTAAAGGTATGTTTCCCATGCCAATAAAGCCCGTTTGAATTGAACTAAATGGAGAGAGAGAGAGAGAGAGAGAGAGAGAGAGAGAGAGAGAGAGAGAGAGAGAGAGACAGAGAGACAGACAGACAGACAGACAGACAGACAGACAGACAGACAGACAGACAGACAGACAGACAGACAGAGGGGGAGAAGAGGGGGAGAAGAGAGCATCGAGACAAAAGGATGAATAACAAAGTAGTGAAGCTTTGTGCTTCAAGAAGCCATCCATTGTACA
>NC_137615.1:30535985-30580985 GCF_963280865.1 Gymnoscopelus braueri
GAGAGAGAGAGAGAGAGAGAGAGAGAGAGAGAGAGAGACTAGTTGAGAGAGATACAAAGAAACAAAACAAAAATCCTTCTTTATGGTATGATAATATAATTGTAAAACTAATGGACACACTAATGTTCATTAACACAAATAGGCCTACAAGGCTAGGAGTTCAGGGGAAAACTAGCATTTCTGGTAGTCACTAACACGTTCCTGACACCTCATTTTTGGGAGAGTGCAATTTAGTGTTAATTTATCTATAGAAAATGTACCTGTAAGGGTCACTGAGGAGAAACATCACTGTGTAGTCAAGTTTATAAAACAATAATCTCTCAAGACAGATTCTGCAAACAGCAGAGTCAGAATAAACACAGAAGCACCCGGGAGGAAGTGGATTATGTAAGGGGACGAGCCAAACCAAGTTCCTGTCTCTACACACAAACAAATTAGGTGGTGCCCCCAGAGGCAAAAACCAGCCAAATGGGTTCAGATTGCTAAAACAGCAACATGGCTGCTCACCCCATAGATATATATAAAGGCTAGATGACTCACCCGCGCTGCTGGCCAATGGAGTACGACGGTGCCACATGGCGGCCATCTTGAAACAGTCATTCATAACATTATGTCTATGGTGCATATACTTTAAAATAACCATAGCGTGCTCAATTTTCATCCGATTTTCAAACGGTTTGGTGTGTTGTAAACACCAAAGATGTAGTTATGATACTGCATACTTAAAATTATATATATAAAAAAAAAAACATGATTATAATTATAAGTATGCAGTATCATAACTACATATTTGGTGTTTACAGTACTGTGACATCAGGCATGCATGGCTATATATGACCATATTGTCCAGACACAGACCCAGAGCCACTGACAGATAAGAATAATACAATATAGTAGAAAATAAGGATAACATATGAAAACAAATGTAATGCAAATGTGCTCAAGAAGGGTATAGGAACTTATATAGTCCTACCCCTTCAATACCTTCTGCTATACACTCTAATGTGTAGCCTATCTGTCAATCTTGGGTTTATTTTTGTTTTCTTTGATTTTACTGTCTGCTGTTATTGGCTCTTTCATTCGTTTTTTAATTGCTAGATAAACATCCCCATGCAAAACACTGAAGCTTTTTCTTCTCTTTTTTTGACCAAAATGGGGATCTAGACCTCTGTATGTCTGTGGTGAGATATGTGACTGATAGACAGTGATTTATGACAGCATTCCGGCTCTGTGTTGCCTACAAGGGCCTGTGGCGCGTTTGCATCTGAGCAATCCATCTTGTGTGTCTATTTTTGTTTTTGTCTATTTTTTGTAAAAACTTATTTTTTCTTAATTTTTCCTGCTTTTATTGTGAACATTTCTTTTTAAATTATATTTATTATTTATTTTCTATTACATTCCACTGTCTATACTAAATTTTAAATCATGTCTATATGTTTGTTTGTCAGGTACATTTCTTTATTCCACTGCATTTGTTACAGATTTTTTGTCTTTATTTTTTGAAAAGGAAAATGTGACAGCAATAACAATATGGGGGGAGGGGTGGGGAAAGGGAGAAAATGAAAAAATGTCTGACTGACTTCATGTCTACACTGTGAACCTAATAAAGATATTTGTTAAAAAAAAAACACTGAAGCTGAACTATGTGTCTGTCTGAAACAGGTAGACAGTAGGCAGCCTGAATAATATTTGTGTTATAACTGGCCAGCAGTTTGTGGACAAAGTAGACTCAGCCCCATGTGTTTGAGTCATACTGTAATCAGTGGTTCCCAAGCAGTGTGTTATTATGGGTCACGAGTAAATAGTCCCTCTTAGTACAAATATTATGAATATTATTGTATTAAAGAAAACCAAAAGAACCAATATGTCTGAGTCATAGTGTTGGGGGCGTTGTCAGACTACCCGTTGTACCTGTCTGTCTGTGTCTCTTTTGTGCCCATATATGGAGATGTCTGTTTCTGTCTGTCTACCTTTGTCCCTTTTATGCCCATATATGGAGATATCTGTATCTGTCCATTAATATCTGTCAGTCCTTGGCCCTTCATGCCCATATATGGAGATCCCTGATGTCATCAGTATATGCCCATATATTGGAACGCCCATATATGGGCATATATGGGCATAGAGCATCGCAGTTCCCGCCCACTTCCTGTTTTTTCCTGGTGCCGGAAGAAAAAACTCAATGCATTTTTCCATTGACATTTCCAAAAATATTTATATCTATTAATTTAAGCCTTGAATCAAGCCATCATGACATGACATGAATCATGACCATAAAACGTTTTTTTCTGTGATTTTATTTTATTTTATATTTAATTATATGATATACTATATTTAATAAATACCCTTTGTTTTGCCGTTTTCAACAAAGAAAAATCACAGAATCAAACGTTTTATGGTCATGATTCATGTCATGTCATGATGGCTTGATTCGAGGCTTAAATTAATAGATATAAATATTTTTGGAAATGTCAATGGTTGGATCTGTGGCTCTGGACAACCGGATCTCTGTAACTGTCAGTCCTTGTCCCTTTTATGGTCATATATGGAGATCACTGATGTCATCAGTATATGCCCATATATGGGCATCCCCCTTTAGCCAATTTTAATACAGGATTAGATAGGGTTTAAGTGGTTATTCATAATGTATTTATGAATAAACAAATTTCTCTTTTGGGTCTCTCAAGCTAAAAAGTTTGGGAACCACTGTTGTACATACTCCCATTCAAATATTAATCCACCACAAGTGAAAGTTGCTCTATCAAATTTGTACCCGAGTACTTGCTTTTAAAAGTATTTATGTATTCAAAAGTATGCTTCGCAGCATTATAATTTTGACATTTAAAAAAAATCTTTAAGATTTCTCAAAAAATATCAATAGAGAAAATGGCAGACCTACAAGCTCTACAAAGATGTTTGAAGAACAGATTGATTACATTTCCTTCTTGCTTTGTAAAAGAAAACACACTCGCACCCAATCTCCTTGCAGTTATGAAGCCATAAACAAGTGTTTGCAGCTGCCACTGGCTCCAAACAAATCAATCTGCATATGCCAACACAGTCAGACACTCACAGACAGACAGGCACACACACACACACACACACACACACACACAGGCACGCATGCACAGAATAACATAGGGCTGGGTGGTAATCGGGCAGCCTTGGCACAGTGCCCTGACTGAGACTCTAATGCACATCACTGGCACACAAAAGGAAACCCACATGAAGAAAGGAGAGAGAGAGAGAACAAAGCGAAGCAGATGGAGGAAAGGAGGAATAAAGATGAAGATGAAGAAAGCATACCTCTTCTGAGCTGCGCATCATCATAGGAGGCGTGATCTTCTTGATTGGACTAGTTTACTACACTCTAGTCTGCATGTCTGTCCATTTGTATGTCTGTCTCCGAGTTTAATCTGTCTGTGCCTGTCTGTAAAAGTCTCACCCTCTGTAGGTCCTCTCTTTCTGTGTCTGTAATATATCTGTTTGTGTTTAATCGCTGCCAGGAAATTATTGTATTTCTGTCTGTCTGCCCGTCCATCCGTACATGTTTGTGTGTGTAGGTCTGTCTAGGTATGTTGTCCATCCTGTCCCTGCATCACTGTATTTGTCTGTATGTATCCCTGCACATCCTATGTCTGTCTATCGATAACAGAATAGAACGTGTTCATGTGGTTCTCCCTGCTTGAGACGCAACACCAGTCTGTATACATGTCTGTCTGTCTGACTCTAGCCAGTAGAGGCAGCAACACAAACGTACACATGGGCATACAGTCTGGCAGTCAGTCAGATAGACAGATGGACACCCAGACACACAACCATGTTGGGGAGAAATGCTCCACGTCAGTCAGATGTCAATAGACATTATGTGCGTGGGTGTGTGTGTGTGGTACATGCCGTACATGTTCTTAATCATGTCTCCCCACTATTATTGACCTCCAGTTTTCCCAATGCCCATCCAAACTGGGATCTATAATATACATCATATATGGCATAGTATGCCATACCCCCCCCCCCCCCCCCCCCACACTTTCCATTCTCTAAATTCAGTCCCATCACGCCTCAGTTCATCAATGGCTGGCAGTGTTTGCAGCCATAACACAGCTACTGTGATGAACAGAGAGATGGTGATATATATTGTGGAGAAAGACACAGAAAGAGGAGATTGGAAGAAGACAAGACAGAAAGAAAAGGGGGAGAGAGAGTGAGTGCGAGAGAGACAGAGAAAGGCTGGATCTTTGCCATATCCTTCCTGTTGTGAGCTAATGAAGCAAGCAAAGGCTTGGACCCACTTCAAGCACAAACACACACACACACACACACACACACACACACAGAGTACAGTAACGAGTTCTGGCAGTGTGCATATTGTGCACATGCATTGTGCTGATTTCTAACGTGTACACACCTTCCACAAAACCACATGTATGCCAAATTGAAGCCTTTCACCTGGTCCTAGTGTGTGTGTGTTCGCAGGCAGACTTGTGTATAAAAGGGAGGGAGGGAAGATGATGAGAGAAGAGCAGGAGAAATCAGGTGGAAGAAGAGGGTTGAGGAGAAAGAAGATGGTGGAGGGAGGAGAAAGGAGGAAAAATAGGGAATATGGGAGAGGGGAGGAGGCATATAGAGGAGGAAGGAGGTGAAGGGAGAGGGGCGGTGGTGGAGAGAGCATAAGAAAGGAGGGAGGAGATGGCAGGACAGAAGAGGAAGAGAGAAGAGGTGGTGGAGGTAGGAGAACGGAGGTGGTAAGATGTGAGAGAGGATGAGAAAAGATGGAGGAAATGGCAGAAAATATAGATACATGTATATAAATAGAGGTTCTATGATATTCTATTGGAGATTCTGGAGGAAAATCAACACTGCACATTTTTTGGGGGGCTGACGTTTCTTTATTATTATTACCCTCAAAACAAAGAGAAACTAAAATTGCCCACCAGTAAACTACTCATCAGCTACGTCATTTTTAAATAAAATAAAATTACATTACCATTGAAAAAAAAAAATGCAACACTGAGGGCTAAGGGAGACATTCAGTCACAAACCCCCTTTTTAGTTTTCAAAAACATGTTTACGTGTCCCTTCATACTCCAGTGTGAATTTGCCCAGTTGTCATTTCCTAAGTAAGCAGGTTTCATTCTTTTCAAGATGGAATATCAGGATGGCAGGTTCAGTTCCGCAGCCCTGAGGGAGGTTTCTCCAAGAACTTCAAAGCACCCACACCAGACATGGCTTTGATCTGTTCAAGGTGTTTGTGCGGGTGTGAGACACCAGTACTTTGAACCATTAAGGAAACCTAAGCCCAGAGTGTTCACATTCATTTCATTATATTCATTATAAATTAGTATTTATAAAGTGCTTTCCCCTTTTTTGTCTTTATTTTATCCAACCTGGTCAAAAGAAGGTCTGATGTGCAAGGTGACCATAAGGCACTGCAAAGCGAGCCCAACAACCAGCTTAGAGATAAAAGAAACCAAAAGACATCAGGCAGTTTTTTTTGGGGCACCAAAGTAAGGAAAAGAAAAGCAAAAAATCATTCAAGTAATTTTCTTAAGTGCTAAAAAGCTCAAGCATCTCAGCTCAGTAAGAGCTTAGCGTGGTTAAATGAAGGCTTGCGCTTTACATCAGCAGTGGGCACCATACTACTATATATACAACTCCGATTTGCTCTTTGACTTGATGAGTCACCCATCTACGCCCAATGCTGTTCAAGTCAGATTAGATGGAACCGATGTAGGTCCAAACATTGTAAACATTGCTAAGGCTGACCTCTCTGAGGCAAAAAAATATCTAACTCCTCTCCGCTTCAAGTACATTAAGCCGATGGCAGTGCTTGTCAAATGGTCAATAACCAATGACAGCGGACAGGTCTGTTTGCCACGGGGGGCCAATGGCATCGATCCGTCACCGGCACAACCAGTAGTCTAACAACTAATTTAGTGAACTTCACTGTGATTGGTCAGTTGGCATCTTGGTAGAGTTGAGAAATGACGAGTGGACCGAAATGATGGCAACATCAGACAAATTCCCTCTGAAAGCGCTGTCTCTCTCTGTCTCTTAGTGACACAGGTCCTCCAGAGGTCTGACGCTTTCTGAACTCCTCTTTCCAATCATCCTCCTCCTCTCCTTCATCTTTGTTTTTCAGTAATGTCTTCCTCTTATGTTTGTGTGTCTTCATTTCTCCCTCCTCCAGGCTCTTCTGTTTCTTCTGCTTCTTGTGTTTAATCCTTTCCCTCATGCCATCCTGGCTGGCGGGTGACCTCTCCCCCTCCTCCATCTCTCCCTCTCCATCCGCCTCTCTTCTGCCTCCGCTCCACTCTCTCTCTCTGTTCCATGGGTCGAATTCACCTCTCTGCCAGCCCTCTCCTTTGCCTGGCGTCGGTCTTTCTCTGGCCAGTTCCTCCTCCTCCTCTTCCTCACTCTGGCTGAGGTCGGGTAGGAAGGCTGCGACGTCCATCACTCTCACAGGCTGTGACACCGCTCTCTCCAGGTTCCCTTCTGTCTTTCTATTCCTCTCCCACTCTCTCTCCCTCTCTCTGCCCTTTGACCTCTCTCCATCTCGGTCCACCTCTTTCTCTCTGTCCCTCCCTTTGTCTCTCTCTGTCCCTGGAGTCCCAGTTCTGTCTGTGTTCATCAGCGTGATTGTGTCTGAGCTCTGTGGGCTGGCAACACTCCCGAAAACCCTGTCCCAAGATCTCCAGGGACCCTGATCATCTTCCCTGCCCGCACGCGAGGCCTCTACCCAGTGCTTGTCTCGCCCTGCTGACCCCCGTCTCACCTGGTCTTCCTCCACTTTATCATTCTTTATTAGGATCTGTGTTGAACCCCACCCGGGACTGATCTCTCTTGGCTGGTTGGGTTCTGACCGTCCCTGGAGACTCGTGGAGGACTTGAAGGGGAGTGGGCCTCTCTCCCTCCCCGTGCTGTAGGAGGGAGGCAGTAGGGAGCTGTGGGCTGAGCGAAGGGTACCGGGAAGTCCGTCAGGGGGTGTGTGATGGATTTTAGGATCTTGATGAGGAGGACGATAGTTATGATGACGATGGTGGTACTTCTGACCTTCCTCTTGGTCTACGGAATTGTCTTGGTGGATTTTTGGAGTAATGTAATCAGGAACTGGATTGTATTCAGCAGAATGACAAGGAGAGGAGTCTGCAGAGGAGGATGAAGAGGAGGAGGAGGAGGAGGAGGAGGAGGAGGAGGAAGATGAGGATGAGGACGACGAAGAGGACGACGAAGAGGAGGAGGAAGAGGAGGTGGAGGAGCAGTGTTCCTTCTTGCTGGCTCGGTCAATCCATTGATCCTGAGCGCTCTCTTCCTCTCTCCTCTTTTGCTCCGAGCAGATCGAGGAAGAGTAGTGAGAGGAGGAAGGAGGTTTTATGTGTCGGTCGGGGGCCATTTTGCAGCTCTCCCTCTCCTTCCCTCCCTCTCTGCTGCACTCTTTATCCCTCGTTCCATCTTTGAACCACTCTCTGTCATTTTCCTTCGCTCCGTCTAGCTCCCTCTCCACTGTTCTCTCCTTCTCTTGTTCTCTGGCTTTCTCTCTCCCTCTGCCAGCAGGGGAGGTGCTGGCTTTAGACCGTTTACTGTCAGGTATACATTTATTGTCAGATCTAATTTTACAGTCAGGCTTATCTTTACGGTCTGATCTAGTTTTACTGTCAGGTCCAGCTTGACTGTGAGACCTATCTTTACTGTCAGGTCTGTCTTTAGCGTCAGATCTAGACCTACTGTCAGGTCTATCTTTAGAGTCAGATCTAAACCTACTGTCAGGTCTATCTTTACCATCAGATGTCATTTTACTGTCAGGTCTGTCTTTAGTGTCAGATCTAGACCGACTGTCAGGTCTATCTTTACCATCAGAAGTCATTATACTGTCAGATCCAGCTTTACTGTGAGCTCTATCTTTACTGTCAGGTCCAGTTTTATAGTCAGTTGTATCTTTAGGATCGGATTTCATTTTACTGGCAAGTCTATCATCAATGTCTGGTCCAATTTTGTAGTCAGTCGTATCTTTAGGATCAGGTCTAATTTTTCTGTCATGTCTTTCTTTGCTGTCATGTCTTTCTTTGCCGTCAGGTCTATCTTTGCTGTCAGGTCTTTCTTTGCTGTCAGGTCTATCTTTGATGTCAGGTCTATCTTTACTGTCAGGTCTTTCTTTGATGTCAGGTCTATCTTTGATGTCAGGTCTATCTTTGATGTCAGGTCTATCTTTGATGTCAGGTCTATCTTTACTGTCAGGTCTATCTTTACTGTCAGGTCTATCTTTGATGTCAGGTCTATCTTTACTGTCAGGTCTTTCTTTGATGTCAGGTCTATCTTTACTGTCAGGTCTATCTTTACTGTCAGGTCTTTCTTTGCTGTCAGGTCTATCTTTGCGGTCAGGTCTATCTTTGCTGTCAGGTCTATCTTTGCTGTCAGATCTATCTTTGCTGTCAGGTCTATCTTTGCTGTCAGGTCTATCTTTGCTGTCAGGTCTATCTTTACTGTCAGGTCTATCTTTACTGTCAGGTCTATCTTTGATGTCAGGTCTATCTCTACTGTCAGGTCTATCTTTGCTGTCAGGTCTATCTTTACTGTCAGGTCTATCTTTGCTGTCAGGTCTATCTTTGATGTCAGATCTATCTTTGATGTCAGGTCCAGTTTTACAGTTAGTCGTATCTTTACAGTCAGTCATATCTTTATTGTCAGCTCTAGTTTTATTGTCAGATCTATCTCTGCCACTAGAGGGGGCCAGAGTCATGTCTGAGTGCGATAGAGGGGTGGACCTCTTCTCTTTCTCCCCTTTCTCCCTCTCTGGCCTCTCCCTGTTCTTATGTCTCTCCTGTGTTGTCTCCGTCTCCTTCGGTCTCTTTGTATCACCCTCCCTGACTTTTGTCATGGGGACGGACAAGGGAGGGGCCATGAGGCCACTGGGCTGAGCTCTGATCTCCCCCTCTTCCTCTTCATCAGATTCTTCTCTCTCCCACTTGGAACGGGGCATCTAGAGGAGAGGGAGGGATAGGGTCAGAGAGAGGAAAAACTGGTGTAAATTAGACATTGTGCACTAAGAGCAAAAGGAATGGTGTGTGTGAGTGTGAGTGTGAGTGTGTGAGAGTGAGAGTGAGAGTGAGAGTGAGAGTGAGAGTGTGTGTGTGTGTGTGTGTGCGTGTGTGAAAATACACCTGTATAATAACTATTTCGTCCTCAGCAGAAGTAGATCTGACTTGGGAGTATTCTTCCAGAGTCTTCACCACTGTCTTCCTGTGCTGGTGTTCCTCCCCGCTCAAGCCTCCTCGGCGCACTGGACTGCCTCCTGCGGAGCTGGTGCTGCTTCACATACAGGCAGACAGGAAGAATACTTGTGTTCATGAAGGACGCAAACAAAGGCTTTATTAATTGTGAAAAACACAATATGTACAAACTGAACTTATTCAAACTGAACTTATAAAATGTATTCATTGTGTAAGCCTTAGTATTGGAGAATGTAACTTAAGAATGTTAAAATTAGTAAGTACATTAGCAAGATAGGAACTCAAGCTGTGTCTAACCTCGCGTCACCAGGCTTTCCACACGGAGATATACCAAACGAAACGAAACGATTATACCAAACTAAACACATTTTAACGAGGGGAATCATTTTGGAGGTGCACCGGCGCTTTTGGTTACTGCCATGGTTTCCTGCCGTGGGCTATATTCATCTAGACCGGATCAGAAAACCACAAAAGGAGTTGATCCCAGGCTGGGATGTGTCTAAAATCATTCACTACTAAAGTGAGCTCATCCGATATCTAATGTTTCATGCCTTCATTACATGTCACTAGGGTGTACAACAGTATATGACTGAGCTACAGGTGACAATCACTATAGCACGTATGACATTAGTCTAGCCCAGTGGTTTTCAAACTTTGTTCTGTACTGGGAAATTAGAGTGCACAGTACACAGTAGATAAAAAATGTCTCCTCTCCTCTGTGTGCCATTTTTCTTTCAGCGCATGGGTCCACAATAAAATTGTTCTAACTATACATTCAGACAGCACTACAAAATGGTGAACTCACTAGTGGACAATATTGTGAATGATTTCAAAGTATGTGAGAATTGAAGTACATGCAAGGAACTAAGTAAGTGAGAACTGAACACCCGTTTTTGTATAATTTTATGTTACATTTTCTATAGCTGTCTTGCTGTGATTACCTCTATTTTAACCTGTTTTATGGCTTTTACAATAACTACAGTTATCGTATTATTATTAGCCAACTGGCTAATACTGGCACATTCAAGCAACGTCGATTCGGGTGCTCTGTCCCTATATAAGCAAACTTGTAAATAAAAACGAAAAAATAAATACTACTATTGTACATAGATATTGTTCAATATATATAATAGGATTAAATGTTACATTTTGTAAAGTATAATTGCAGATTAATCAAATAATCAAATAATTGAATTAATCAAATAATCAAATAATTGAATAAATAGACAGACTAATCGATTACGAAAGTATTACTGGTTAGCCACTGCCATAGCATGAATGAGAGATATAATGAACCTCATGAACCTCACTGGTCTGGGCATGTCATGTAACAGGCCAAAATATTCTTCGAAAATAGGTGAACATTTGACGAAAATAATTTTATGAGGACCCTGACCTGGCATAGTCCACTATGTGGTCTGGAACCCTTTCTGGGTCTGGACCCCTCTGGTGACTCCTGCTCCTTTGTGCCTTGGACCCATATGACATCGACTCCTCTCCTTTGCTCCTCCTCCTTCTTTCAGCTCCCGGCATCTTCTTTCCTTTTCGTTTGGACTCCATCACCATCTCCTCCTCTCCCCAGGCCCTCCTTCTCCTCTCTCCCTCCTCCTCCTCCTCCTCATGCGCTTGTACAGCTCTAGGTTTTGATCCTTCCTTCTCTTGTCCTTCACATTCCTTTCCCCTCTTCTCTCCTTCCTCCTCTGCTCCAGGGCCTCTGCTCCTCCTACTGTCCTCTCTCCTCCCCTGCTCTCCAGTACGGGTTTTTCCTGTCTTGTCCAACACACTCTCCTCTGTTGCTCTGGTGCTTTTGTTCTTTTGTCCGCCTCCAATAGAGGAACCGGTCCATAAATCAAGGTCTTCCTCCCCAAAAATATTAACTTCAAAACTCTTTCTGCTTACTTCTTCCTCCTCCTCCTCCTTTATATTGATCCCCCCGCGCATCTGTCTCTCCTCCTCTTCCCAGCTAGCCCTCTCACTCTTCTTTCCCACCGTCTCTCCTTTCGGATTTTCTTCAAACATGGTCTCCTGTTCTCTAGCCACCTCCCTCATTTTATCGCTTTCGGCCTCCCCTTCTCCTCTGCTCTCCTTCTCCCATTCCTCTCCTTCACCGGTATTCTCCTTCACCTCGCCCACCACCTGTCCTCCTCCAGCCGAGGTCTTCCTCTTGGACTCCCTCCGTCTCTCGCCATCCTCCTCCTTTTTTAATTTCTCCTCCGGCCTCCTCCCGTCCAGGTTGATGTTGATGCTTATCTTCTTCTTCTGCGGCGTCACCTTCATCCCTCCCTCCCAGATCTCTCTCTCCGTTAGGGGCTGGGCCTTCACCCACTCTTTCTTCTTCTCCTTCTTTCGTTTCTCTCTGTCTGGTGGATTCGAGGACAGACTCTGGAGGGGTTCCTCCTCCTCTTTCAGAGACCTGTCATGGCAGATCTCCTGGGAGACGCTAATCTCTTTCTCCCTTCTCTTCCTCTCCTCTTCTCTCTTCCGTTTCTTCCCCTCGGGCCTACTACGGTCCAGAGCTGGGCTACCATCGGGCAGTCGGTCAGCATCTCTACCCACCCTGCCTGCCTCTGTCCTGGGCGTGTTTCCCCTGTCTGTCTCCCTGCCCTCCATGGAGTCTGGATCTGCTCTTGCCATTCTCTGTCTGTCCTCTCCCTCACTGTCCTCTTCCGTTTGTCTGTCCTCATGACAGCCTTCTCGATGGTCTGCAGGTTCCACTGGTTTGATGGGAGGAAGGGCTGAGGCATCGTTGGTGATCGGTTCATCACACAGCGGAGTGCTGCCGCCATGGCTGACTTGTCCAGCGGTATCAATCCTCTCCTCCTCATGGATGTTGTCAGTTGAGTCTGAGGCACCGGGGAATGACGACGACGACGACTCCCCTTCTCCCGCCCCTCGCCCATTCTCCTTCTTCGTCCTCCTCATGTGCTTCTTGCATTTCTGGGCATCGAGGTCAGCGGTTGTCGAGTCAGTAACAGTCACAGAGAGTTTTGTGACTGGCAGGCTGCCGTACTTTGCGACGCACCTCTGCTGGTACGTGATTGGCCTGGCTACGTCTCTGGGAGGAGGGGAGGAACTGCGTCTGGCTCTGGACTGCGTCTGGCTCGGGGCATGCGGGGAGGGGCTGTGCCTCCTTTTGGTACGCCTGTGGGAAGAACGGTGACGGGAGTGCGACGACGATGGGGGGCTGCATCTTCTTTCTCCTCGGGCCTGCCTCCTGTCAGGGGGAGGAGGAGGAGGAGGAGGTGGTGGCATGGGAAAGTGCGGCGAGAGGTGCTGTAGGTGGCTGAAGTATTTCTCGTACCACTCCCTGTACTCCCTCTCCCACTGCCGGTGTCTGTCAGGATCCCTGCCATCGGAGTAGTGGTGGTTAGCTGCTGTTTTCATGTTCCTATAGCAACCACCCGCAGAGGGCCTCTGCTGTTCCGCCTCCTGCCAGCTGCCTGACGGTGGTCTCCTGCCAGGCTGCTGCTGCTGGTGGTGTTTGTCGTGGCGTTTGTTGCCAGAGTGTGCTGCTGACGGCGGTGATTTAGACCTGGAGTGGTAACTGCCCCGCTGGGATGACGAGGAGGAGGCCGTTGGGGAACGTGACCGCCGGTAGCCGTAGCAGGCGGGGCGACCGTCACGTGGCGCTCGGGCGGATTGCATCCGCTGACGGGAGCGAGATCTGGCCCTGAAGGAGACAACAAATTCCAGACATTTTAAGACCATTTTTATATTTGTTCAAATTAAATATAAGATTGACAAGTCAAACGAGAAAAGTTATATTATTTATATAAACATTATATTTATTATTTATTTATATACATTTACAGAAAAATATCTTGAAAGTACAGTAAACAGTATAATAGACAAAGGACTATTGGAAGAGTACAAAAGAAGATATCCTATATTAAAATTGGCTTACGGGAGGACCGGCCGGCCGGCGGGTGGGCCGACCATGTCATCATGCTCATGTCACCATGACTCAGCCATAACCATTTAAGGAGTTCACAATGCAGCTACACCCAAATATGGAGTGTGTTGTCTAACCTCAATGTGTCATCATGGCATCAGGCGCAAACAAATCAGTCAGCTCCACATATGGGCACAAAAGGGGGCATGCCCATATATGAGCATATACTGATGACATCAGGGATCTCCGTATATGTGCATAAAAGGTACACGGACTGACAGATACAGAGATCTTAGTTACACAGGCGTAAAGTTCTCACTATAAAAATATTGTCGTGGAAAATTACGTTTTCACTTTTTGTGGCCAATCAGTGAAAATCATTTTTTTTTAAATGTTTATTGCCTTGTTGTCAAATATATAAAACACAATGTAAACAGACAGGCTGATCAATATGGGACGCGGTTGGTGCCATAGTTACCGCAAATTAGATTTCATATTTTATTAAAACTCATCAGTTGATAAGGTTATTCGGTGTATAAGGTATATTAATAGGGTGGAGTTTAATGTCACTATAATTAAATTCACTAGAAATTATTACAACGCAATAAATGATTATTATTATGATTATTATAATAATGTACAATTATGAACATTTAATTAAAGCCAAAACATTTTTTCATATCAGTCCCAATAGGACAGATTAATTTGATATGGGGTCCATGACCCCTGGCCTAAGGGACAATATACTGTACATCATTGTAACAAGATCTATCAGGAGCTGCTACTGACAGAGATGTTCATTGTGGGGCATGACTGTCACATACTTTGGCCGGCCTGTTTGTGTGTTTGTTAGCTGGTGTTTGAAACTAGGCATGTTTCCCTCAGAGACACCCTGCGGGATGTCATTTCAACTGCAGTATGAATCAACACATCAGCATACATGAAGCCTGCAGACATGCATGTGCGGTATTCTGCTGATACATGGCACTTGGCCTTCGACAGAAGAAATAACAATGAAGTTGCATAATACCTGCATCTGGTGGTTCTGCCTTGGGATGGTGAACGAGATCTGGAGCGGCTGAAGGAACGAGAGGAGCTGGAGCCGGAGTAAGAACGAGAGGAGGAGCTGCTGTGGGATGGACCTCGATGTGGTGACCTATGTGAGAGAATGAGAGAGAGTGAGAAGAGCAAGAGAGAGAGAGAGAAATGGTAGACCAGTATTTTAATACGTTTTTTTTTTCTAGCATTTATTAGACTTGCATTAAAGTTCAAATATACTCAACATTTCAGAGCAAGGCACGGAGTTGCACCGCTTGTCACAGTGCTCTTCACAGTGCTTTGTTAACCAAGAGTGTCAAGTACAGCAGCAGCGCTGGCAGCCCCTCCCCAAAATCTTTGTGTTGCCAACACATTTCTTAAGCGTCTGCGCATGTAGCAATGTGATCAGCCCTTTACAACACATCGCCAATTAAATAATAATAATTATGACGTAGACGTGAATGCCAACTGAATAGCCTATACAGTAATTGTTTATTATTTAGTAAGTATAAAATGTAAGTCAATTGTTTTTCAATATAAAGAAAGCTTTTTATTACCATATGTTGGAACATGTGTCCACATAATACATAACTTTTCTTGGCCTCATATGTAGCAGTCAATCACTAAATCCAGCTTTGAAACTCCAAAGTCAAGGTGGCCGCCAGCAGCCTTGAACCTGGTGGGGAAATGATGCGTATCTGCGCAATTGAGCAAGGATTCCCAACATGCATAGATTGCTTACCTAGATTCACCAGTAAGTGGCAGTGCATAATTATAATTAAGCTAATATGGGTAATTAAGTTGGCAAAGTGACCCAAATGATCAGCCGGTACTTTGGCATCCCTGCTTTGCAGTTTATAAAAAAAACACAGTGGTTGACTCAATTTCCATAAGGTTGCAGTGTACAACAGTATGAAAGTTTCTGCTGAATACATTTTATGATCGTTGCAAAGCTGCAGCATGTGTGGCTAATTTTGTATGAATTTTCAAACTGGAATTTCAGACTACTGTTAAGAGCAACCATAAGGAGAATTGGCACCATATTATACATGGATTTGGACTGGATTTGGACTGCACCGGGCCTCTGTGCAAGTTTGTGTGCATTACTGTTCATGGGAAGGCAGTTTTTGTGAGAAGATAACAAGTCCCTAATAATAATAGTAATAATATGTAACTTAAAGTAGCAGCTGAAAATAATGTGTTTTCATCTGCCTAAGCTACATCTTGCATCCTGAAAGTGAGAAACGTGCATGTGTCCTTATCGCATGTGCCA
The DNA here is from genome assembly GCF_963280865.1 of Gymnoscopelus braueri. NCBI lineage: Eukaryota > Metazoa > Chordata > Actinopteri > Myctophiformes > Myctophidae > Gymnoscopelus > Gymnoscopelus braueri. The sequence continues at coordinate 30,551,416 of NC_137615.1, forward strand.
GTAAGTACTAAGAAACCCTGTAAATTGTGTAATTTCACCATAACGTTTACTAATTTGTCATCAGTGATTCAGACTGAGAGATATTATGTACCTGGAGTAGGAGCGTCTTCTCTCCTTCTGGAGATTCCTGTATTCCAGCAGCTCTTTGGCAAAGTCGTTGGTCATGTCCTCCAGCTTGGATTTCTGCCTGGACCTGCCCGACACACGGCTGGAAGGACTGAAAGACACACACACACACACACACACACACACACACACACACACACACACACACACACACACACACACACACACACACACACACACACACACACACACACACACACACACACACACACACACACACACACACACACACACACACACACACACACACACAAATAAGCCTTTTTTTGTCTTAAATTTTTATCCCACGATTTTGTAACCCATTATTTTCACCCAGTGCCAATTGCCTATGTAATCCTGGGCGCTACTCTCCCTCTGCCAGCCTAGGGAGAGCCCTGAACTGAGCTCATGCCTCCTTCAATGCATGAAAAGCTAGCAAGCCGCTTCTTGGGGAGTTTCCCCGGTAGGACGTAGCGCGTGGAAGGAACACGTTACTCCAACCAGTTCCTTTTCCCCTCCATCAGGCAGTATTATAGAGACCAGGATTACTGCGTGTTTTTGTGAGGGAACCTACCGTAGAGGACACGGGGAGAACATGCAAACTCCACACAGAAAGGCCCTTTCGCCAACCCCACCTAGGGTATGGGCACTGTGATGAGGCAGAGGAGAGGACACGCCCACGCCACAGTAAAACGCATGCGAACACGAGAGTTCTACAACCGATTTTCGCCCACAGACACTTACCGATGGTCTGACAGTGGTTTGGTGGGTCACAGTAATATGGTAGCGAAATAATTAAATGTTTGGACAACAATAGCCAGCCTTGCATTCATATCTAATCTAATGAATCCTCCATTCACCTTTCTTTCAACCTCCTCTGGTGTCTGTAGAGCTGCTCCTTAGGGATGAGGGGAGGAATGGAAGAGGTGGGAACAGCGGAGGACAGTGAACCTCGGAAGGGGGTCCCAGTGGGAGTTGGGGGTGCCCACGGGGTCACCATAGGGGGTGGGTAGCTGGTCAGAGGCGGCTGTCCAGGGGGATAGGGGAAAAAGATGGGTGGAGGGGGAAAGAGAGGAGGATGGGGAAGGAGAGCTGAGGAAGAGGAGGCGGAGGAAGAGGGGGGGGCTTGGGGGGGAGGGAGGCGGTGGTTGTCAGAGTGGGGGGCTTGCGGGGGAGGGAGGCGGTGGTCGTCAGAGTGGGGGGCTTGGGGGCGAGGGAGGCGGTGGTCGTCAGAGTGGGGTGCTTGGGGGGGAGGGAGGCGGTGGTCGTCAGAGTGGGGTGCTTGGGGGGGAGGGAGGCGGTGGTCGTCAGAGTGGGGTGCTTGGGGGGGAGGGAAGCGGTGGTCGTCAGAGTGGGGGGCTTGGGGGGGAGGGAGGCGGTGGTCGTCAGAGTGGGGGGCTTGGGGAGGAGGGAGGCGGTGGTCGTCAGAGTGGGGGGCTTGTGGGAGAGGGAGGCGGTGGTTGTCAGAGTGGGGGGCTTGGGGAGGAGGGAGGCGGTGGTTGTCAGAGTGGGGGGCTTGGGGAGGAGGGAGGCGGTGGTCGTCAGAGTGGGGGGCTTGGGGAGGAGGGAGGCGGTGGTCGTCAGAGTGGGGGGCTTGCGGGAGAGGGAGGCGGTGGTCGTCGGAGTGGGTCCAGCTACTGATGGGGTGATCCATGGTGGAAGAGGAGCTGCGGAGAGACGAGACATACAGTAAGACATCAGAAGGGAAAAAGAGTACTAAAGCAATACGTACTGTATGGTAGGCAAATACCTGGACAGACACACACACACACACACACACAAACCTCTCCCAGGTGGGTGGTGGGCCAGACTGTCTGAGAGGTGGACCTGTGTATTCAGAAAGAAAAGTGTTTTATTTTTTTCCGAGCAAAAATACTCTTCCTCAGTCTGGTTAAAAATGTGTAGATTGAATACAATCTTTCCCTCATAATCGTCTTCACCATCATCGTTTCTTCGAAGAAGAAAGGAATGTGGATTGTTTGGCCACTGTGTTCACTTCCTATTGCTTACTGTTGGTTGTAATAGTTATGAAAAGAAACTTCTTCTATGGTTGTGATCCTCCAGACTCCAGAGGTAAGTGGATTTAGCGCCTGATTGCGCCCTTGGTTGCGCAATGTGTCATGCACCAAAAATAGCAGATCTGCCTGCTCACAACGTGTGCGTGCTGCTACATGTTGAAGCTTGTAGATCTGCTATTTTCAGATCTACAGCCACACACTGGTTCGGTGGCTTGGTCTGTTGTATCTCACCTGATGTTGACGGCTGTAGGTTTAGACTGGTTGACTGGGGTTGGCCTGCCATTGGAACAGGGTAACCCTAGGAAAACAAGAACAATAATAGACACATTTAAATATAAGGAACTGACCACACAGATGTAGACACTCTACGAATCAAAGTCTGAAGACAGACTGAATTTATGTAACTACACATTTATCTCTGAAGCCATTTTAAAACAAAACATTTTCAAGTCTATTGGTAGAAGCAGTGACTGCTGCAATACTAAAGGAGAACAGACAAGAAATGCAGCATACATTGCAAAATGCATAGACTGCTAGAAAAGGTACCACTGCGGTGTGATAATATCCAATATATATTGTACAATGTGTTCATTTAACAGAGGCTTTTACTGTGTACACATAAATGTGTGTTAAGTGTTGGTGTATTGTATGTGTGTACTTACCACAGGTATAGGTGGTGAGGAGGGACTGGGTGAGTCGGTAGCAGAGACCACGACAGATGGGACAGTAGCAGCGGTAGCCATAGCAACAGCCGTCTCCGCCTCAGCCTCAGCATCTCTGGAGAAACATTGCATCAACACAATAACAGTCATACTTCCACAGGTGAATTTTTCGGTGTCCGATCGATGTGAATTAATTCAGTCACAGATTGCATAGCTACAGTACATGTGTCAAATAAAAAGGCAACATTGTTGTTCAGTGGGCTGGGATCCAAAAGGTGGCCATGAGATGTTCTGACAGGGTCATTGTGTTGTCAGGTATACATTATACTGTATGTTTTATTGTAATGCAAGTCTAATTCATTCTGTAGTTCATTATTAACACAAAATGTTCTACTGGGTGTTTTCAGGCACACAGTATGTATGTGTGCGCGGCTGCGCTCGCATATGTGTGTGTGTGTGTGTGTGTGTGTGTGTGTGTGTGTAGTATGTACACGTGTGTATGCATACTTGGCAGGTGTATCCAGGTGATTGTGCTGGTGCTGAGGGGAGGCCACAGGTGTGCTGTAGGAGGAGGAGGGGCCTGTTGCTATGGGTGGAGTTTCATCCAGTTGAGCCAGGGGAGGGGTGTCTGAGGCTGGCGGGCGCGGCATTAGAGGGTCCTAAGGACAGAATAGAATAAGTTATGCCGATGACGCTCAACTGTTTTTCTCCTTTTACCCCTCTGCTACTCAGGTTGAAGAGTGTATCGCTGCACAGTGGATGTCTCGTCTTCCCACCACCTCAAGCTGAACGCAGAAAAGACAGGGCTTCACTTCTTCTCAGGTAAGTCCAGCCCCATGCAGGATCTCACTATTTCCATAGACAACTCCCTGGTGGCTTCTGTTTCAACTGCTAAGAGCCTGGGAGTTGTCCAGGGCAGTCAGCTCTCATTCAAGGCATACATTGCATCGGTTATTCGCTCCTGTAGGTTTACACATTATAACATTGGAAAGATTAGACCCTTTCTCACCCAGGAGTCTAGCCAGCTCAAAACTTGACAACTGTAACTCCCTCCTTACTGGCCTCCTGGCATGCTCAATTAAGCCCCTCCAAATGATCCAGAATGCCGCAGCACGCGGCACGCACCTTTTACGCTCCCTCCATTTGCCTACAAGGCAATCAAAAGCAAGGCACCACCATTCCTTCAAAACCTGATCCAAACCTACAACACCTCCAACTCACTAAGATCAGCTAACACAGGAAAGCTGTCTGAACCTTCCCTAAAATACTCAGGACAACGCTCCACACATCCCAGACTCTTCTCCCTTCTGGCTCCCAAACTAGGGAACAAACTCCCCGTTGCAGTCAGATCTGCAGACTCGCTCCCAATTTTCCATAGTTGAAGACTCACCTCTTCAGACTCCACCTCACCCGCTAGCACTGCACTCTCCATGTACCGCTTCCTGCTACCTTATGTCTTGATACATGCTATTTTTGTAACTTAGGTTTGTTTTCATGACCACAATGTTAAGAATGTAATTTAGATGGCATGTTATTTAAACAGATGCTAGGTTCATTGTACAGATTGTTATTTTGACACTATATTGTTGATGCTAGGTTCTTCGTTTACCAGGGATCCTAGTTTCTTGAGACACTACACTGTCTCTCTGCATTCTATGTATGTGGTTACCTCTGGATATGAGTGTCTGCTTAATGCCTAAATTGTAATTGTTAATTGTAGAATAGACAAAATTCAAATATAATTGAGTATAACAGAAAATAAAACATTCTGTTATTTTACACAACAGGAACTTTTACAGTGATAGGAGTAATAAGCAACAGATTCACATGTATAAGGAATTACAAATGGTAATACAAAACTAAACAGAAGTGCTAGCTCACTGCACTGAAAATCTACTTTTTCATTGTTGTATCCAAAGCGTGTTCCCAGAAGGATCGATCCTGATGTTGAAAGTAGTCAGGGAATACACTCAAACTAGAATGCATGGTTTAGCTTGTTCATACTTTCAATCTCTGTCGTACCTATTTTGGGCATGTAAGTACATATACATGGATTAAAGCAAAAAATAAAATCTCTGAAAATGTTTGTATGGCCTAATGTGCGATTTGTGAAACATCCCAAACTATCAAGATTATAGCGAAAATAGCTTATCTACAAGCTCTCAATGCGTTGCAGACGCATATTTTCGCTGTGATGGCTTCTATAGAATCCAAATGACAGAATTGAGATAATAGCATATCTACAAGCAGTTACTTCTGCCGGACGACACTGTATTTGATAATATAATTACATGCCCAAGTTTTAAGTGGTTAATTCCTTCACCACTCTTTTTTGTTAAGATTTGTTGCTAATTCAAACAGCTGCTAATAGTTAATTACAGATACTCAAAGGCTCCTTTAAGAGAACCTGCAACTGAGACCCACCTCATTATCACACTGTAATTATTTCTGAACAGCTTCAATGACACAGGTCTGAGGCTGTTATTTTTTGTCGTAATCTAATCCTCCTGCCAAACCCAAACCTCAAACATTGTCATTAGGAACCTCTAAGTGTTATTGTGACATTAACCTGCTGGCTGCGGATTGGCTGGTAGGCCCTTGGGGTTCGCAACTGTGAGGAGGAAGGAGGGGTAGGGGCAGGGCTTGGTGTGGGAGTCAGGTTGGGCGTTGTGGTTTGGGACTGGGAGTTACTAGCTGGTTTCTTCTGGTTCTTGGCATAACCGCTTTCATTCTTGAAGTTGTTCACGGTCTGTGAGGGGACAGATGACAAAACAAAGATATAAGAGTAGATTTAGGTTAAAAAACTCAACCCTACAGCAGCTAGCAAATGTGGGCTTTAAGAGATTCTAAATGCCCAGTCAAAACATCCATCCATTAATCCACCTTTCCTACCATTCATTCAGGGTCCAAAATGGACTTTTTGGCGCAAATGCCGAAGGAAGGTAATCTGAGATTTACCAGTGAAAAAAAATATTAAAAAAAATATATATATATATATATATATACATATATATATATATATATATACACATATATATATATATACACACATACATATATATACACACATACATATATATATACACACATACACATACACATATATATATATATATATATATATATATATATACACACACATATATATATATATATATACATATACATATACATATATATATATATATATAATTTGTTTTAATTTCCCCGAAATTTCACACAGAACCAGGAGATAACACGATCCAAAGATTTACTGCTCCATTCAGTCCTGGTTAAAATATTAGAGAAATATTCTGAATCTCTGCTCCTGTGTTTTACCGTGTATTTTTGAGCGAAACATGCTATTTTCAACTGTATCGGTATAACAAGCGAACGGGAATCGCGATGACTTTTTTTCTTCTCTTTCAAGTAAGCATAGTGAAACCCTCCGTGATTAGCAACCATCAGGGGATCGATCATACTGGAGATAAATATTCTGTGACTACTTGCAAAAGGTTGTTTATGACAGGCCCATAGATTTATTTATTCACAAAGACAATGATCAAAAGTAGGATTTGAACCGTGCTTAAATAAATCTTCTTACTGATATATTACGATATGAATTAGAACACAAACCAACATAGTTAAACAATAAAATTCTAAGTGTAATCTTTGAATTGCCGTTTTTGTTTAAATGTGCTATACAAATAAACTCGCCTTACCTCTGCTGAATTCATACTCTATTGTGTGAGAGTGCCAGTTGCCAAAAAGAACAGGTATAAGCTAACAATGCGTAATATAGCTTTTTGCAGTACATCATACATACCACTAAGTTGGCCATTGAAGGGGACAGGTTGGGAAAGCTACCTGATAAGGCAGAGATGTGAAATGATCAGACTGTGTGTGGAACCACCTTACCCAACTGCCAGAAGAGAGGGTTACGAAAACTATATTTAATTGGAATAGAAGATGTAATCATCCATGGCTAAAAGGTCTCTTCAATTTTTTTCACTTTCTGATTTAAATGTATATTTTATGAATAACCTTCATTGTAATATGAAAACGGTCAAACATAAATTGTCAATGTTACATCAGGAGCAATGGAGGGTGGACATTTGGAAACAAGCAAAGTTAAGAAATTAGGTTCAATTCAAAGAGGACTATACCACTGAACCTTATGTTGCATTTAATTTAAGCCATTCAATCCGGGAACACATCTGTGTCATTTTAGATTATTAGCCATAACCATTATTTTATACCTTGGGCTATTCAAAAACAGCAGATATACAAGCAAATCTTTGAGCGAACATTTGTAACTCAAAACTTTGCTGCTTCAAGGGGGGGTCCCTGGAACAAAAAAAAATTTGAGTTGGGGGGGTCCGCGGGCCAAATACATACATTTTGGGGATCCTTGAAATGTTTTCATTGTTCAAGTATATCTGCAATTTTTTTAATAGCCAAAGAAATTTGAAATGACACAGATGCGTTCCCGCATTGAATGGGTCAAAGAGAGGACAGAGGTCCCTGGTGCATTCTGGTGCATTACCTCTGGCAGTTGAGGTGGGTAGTATACTGGCATTCCTGAGGAGCAGCGATTGTGTGTTCTTTGTGACCTGGGAGTTGTGGAGGATGAGTTTCATTTTGTTTTTCTTTGTCCACTGTACAATGATGTAAGAAATTCTTTATTTGAAAAAAAAATTGTTCAATAAGGAAGTTTTTGTTTTAGGAAAATTCATAGAGACAGGCATGGCAGTTGCGTTGGACTGGAGAACGATGTATCCGTAACTCACAGCCTGGACAATCAATATGTTTATGTATTCTGTATGTGGTGTATCTTGGTGTATGTACATTTTGTAGTAATGGAGTGTCTTATAAGCCTGTGCATCTTGTGGTGCAGGACACTATAATAAAAATCTATCTATCTATCCACATCAGTTCTTTTCAGCAAGCAACACCATCGCACTATGGAGTATAAATTGGATTTTAGTCCTCACTACTAGAATCAAACTGTCACAGCTGCTGTGTAGATTTAGCAACTTGATTAACATCCAAGATTCCATGTACCGCTGTGGAAAGGTTCCCCGGGGAAAAGGTACAGTAGCTCTGTTGGGATATCCCCACAATGTACTTTGTTGTAGTAGTAGTAGTAGTAGTAGTAGTAGTAGTGAATGAACTGCTGGCTGCCAGTTTCGCCATCATGCAGTAATTCTGTTAACTGTTCCTTTGTATACAGATAAACTGCAGTGTCTCCTTGGCCATTAATTCTACCACATTATCTGAAGCAGCCAGGTTTAGCAGTCAAGTTTTGTCCATAGTTGACATGGTGAGATTCTTCGATCTTATCTTGATGAGCACCACGACCAAAGCTCTAGATGGTCAAGCAGAGAGCCTGCTTGCAGTGCCAGTTGAGCCTACCTTGCCCCAGGTGCTGTATAACCCTTAGAGAATACATGACTTTAGCTAGGATTGATCGGTCAGCTGCCATATCAGTCCTACAGTAGGTGATAAACGGTGTTAATATACAAGCTCACCTCGATTTGATTCACATCATTATGCCGTGATTGTTCGATGAGTATGATTTTTTGCCCATGTTTGGCTCTTTGTGGGTGTCAATTTTGCACCCCGCTTTCTTCCAAGCACCCTCCCATTTACGATTCCAGCCAACCATCCAACTATCCACCCATCTCTCGCTCACCTGTCGAAGAAACTTATTGGCTATGAGGGAATCAGGGGAGACATCCGATTGGCCACATGTGGGGCACACATGCTCATCAGACTCCAGCAAGGCGGTACGGATACCTGGGGGGTTGGAGAGAGATAGAGGGGTGAGAATAGGTAGCGTAGACAGTTTTGAAGAATCTGTGTGTGTGTGTGTGGGGGGGGGGTGCGTCAGACTCACATTCATCACAGTAGCTGTTCTCACAGCAGGGACTGACCACGGCGTCGGTCAGCGTCTCCTTACAGATCAGACACAGCAGCTCATCTGGGATAGGTTCTCCTTCGTCCTTTTCTTCCTCACACTCAGTCGGCAGCTGGGGGACAAATGGAGGCCTCTCCTTCTTCCCCACAGCATATGCCTGACTACGCAGCAAACACACACACAAAAAAATTAGAAATTACACACAACATACACAATCCTATATTAAAATTGGCTACTGGGAGGGCCGGCCGGCGGACCACGGCCACGTCACTCTGACTCAGATGTAACCATAAACAAAGCCGATACGCCCACATATAGGCAGGACCACGGCCATGTCACTCTGACTCAGTCATAACCATGAACAAACCCAATACGCCCATAAAGGCATGTCACTATGACTCAGTCATAACCATAAACAAACTGATACTTCCATATATAGGCAGGACCACACACAGAAAGTACATACTGTACACACAATACCCACAAAACAATGCACATACACAAACACAACTCAAATGATCTTTAGCCTGCATTATGGAAATCTCTGCTACATGTCTGAAGGGGAGTTACACACACACACAGTCTAGTCTGTAACCCGTACTCACGCGTCTATAGGGTTGATAGCATAGCGTCCACAGCTGGTGAGCATGGCTCCTCTCATACTGGGGTCGTCCACTTCCACCATGAAGGAACGAGGGATGCCTGTACTTTTTCTTATCTTGGGAGTTGCCTCAAATGTTTTATCCTGATGCCACACACACACACACACAGATGTTTTATTGCAACTGGTTTCCAACGTACATATACAACTACATGGATGCAGGTGAGTTTAACAGTGTATGACAAGTCTCCATCTCACCCCGTTGGTGGGACAGTTCCTGATGTGGTGTCCGTTCTTCCCACAGCGAAAACAGGTGTAGCTGGCAGGAGGCAGAGTAAGCCCCTTCTTATTAACATAACTAGACATGGAGATACAGAGACAGACAGATAGAGAGAGAGAGGAACAGATTAAGAAAGACAAAGAGAAGGATGGCAAAGAAATTAAAACAAAGGAGAAGGGTGTAAGATAAAGGACTGAACTTAATGATGTGGAGTGTCAGGGTTTAAAGGTCACAGGGTCTTGATTTGAACTCACTTCATGGGGTCGTAGTCGTGGTTGGACTGAAACATCATGGCTCTGATCTTGTCGTCCTCTGACCCATCAGCCTCTACCAAATTAGCGGTCTACACACACACACACACACACACGTATGCATACGTTACACAAACGTCAAAAGGGCCTACGTCCATGGTCATAAATATAATAAAACAATGGCTGACACACACACACACACACACACACACACACACACACACAGTACACGCCTTGGCAGTTCTTTTGCTAGATGACAGTCGAACAAAGAACACTGTGTGTTGGTTGTACTGGAGGGTCAGACAATGCCTTACGACAGATAACTACTGGCAGAGAAGACATCTCACTTTACCCATAAAATAAGGCTTGTTTGTTTCCTGCCTTTCTGATGAGAAAAAAACGATTTGAAAAAACAGGCAGACAGCCTGCAAAGCATCTACTGTAGTACAATACAGTACATTCCCCAGTCAACCAATCCACATTGACCATCATCTGGCTGGTTGCTTCTGCTACCCAACCTCCATCTAGAGGACAATCAATCATGTCAAAAGTCCAGATCTACCATTATAACGACATTAACTCCAGCTTCCCTATTCGGGGGCAAACATTTGGTCAAAGTAGTCAGTCTACATGGTGAGAGAGAGAGAGAACAACCAGGTGCTCAATGGAGATAAAGTTGAGTTAAAAACGTAGGTGCTTCTAGGATCAACGGAAACCTAAACTTGAAAGAGTCAGTCTACATGATTGGCTCTTTTCACCAAATATTTTTTGGTGTAGAGAGGAAAAAAAAGGAGTGGCCAAGTATTAGACCCCTGGGGGACTCTGGTCAATGAAGTGTATAGAGTTTAAGTGGATAATAGCAACAAATAAGAGGATTTCAAAATTAATAGTAGCAATTCATGGCCTTTGGTATTTCTCACACAATGAAGTAACTTAATTAACTTTAAAAGCATGATGACTTGTAATAGCAAATCAAGCTAACCAAGTATGTTCGAATTAAAATGAATAACTTATAGCCAACACTATGAAACTGAGGTCTGAGGTTGATTCAGTGATTAGAGGAGGGAATCCTTGGTTGTTATGAGATCAGATATGAGATCAGTCCACACAGGTTCTAAAAACATTTTCCAAGTTTTATTGACAAAAAAGAAAGTACATACACATAACAGAGAAAGCAAAACAATCTTTGGAAAAACACAAGCCGTTTTCATGTACAAAGGAGCCTTTTAGAGCCCACTCCTACAAGCAAACATACAATATGTCAAGGGTCAAGCTGAGGTTGACATGTCCACTAATGACCTTTGACAACAGAATAGATTTCTTATTCTTTTTTTCTTTTACATCCATAACATTTCAACTAGAGCTCATTTAAAAAAAGGTCTACAGTTTCTGACACCGAGAAGAAAACACAATACAAAATCTAGTGTATAGCTTTTCAGATTTAACACATGAACAGTTAAAATGAACAATATTGGACTAACAGTACAGTGTGAACATACCAAATTGATTAAGTTGTACTAGGAAACGCACACATACTGTAGTTTAGTAATAATATAAGCGCCTAAAATGTGTTACCACGCAGTTAACCATGAACCCTAGTGTCCCTATTCTGGGCATGTCATCATAGGCAAACATTCAGCTAAAATAGGTGAACATTCTGCGAAAATAGCAGATCTACAAGCTCACAACTCGTTTAAATCGTCTATTTTTGGCTAAGAGATTCGTTGTAGAGGGGTCAACAAAGTATATCAGGTTTAAGTGGTAAAACTAACACTGAGGGTTGTGCTTTGAGTGTAGTAGGAAAAGGAGAATGGCTGTGATTGGATCCAAAAGGGAACCTATTCCCATAACAACTATGTTCGAATTCAATTAGGAAAGAAAATGAAGAGTATACCTTTGACAGAATAGCCAGGGATGTTGAGGCGGTGTGATCATTCACCTGTTTGAATTAAGGATAAAAAGAAAAGAAAATAAGTTTCACCGATGCAGCAATCATTACATATCGCACACAGATGTGCATTTTCATTGGAAATAAATTGTGTCCAAAAGCATTATAATCTTAACTAGAAAAAGTGCTCCTCGGAGCACAGGTCTCCACCAGGTCAGGTAGGTTATTGTGGGGCAGCAATGTTCGGAATTCGGATGAAATATGAAAAATCGTAAGGAATAGTCTTGATCACTTGACTATAATGTGTACCAATTTGCATGATGTTTGGAAAAAATTTGTAGGAGTAATATAAAAAAAAAAAAAAGCAAAATAATAGGGTAATAGGGCAATCTTAAAAGGGTGGCATTTGTTCCTCAACGTAGTGCGAATGTGCGGGCAAAGTTTTACCGCAATCAGAGCTGCGTTCATGATTTGCGGCTTCTGCATTTTTTGTTCAAAACGGGCCACTCCTGCAAACTTTAGATGTCAATCTTAGCAAATCAGGATGGAATATAAAAAAAATCAACAGACCCGTCTTGATCACATGACTATACAGATTATGTGTACCAATTTGCGTGAAATTTGGATGAAATCTGAAGGAGTATTATCCCTTTTTTTTTTACTTAAGTCGGCCTACTGGTGGCGCTATAAAATGCAGATGCAAAAATGCATACAAAGTTTTACACAGATCGGTGCAGTTATAGGTAAAAACACGAATCGGGTTGTTATAGCGCCATCATGAGGCTGATTTGAAACATTTCATTTTCCTGTTTTGTTTAATGACTATCGAGATACTGTGTAGCAATTTGCGTGTTTGGGCGCAAAAGTGGGGTTGTGGCACGACTGAAGGAAATATTTCATCATAGGATGGCATTGCTGCGCACACAGACTAGAGCTCGCTGTCAATGATGTCGTTAAAGAGATGGGAGCGTTAAATAATTTCAAATCATTTCTTGACAGCCTCTACTCACTATACAGCACATCAGGAAAAAATTGTGTGGAGTTGAAAGAATGTGTAGACGCTCTTGATATCCAGCAGAGATGGGAAAAGTACTGACTTTCTGTACTCGGGTAGAAATACAATTACTAAATGTGTTTTGCAAACATCGGCCTCCTGGTGGCGCTATAACAGGCCCATGTGAAGAATTTGGGGCAGAGGTTCTGCTCTGGCACCCAGGGACTGTCTGTGCACAGTTTTGCTGCAATGGGGCCTACGGTGCGGGAGATTAGCTGTTCAGACGGAAGGACGGACACACGGACAGGGTGCAAAACGGCCATGCCTTTCAGGCCTGGCGGAGACAATAAGGAAAGTGAAAAGTCAGTCCTGTTACAGGACCTCCAGCGTTAAAACATAAGCACACAGCGACAGATGTTCTGACCCCTCCTGTCCTTACAAAAACACATTTGTTCAAACACACAGATTGTTAGGTTTTTGCTTGAATGCCTAGTGCCCGTTTGGCCGCCACCATGCTTCTATGAACAGCTTCCGCATTAAATACTGTGCACTGCATTTTACACGTGTGGGAGGTGAACTTGCGAGAAGTCCCTGTGCATTTATCATACTTCTACAGTGCCACGGCTTTAGTGAGAGAACATTGACTTTGAACCATCTGGTTTTTACATAAAAGATGGCACTACAACTAAATGATTACACTAATGTCTTTTAAGTCGTTAAAAACAAACATAAACCCCCTAAAAAGGCTATAAGGTGTGTTCAGTAATATCATTTGCGTCACTTTGACAAATTCCCCTCCACCAATTAACCCATTAAAACCGGGAACGCATCTGTCATTTTAGGGTTGGCTATTCGCGCTGCCAGCTTGTACATCAGCCATTTTAGATATTTTTCAAAAAATCTCTTCTGGGGGTCCCTGGCACAAAACATTTTCAGATGGGGGTCCTTGGCACGAAAAAGTTTGATAACTACTGATTTAGAATGCATTTGTAGAATCGGCCTCAGGTCTTAATGGGTTAAATATGACTCGCCTCCAACCACGGCAGATGTGCTTGCTACAGTATAGTGTATTAACACACGCTACCATACAGATTGCTTACATTTGATTCATCAAAATAATTCCTGGATTGTAGTTTACATAATGAAGCACGTCATCTACACAGTGAAATGTTAATTTAACTGAGAATTTTACTGTGCGTCAATACTGGACAATCAAGCTTTGTGAATCTTGACTGACAATTGGCATCTCCAGGATGGAAGACATTTTGACTCTCGCTGTGTAAGGGTATCCACATATCAAAAGTCTAACACATTGCTCAATAAGTAATAAAGAAAGGATTGCATTGGTTTGAAAGAATTATATACGAAGGTATGTACTGTCCAACAACTCAATAGATTCATAATAGTCAAGAAATGAGGCAGATGGTTCTTTTTTGACGAGAACTAAGATTAGTTCATTGTATAGGATTCTAAGAGAACCGTTTTTATGGTTCCATAGAACCTTCTTTTGAGTAGCACTTTTAGCAAGAGTGCATTTCAATACAAAACAACCAAAGACCTACAAGATTAGAGAAATAAGACAACCTCTGCACTCCATCTGCAAAGTTAGCAAGTCTGTAAAAGTTGCTCTCATGTTGAGACATGAGCAAGTGGTGATAAGCCTTGTACACCCGAATGAACCTGACTGTCTGCTGACTTGGCACTCTAAAGACAGTTGGTTTATCAGTTCTCATAGCTCATCTGTGTCAAACATGACAATGTGATATGGGTTGTTCCACCCAATCGGTTATCAGCACTCACAGGGAGAAATCTTGTACAGTGGCCCAGTCTCCCACTGTTACATAATAACAGCACAGACCTGTTGAATGAACAGCTGACTAATGAGGGAGAATGAACACTTTGCACACAATGTATTAATTGTTAAAAAAACAAACAAAAAAAAACAAGAAAACAAAATCCCCAGACATTTGTGTTGTTCAGCTGAAAGCAGCTTCTGCTGAAAATGTGTTCTTTTAATCTGAACACTACAGTTTACACTCCATCCCCCCTGGTCCAAATGAGCGATCACAGATGGTGTAACTGTAGTGTACATGATGAGTCTTTTTTAAAAGGATTTCAATATGAAATATAACTCAACCCAGAATAAAAAGCTCAGAGATGAAACCAAGCCTTGAAACATTAACAGACGGTAGCAGAGTTCCTCATTATTATTCGTTATTTTAATGTTAAAAGTTGGAATATTACATTACGCCAAGCAGTGCCATCTCCATACTTCAGCACCTCAGAACGTGTCTTTTGTAGGGGAATAATTGGTTCAATTGTCTATCTTTGGGCTATGACAAGATACATTTGCATTTCTTGGAGTCAAGGTCTGGCAATTTGACATTTTGGAAGTAAATGGAACTGAGCACACGTTTTAACAACAGGTGTTGTAGTGGTGTTGGCAGTGTGTGCTGTAAGAGAGGAGGTGGGGTGGGTAGGGGTTTGGTTACATACTGCTTTGGAGGCTCTGAAGGCTTGGTGGTGGTGGTCTGAACGGGCACTGAAACACAATGAGAAACAATGATTAGTCAGAGTTGTCCCCATGAGTTTCACACCTAGACAGCAGGTGAAGATGTTAGGCCTTTAAATTTCACCTCATTTTGAAAGACAGCATATTCTTGGCTATTCATCGATTGTATTCCTGGAAGGTCACCTCAACGTCATGTAAAACATTTTGTACCACTTCCATGTAGAGGGCTTGGGAATTAACTGCAGTATCATCAATCTCCACATCATTTCGTTTCTGGCTACAAGTCTTGTCCCTGTGGGCTTTCTTTGTATGAATGTATTGAATATTGTCCTTTAAGGAAAACCAACTCTATTCTAAAGGCCAAAAGTTGACATGGAGCTGAAGGTTATTATATTGTATGTCAACAGAAGTACTACTTGTTTATTGGAAACGGGGACAAACGGGGTTCGATTTGTAGAAAAAAGAAAACGGAAGGGGGGGTATTTTCTTAACCACATACTTATGGAAGCAGGGAAAAACAAACAGGCATATCCCCACCAACGATAAATATGAATTACCAGAGATGGACACCAAAAGCAGAGGCATGGACACCAAATGCCCCCCCTCCCCCCCAACCGCAGCAAATCAAACCCTAGGGACACACAGTGGGGTAGGATCAGCCCCAAAGCAAATAGAAAAGTATAGAACGGACGTTTCCATTCATGGCTATGCCGTGCTTCTGTGTCAAGCGGTGAAGAGGAAGTACTCCATCCATGGGGGCCTCAGTCTGTGTGATGAATTTGTTAGATGCGGAATGGTTCTGCATGCCATGCAGATCCCTGTATCCATTGTAATAAGCATAATCAGGTCCCCTGGCAAAGCAAGTGGCAGTGAATACGGAAGTAGGGCGCTTATGACCCACATATACTATTTTATACCTAATCAACCCTGTCCAGTTATCTGGGTCTCTATCAATTCTCTTATCAGTAAATACACTCACACACACACAATTTTGTTATGGGGCTGTCTGGATTATGTTCCTACAGCACTCTTTAGCTCTCATCCTTCCCCACACTTAAGAATGCTGAATGAGTTTGTACAATGAAGGATATCAGTTCCCTATTGTCTTCACTACCTAAGCCCACACGTATATGAATTCTGATTAATCCTTGTTCATAATTACATACAGTACATTTAGGAATACATCTTCCTCCTTTCTTGTAAAGGGTGATGGAACAACTGTATTTCATCTTTGAAATTCCAATGCGAAAGCCTGGAAAGGTAAAATAAAATTAACATGGAACAAGTTTACGCTTGAAAGAGATAAAATAGGCTTTTCCACTGTTAGGAATGTTGACCTATGAACATGCATGTGGGTTACATGTCTTTACTTGAATCTAATACTGATACGTACAGTATAACACTTGCATTTGTCATGTACAATAAGAGTCACAGTGGTTACTGAAACAAATTCCACAAGCTTAGTTGGAGTTCAGGTGATAAATGCTAGTTATACTATGCGGATATACAGTATGTTGGTTACTTGTTCACGTGCTTTGTTAAATTTGTTTTTGCTTGACCTCAAATGCTAAGAATGTTATTTAGATTTGGTGGTTTGACCACCTGGTATCCTAGTTTCTTTGAAGCACTAAATGGTTTTCTTTGTGTCACCATTTAAGCCTGACTTCATCTACAAGCTCACAGATCTACAAACTTGTGACGCGTTAAGGGTTTGTACGATAGATCGGCTATTTTTGTTACGTGACACCCACGCACAACGAAGTATAACAGGGCTTTAACCCTGTCATTTGTTAGGCTTCATGCCATTATTTACTCTAATCTCCCACGTGTAAGTCACTCTGGATAAGAGCGACTGCTAAATGCCTAAATTGTAAATTGAGAAACAGAAATGGGAACACGACACCGACCGCCCTGTGCAGGTGGCTGAGAGCTGTGGTCCAACATCTGTTCATTTGAATAACTGAACATTTCGACTGATTCACAAGGAAAACATGTAGGGTTTCACTTGACTGCCAGAATTATTTCAGATTTTTTGCAGTTTATTGCCAGAGATTTTTCCATTGAGATACAGGAGCCGAGATACAGAATTTTTAAGTTTTAAGTTAACAAGGAAGTGGATAGGAGTCTAGATCTTCAAAAAATCATATCTCCTTGGTCTTTGGTTTTTTTTTGTTGAAAGAACAAGTATACTTGATCTTGGCAATCAATGTGTTAATATGTGAAACATGATGGGACATATTTAGAATCACTACTATTCTCATGTATGCCCAGGATCAGATGTATGAGGTTGTCTTCAGTAGAAAATGGAAAACAAATGATCAAACTAATGGAGATAACGTACAGCAGCTTAACCACTTAAATAAATCCTAGTTGACTGGAGTCCCCAAGGGGTCTATAAAAGATTGTGCAAGCAACATTCAAAACTATAAAAAATCCAATACCATTCAGGTATTCACAATACCTGAATGTTCCTCACCGTTCACATACCAGAGTCTACCTCTAGATGCCAAACGAATACACTCAAAGCATGGCAAACGCTTATAGAAAAGGGAGTCTTCATTTATACCATACAGGACTTTTAAGTGTTGTGAATCCAGAAACAGTGCCTTTGTAGGAGTGATATTTCAATGTTCCCTCCTTTATGGTAAAGTCAAATGTTTTCATTACCAAAGCTTTAATTAGATCTTCAATTTGATGTCTACAAATACAATACTCTGATTCTGTTCTTTAATTTTCAAAATGTCTGTCCCAGTCCCACTATATTTGACTTACGGTATGGTATATGTCTTGCCACTAGAGGACTTGACTCCCCCCATGGGAATTCTCCGGATGATGACAGAAGAGTTCTTTGAAATGGGGGCATCGTCATCTGTGTACTCTGATGAGCAAGAGAAATGAGAGAGAGAGAGAGCCATAGATAGAGATAGATTTGTACACAGATCCATAATGCTGAGGATGGTGTGGTAACGTGTCACATCACTTAAGTGTTAGATCTTATCTACAGGATGCTGCAACACTTTAACCCATTAAGACCTGAGGCCGATTCTACAAAATGTCTTCTGAATCCTGACAGTTAACTGAAAAAACGTATATCAGTGGTTCTCAAACTTTCTCATGTCGAGGACCCCAAAACATATGTATTTGGCCGCGGACACCCCATCTCAAACTATTTTGTTCCAGGGACCTCCCAAAGCAAAAATTTGAGTTGAATGTTTGCTTTAAAAAAAATAATATATATATATATATATATATATATTGAAAGACAAATGTTCATGATTTAAAAGAAATAGCAGATCTACAAGTCTCGTGCCGCGCTATGAGCTTGTAGATTTGCTATTCTTGAATAGCAAAAGCATAAAATATGGCTAAAATCTAAAATGACAAAGATGCTTTCCCCCGGTTTTAATGGGTTACGGTGATTTTATCACCCGTGAACAATTACCGTGGAAGTGGTGCAATTTCCTCTGTGCTCATGTCATCGAAATGACACAGGCGTCTTCACTGATAGATTCTGTGCATAGAACATGTGAAAACATCCCATCGCTTAAAAAACAAAAAGACAAAATCTTTCCCCATTCGTTTTCATACATAGGCTACACAGTAGAATGTGTTCATTTATGCACGTGTAACTCGTGTAAAGAGCACAAATGTAAATTTGTACTCTCAATTAAATTGAAGGAAAACTTCACTTGATTTTCAATCAAAATCCCACCGTTCTGATCACGTGAGGAGATCACCAATATAGTGTGGCAAAACACACCCTAGGATTTCTATGTATTTCTTTGCAACACTACATAACTGATCTCATCACATCAGACTACACCATTACAGCATATTGACCACAATGGAAATAAGCTCCCAGGGCTTTTTGTGTTATCATTTGAGCATTGCATAATTGTAATTGCTGTACTGTTTGCAATTTGTTAACCCATTAAAACGGGGAAAGCATCCGCGTAACCACTTTAAGCATTCATTTATACTTTGGCTATTCTAAAATAACAGATATACAAGCTCATAGCGCGGCACAAATCTGCTATTTTTTTAAAGTCTTGAAAATGTGTGCAAATCTTTGAATATATGTATTTTTAAAGCGAACATTTTTTACTCAAATCTTTGCTTCTGGGGGTTCCTGGAAAAATATATTTTGAGATGGGGGTCCGCGGCAGAATACATAATTTTGGGGGTCCTTGACATGAAAAGGTTACAACACCACAGTGATATGTAGGGGATATGTACCTATATGGTTTGTTTTGTTCTGTCAGTATCTATGTTGTATATGATCAGCTAACCAGTGTATCAAAAAAAATACTTTTAAATGTTGTAACTATGTCTGAAAAGGTGTCATATAATCCAATGAGGGATGGGCCAGGTGGCATGACACTTGATAAAATAATTCATACATTCATTCACATAAGTTTTTCAGAAAACTGTTAAGATTTAGAAGACAATTTTAGAATCAGCCTCAGGTCTTCTCTTAATGGGTTAATAACGTATTTAATCAGGAAGAACAAAGTGATCATTTAGGTAGAAAATCGTTGGGTTTTCCTATGACAGCCTAGTGAGCCTACTGATGATTGTAGGCTACTGTTTGTTTAGCAGTGCAGGTAATTCATGACCAGGAACATAGTTCAGATCATGAACAGCATGTAAGAAGCTGCTCCGGTGGTAGGTAGGTAATGCAACAGGAATTCTGTCCATTCATGAGGTTCATTGTCCTGAGGTGACACTTCTACAGAAGTTGCTGCCATCATCATCATCAACCCCCCCCCCCCCCCCCAGCCCACACCCCCCCTCGACCCCAGCGCGGTGACGTTGGCAGCCAGCTAGACTAGACAGCTGTCAAGCTACACCACGTGTTTTAAAGGTTATATGTAGGATTTAAAAAATATATGTATGACAACTAATAATAAAAAGAAAATACTACGTGGATGACCCACAGAGCTATTAAAAAAAGTTGCAGAACATAAGTAGGCCTATTATGTATATAGCTAAATATAACACATTTCAACATTCTGTGTCATCCTTAACAACAAAAAGGTAACGTTACAGAAACGTTACCATAACACGTAACACACTTATACCTTCTTTGGTCTGTGCGTTGGTGATCTGCAGGTCGCAGTCCCCGGGCTTGAGTTTCTCCCTGCCCATGATCTGTCTCTTCAGCTCTCTCAGTGTGATGTGCAGGCCGTCAAACACCACCGTGTCGTATTGGAGTTTGGACGAGAATTTATAGTGAATGTGAGCCATGTCGGCCGGTCGAAAGTAACACGAAACTATGCGGCTGACTCACGAGCGCTGACAACAAGGAATAAATGTTGTATTATACTATCTACGCACTTGACGTGCGACTGGCTGACAGGCAGCCACGGGCAGGTTAGCTCGTTAGCTCCGGCGTTAGCATCCGGTTCCTTTTAAAGCCAACGGGGGCTCGCCTCGCGCTGCTGCTGCTGCTGCTGCTGAAAACTGTTAAACAAAATGACATTTAATGAAACACCGGCGCGTGCTGCCGCGTGCCCACCTCCTCCTCCTACTCCCCCCACACAGGGCAGTACAGTACAGCAGAGGTTTCAAGGCAATAATATGTTAAATGAGACGACTAGTCAAATTCAAAATGTAAACTTTTCTTTTATTCGTTCGTCCTCCGCTCAGTCAGCCTCAGCTGCTGTTCTCCAAACTGTTGGTTGACAGAAATCACCAGCTGTTTCCACCAGCAACGACTCGTCATCATCATGCATGTGATCATCAACGCAGCATGGTGCCGCTGCTGCACCTGTTCCGCTAAACACACAGCAGTACAATCCTCAGTGGTCATTTAACCCATTAAGACCTGAGGCAATTCTTTAAAAAAATCTAAATCCTAACAGTTTTTTTTTTTAAATATTAAAAAATATTTTTTCAACATTTTTCAAAAATAGCAGATCTACAAGCTCGTAGCGCGGCACTCGGTGCCGCGCTATGAGCTTGTATATCTGCTATTTTTGAATAGCCAAAGAAATCTAAAGTGACACAGATGCGTTCCAGGTATTATTTTCAACCCTTTTTTATATCAAGGTCCATTATTTATTCGGCATTTGAGCCACGTACCACGTGATGAGATTTAGCCTCTCAGACCCAAAATGTAGAATATTTTGTCCACAATTCCATGCTATATTGATGTTGCTACCATTTAGGAGAGATAATAACAGGCACACGTTGATCAAAAGACTTCTTACAAGAAGAGTGTAGACTAAAGTGTGTGAGTGTAAATTATTAATGCAGATGTTTAACTTTAACTATGGTTTAACTCTCGAGAGCGTAACATGAAACGGGTCCATTTAGTTAAAAGAGCTAAAGAGCTAAAGAGCCAACTTCTGATTAAAGTTTCAAAAAGAATGTGGCGTTTCCACTTACTATAGTGTGGATACATCAGACTCATAATTATTATATTAGATTATTATAATTTAATTCAATAATATTATGTTAATCAGAAATCAGAATAATAACGTAGGCCTAAACTAAGATTAATTCTGGAATTGCAGACTGACAGTAATATTGCCTAAGTTGTCCACTAGGTGGGGAACAAACACCATTTATGGAGATTTGTCTCGATGTGTTGTCAGGGCTGTGGATTCAACCAGGCCTGTGAAGGCCGTGGATGATGGAGAGAGGAGGTACGTTTCATCAAACCAAACCCACTCTTGCTTCCAGTTAGTTGAACTTTTATTAAAGATCGGTATAATCTCAAATATCTACAGTACATTGTGTCAGTGCCAGGATTATTCCATGAAACTCGTGCAAGATAATAGACTCGCTAACCTAGCCTACAGCAGTGGTTCTCAACCTTTTCAGGCCGTGAGCCTGTGACCCCCCAAAATAATCATATTTGAACTGGGGACCCCCCTCCGCACCCTGACAAGCACTTCAGGCATTTCATTTAGTTTAACTCGGTTCCACAGATTAATATTGTGAATATAAACAATCTACACGCTCACAACGCCTCTTTCTTACATAATATTTAAGAATGTGGCCAATTTGGTATTAAAAGGGTCTTAAAAGTCATTAAATTGTAACTTTAGAAATGTGCAGATACCCTGTATAAACTTATACTGTAGTATAAGTATGTATTATAGTACTGTACTGTTGGTTTGTTTACTGTTGAGTAAGAAAACAGTGTTGCACATTAAATTTATCATCTGGGGACAGTACTGTCTGGACTTTAGTCCAGTTTAATTGTGAGCCCCCTCCATATAGTCCAGATTAGAATCTTCTCTGGATAGGATTGATTGGTTATATAACAAATAAAGTCTCTGCAAAGGTGTTATTGAGAAGGTGTTATTAGTATACCAGTGGCATCAGTTCAGCAAAAGCGTCTCTGCGTCTGTATAGATTTTTCGCCATTTAGAATTTTCTTCAAAATACACTTTGTGCTCCTCCTCCCTACATATTTTGTCCAAATCTCACAAAAAATGGAACACATGATCTCTACCAATAGATGGGTTTCCTGTTTGTAAACATGAGAGGATGATGCGCGCGCAGTGGAGGGGTGAGCCTATAGAGGGCGCTATTACCCGCAGCAGCTCTAGTCAAATGTACATTCATAAAAGAAATGGTCTTCACCGGGTTTAATGAAAGTAGATTAAATTATGCAGTTTGTAATATCTTCTTTACTCAATAAAAATGATTTGTCGGAAGTTGGATCTGTTTGTATATAATAGCAGCATTATGCCTATTATGCCTATAATAGCTAGCCTGGTAAACCCTCCCTCCGGAAATCTCAATTCCATTTGATTCCTGGAGTGAGTCTGGCCTGATCCGCCTATCTGCAATATTGGCTGTGCTGGAGTTGGGCGGGAGTAATACCGTTGACTGACAACCCCTTCAGCCAATGATAATTTTTCCCCTTCAGCCAATCAGCAGTTCACCAGTCTTAATGTGACGCGACGGGACTTTTGAGACAGCCATACCCAAAATGGGTTGCCTTTTTCGGATAAAATGGTGTCACTGCCCGCCCCTACCGGTTCTCTAAATTTTTATTTTTAAATAGGCTTTGTCATGATTAATTGACCACATATATGAAGTTAAACAACTAAATTCTATCCAAACGATATCTTATAAGTAAATTCCGGGCCTCAAAATAGAAGTTAGAGAGCTTTTTGAAGTAAAAAAATAGCGGAGAATTGGCCGCACATGAAAAAGATGGCTGCCGTTCGTGTTTTGGGCTCACTCGAACTCGCCACCTGATTGGCCAACGTAAGCTGTCAATCACAGAACAATGAGCGACGACGCTGATAGGCGCGTCCGTTTGGCATACACAGCCAATATTGCAGAGAGGCGGTTCATGCCAGACTCACTCCAGGAATCAAATGGAATTGAGATTTCCGGAGGGAGGGTTTACCAGGCTATATAATAGCAGCATTATGCCTATCTAAATCCCGAACACAATAACAGAGTGAAGGGCGCTTCCGGTTCGTTCTACCCCAGGCATGCGCAGATTGCGCACTCTGCTCTGTGATGACGTCGCGCGGAAACCCATCTATGTGGTAAACATAGATTTTGATAGTCCATACCATACGTCCGTTATAGGCTCCCTATTTTTTCAATTTGTGGGAGGAGCCCACAACTCGCCTCGGTGCAACCACACTTACAATTTCCTGAAATTGCACCTTTCTAGTACTTTTATAGCTACCCCAAATATTTGACGCGCTACTCCTACCACAGTTTTGGCAGCACACACACAAGCCATATGTCAAATCGACCGGCTTCCCCCGGGAATTGTGTGCTTCCATTTTTCCTCCCAGCATATTCCTCAGGTCCTGGTGGCTGCAACCCACGACTCGCGTCGGGGCAACAACACTTCCAATTTCCCTTAATCACGCCTTTCTAGTTTTATGGTTAATTTTGTGTTTACATAGTTTTACATGGGTATGTTTCAATATGAAGATTGCTGTGGATTGATGGCCACTTGAAAAGTTGGGGGACAAATTACAATTTCATGCAATGGGGGGTAGGCAGAGTTTTGGGTCTCTACCACCACTTCCTGGTAAAACGGAAATTAACTGGAATGTCACATTCATAATTGTTAGGAAAATCTACTTAAAGGGATACTTCACTTTCGGCGGGGGGAAACATTTAAAAAATATATAAAAAATAAATGAAAAAAGTAATGGAAAATTCATGGCCCCCTCACGCATTAGAGTGTCCTACTAATGTGTGAGGGGGCCTTTATTTTGCCATAACTTCTTTCATTTTTTTAATATATATTTTTAATGTTTATTTTATGTGAAAGTGAAGTATCCCTTTAAGTAGGCTGTTAGTGTTCTCTACCGTAACAGAAAATGTTTTACATTTACAGTCAGAAAGAAACTCATACCTATTATGCTGATGAAGTCTATCAGACTGCATCTAAAACTAACCTTTTTCCACTCAATACAATATACAACCGTTTATGCAGATTTGTTCTTGGCTGTCCATAGATGACTCATCATTGCACCATGTATGAAAATCTTAACTTGCCATCTCCCACAGTAAAATTACAGAGCACTGGTCACAATTCATTTTTAAATGTATTTATTTTAATTATCCACAGTATATGGATCATTTCACTTCTAAACATCAACTGAGACATTGCGCACGTTTTTTTTTTATGTTCCAAGATCAGTTTCCAAAAAATCCTTTGGTTTAAAGCTCCTTCGGACTGGAACAATCTACCTGTTCATATTCGGTCAATAACATCTTTTCAATTGTTTAAAACGGTCATATTGAGATTACCAGTTCAAGTTTTGACTAATTATCATTATAACAGATCTATGACACAACGATTCATATATGTGCTCTGTGTATTGTTGTTGTTGTGTTATAGTTTTTTTTTTTTTATCACTTGAAATTTTTATTAATTTTTGTACACACAAACATACGTTGTACAACACAAAAAGAAATGAAACAAAAAACCCCCCCAAAAAAAGAACGAGACATAAAAAACAAGACAAAAACTAAACCTAAGAAGACAAACATTTCGAAACCAACAACTGACTATACATATGTCTTTTTGTTACAGTGCTACTTCATTCAAATAGTTCCTGTAGAATATCCATTTTGCCCATTTCTTTTCCATCTGTGCTTCCTGGAGTCTCAGTCGATGTGTCATATTTTCCATCACATAAATTTCCTCCACAAGCTCTTCCCAATGTTTTTGAGTGGGTATGTCCACCTGTCCCCATTTCCTTGTGATGTTTTTCTTCCCTGCTGCCAATAAAATCCTGACTAAATACCTGTCCTCCATCCGTACCTTTCCTGTTTCTAAGTCACATAAATATAAAACTTTACTGTCCATAGGTACCTCATATCCCAATATCTTCCGTAGTTGTTTATGTATCATTTTCCAAAAAGATTCAATTTTATGACATTTCCAGAAGACATGCGAGTGATCCACATTCGCCTCTCCACACTCCCTCCAGCATTGAACTTGTTTATTTAACTGTTTACTCTTCATTTTTGGAGTTATAAAGAACCTGATCAAATTTTTCCAGGAGAACTCCCTCCAGACCCGTGAATTGGTGGAGGTTTGATGTGTCATCCACATATTCACCCATTCTTTTTCTGTAATTTCTATATCAAGTTCCGTTTCCCATTTTTCTTTTATATAATCAGTTGTATGTTTACTATTTATAAATTTTCGGTATAATCCGGAAATAACCCGAACCTCTTTTCCTGTGTATGCGTTTATCATCATTTGGACCACACCATTCACTTCTCCAGAGGGTGTTTCCTGAATTTCCTTTGTATAATAGTCTCTTAGTTGTAGGTACCTATAGAATTCGTGTTTATTTAGATCATATTTATCGCTTAGTTCCTTAAAGCTCTCCAACTGCCCCTTTGTCACCAAAGTACACCATGCTGTCATGCCCTTATTCTGCCACTGTTTAAACCCTTTATCATATTCCGCCGGTTTGAAGGTACTATCTGCAGCTATCCATTTTAATACTTTTATGTCTTCTTTTAGTTTGTATTTTTTAACTATTTTAAACCAAATCTCCAATGTAAATAATGTAATTGGGTCGATGAGATGCTTCTTTTTCTTAAAATATTCAATGTCTCCTAAGAAACTCTGAATTGGTTTATTCTCAACTTCCTTCTCCATTTCTTTCCATTTGGACTCATAGTTAGGGTTACACCAACATACAGCATACCTCAGTTGAGCAGCTTCATAGTACATTTGTAAGTTGGGGAGACTCATCCCCCCCCTATCTTTTGGCAGTTTGAGAGTCAGAAATTTAACTCTAGGCTTTTTACCTCCCCATACAAATCTGGACAACAGTCTATCCCATTTTGTAAATTGGCTTTGGGGGACCTCTACTGGCAGAGCCTGGAACAGGTATAACAACCTAGCCAGTATATTTATTTTCACTGTCTCAATTCTAGAGTTAAGGTCCAGTGGCAATGTTGTCCATCGTTCTATATCTTTTTGGATTTTCTGATCTATTCCGGTATAGTTGGCCTTATACAGTGTGGACATACTTTTAGTAATGTTAACTCCCAGATATTTAATACTTTTTTGATTCCAGTTGAAGTCAAAAGATTCCTTTATGTATGCATTTGGGGTATAATTCAATGCCAAAATCTGTGTTTTGGATATGTTGACCTTGTAGCCAGATAGGTGCCCAAATGTTTCTAATATATTGCCCAGCACAGGGAGTGAATCATTGGGTTTTCCGAGGAATGTTATTATATCATCGGCAAAAAGCCCGATCCGATGTTCTCTGCCATGGACCTCAACTCCATGTATACCCACATTTTGT
The DNA here is from genome assembly GCF_963280865.1 of Gymnoscopelus braueri. Taxonomy (NCBI): domain Eukaryota; kingdom Metazoa; phylum Chordata; class Actinopteri; order Myctophiformes; family Myctophidae; genus Gymnoscopelus; species Gymnoscopelus braueri. The sequence goes on from NC_137615.1 coordinate 30,578,400, forward strand.
CTCACCGCCTGTGCTAGTGGTTCTATGAAAAAATCGAACAAGGCGGGCGAGAGGCAGCACCCCTGGCGTGCTGAGCGCTGTAGATAGAATTTTTCGGACAAACTTCCATTGATTTTAATTCTCGCTGAGGGCTGCTGATATAATGATCTTATACTATGTACCGCCTCTTTGCTAAATCCAAATCTTGTCAGCACTGCATATAAGAACTCCCAAGAGACCCGATCATAGGCCTTGTCCGCGTCAATACTTACTAATAGTGCACTTGTATTCGTCCTCTGTACCTTATCTACAATGTGTATAGTTCTTCTAATACTATCATGGGTCTGGCGCCCTCTAATAAACCCAGTCTGATCTTCGTCGATCAGGTCTATCATGAGATCAGCCACTCTTTTGGACAGAATTTTCGTATACATTTTATAATCTACATTTAAAATGGATATTGGCCTATAGCTGCCACATTGCACCTTATCTCTCCCTTCTTTTAGTAAAACTGTAATTATTGCCTCTGACCATGAGGTTGGGATTTTGTGTTTTTTTAATGTCCAGTTAAAAGAAGCTAATAGTAAAGGTGCCAGCTCTTCCCTATACATTTTGTAGAATTCTGCAGGGAAACCGTCACTCCCTGGTGATTTGTTATTCTTAAATGAGCTGATTGCCTCCAATACCTCCTCCATTGTAATGCTTGCTGTTAATTTATCATTTTGTATTTTCCCAATTGAAGGCAGATCTAATTGTTCCAAATATGCTCTCATTTCTCCCTCCTCTACTTCCTTGGGTTGTGAGTATAAGTCCTCATAATAGTTTTTAAATATTCTCTCTATTTGTTCCGGTACACATGTCAGTTCTTCTGTCTGAGGATCTCTAATTTGACATATGTTACTCAATACCTGTTGTTTGCGTATTCGCTTTGCCAATAATTTGGTGGCCCTTGATCCAGCTTCATAATAGTTTTGTCTGAGGAACCTGTTATTTTTTTCAACCTCGTCAAGTTGTGTCTCTTTTATTTTTGTTTTCAGTTCTTGTATTAGTTTGTATACCGCCTCTTTTTTTGTTATCTGATATTCTTGTTCTAGCCCCCTCAATTTGTCATTGTTTTTCCTGTAGATTTCTAACTTAGCCTTTTTTACTATTACTGATTCCACTATCAATTTACCCCTCAGGACCGCTTTCATGGCATCTAGGACTACTGTCGGGTCCACCTCTTCATTATCATTTTCCTCTATATATCTTATTAACTCAGCTTTGATATTCTCCCTCCGTTGCTCATTGTTCAACATTCCCATATTAAGTCTCCAGATTGTTTGACGTTTCCTGTTATTCAATCTCAATTTCAAAGACACTGGATTATGGTCTGATACATCCGCCCCTCCAATCTCGCATTCAGTAACTCTATGACTCTCATCTGTGTTTATGAAAAACTGGTCTAATCTAGAATGCACTTTGTGTGCTGCAGAGTAATGTGTAAAGTCAATTACTAAAGGGTGAAGATATCTCCATATATCTATCAGTCCCATCTCCTTTAGTGATGTATTTACAAATTTAGCTAATTGAGTTTTCCCCCTTTTTAAACTTGACGTATCTTTTTTATCACACAAAACCGTATTAGTATCTCCTCCACAGATCAAAATTCCATTTGATTCCAAGGCTATGATATCAAACAAGGATTTGAAAAAATTCTTATCACTTTCCGGAGGTGCATATATATTTACCAAGGTTACCGGTTCATTATCTAGTTTTCCTTTCACTATAATATACCTCCCCTCTTTATCCTTAATTTCCTTTTCAAATGTAAAATTAATTGTATTAGATATCAAAATTATAACACCCCTTCTAGGACCTTTTCTATATGAACTATAATATGAATTCCTGTAGCCAAATCTTTTTAATTTCTCATGTTCCGTTTTTGTTAGATGAGTCTCTTGTAGGAAATATACCTGCATTTTTTCTTTTTTCAGTTTTGTCATCACTCTTTGTCTTTTTATCGGAGAATTAAGACCATTCACATTCAGTGACATTATCCCAACCACATTAGTCATCAAAAAACCTCATTTCTCTTCTTGTTACATATAACACTTGTACCTTCATCCCATAATGTTTACATCTAGTTGTCAGTTTCATACACTTAAAACAAAAAACATAAACCACATAAATTAACTTCCACACACGGGGTAAAACCTCCGTGACCCCTAGACCCTCATAATAGGGTGCGGGGGTAAGCCCCGTCTTACACGGGGGCCCCCCCCTAGGCATACTAGTACTAGACCCAACCCTTGGGCTTCCCCAGCGCCTAGCCAACATCCTCTTAATGAGAAAACTCTCCGTCGGTATGTATTAGCCCAAAAAAACAAAAACAAAAACAGAACAGAAACCATTTCGTTTTCATCAAACCTAGTTTGTAACAAAGACCCCATATTGAGTTGTATTCACAAAAATAACCAGTCATTTCTATTGTACGGGTGGGTTTGTTTCTATCTAACATATTTATATGACGTCAATTTTTTACTTTCTTTCCCCCTATTTATTTTTACCTTCCCTCGTCATTTTCCCCCTTCTTTACCCCACCCCCCACCGTCATTTCAACTCAAT
>NC_137615.1:30585985-30600985 GCF_963280865.1 Gymnoscopelus braueri
CCTGGGTCAGTAGCATGGTTAGTATCATGTTAATACACTAGCGTTAACATGATGTTGTTGTCTATTGCCTAGAGTAGACCTCTGTTTCCCAACAGTGGTCCAACCAATTTTCATGGGTTGCGAGTTAATAACACTTTATTTTTTTTCCTCCTACATTTTGTTTTTAATTATTATTGTTTCAAAAGTTTTTTTTTTATTCCCCAAAAATTCAAAAGCTTTCATGAGTATAAAACACAACGTCTTTCAAAAGAATTCCATAAAAAACTATTAATAATAATAATAAAGATATCCATTAATAAATAAGATGGGGAAAAAATACTTTTAAGAAATAGTGAAAATAGCCGATCTACAAGCTCACAACACGTCGCGATGCGACGTGTTGTGAGCTTGTAGATCGGCTATTTTCACTATAGTTTGGGTCCCGGCAAGACAAATTTCTCTTTTTTGTCTCCATTTAAAAGTTTGGGAACCACGGGCATAGACTATGTGGGTGGCAGTAACAGTAACAGGGATCACATTGAGGACTATATTGGGAGAACATTTTGGAAAAACGGCAATAAATAAATGAATTGAAAAGTAAAGAAAGGACATTTCCATTCGTAGCAGTGCTGTGTGTCAAACACATTGGGGCCTCTGTGACGCATTTGTTCGACACAGAATTATACCATTGAATGGTATCCATAGCAACAAGCATCATGGGTCCCCCAGCAGAGTAGAGGGCTGTGAACACGGAAGTAGGGCACTTATGACCTATACTGTTTTATGGAAAACATCAACTTAAGTTCAGAATGTTGGCTGTGAATGATCAGATTTCTGATCTTCGATGCATTCAAAGTGAAAAGGCCCGCGTTCAGTTTGAGTTTTGATGCTGTTGATGTTATATCTTTCTTTTAACAAGTCATTTGCCTAGATGGACTTATTGATGCCTTGTGTGTTTTTAACCCTATGTCACCAAACGTATCATATATGATACACACATTACACTGATTTTTTTATAAATCAGTGTAATGAATACTTGGACCAAGAACCTGTTGTATCATATCTGACACATCCCCACTTCCCCCTGGACCATACCATTTGCACTGCAGGTAGTTACAGAGCCTCAGGTGGTCTGACCCAAAATGGCTGCCATCAACTAAACAGGAGGGGTTGATGCACTACTAACAAACAATAATTTTTTATGCAGTTCGGGTACGTTTTCCTAGTATATCTTTACTAATATTTTGAAATAAGTGTTGGATAACTTGAATGCACTTATGAGCTCTCAAAATTTAGCATTTGAGTTTGTTTTTTATGATGTCAAAAGTGTTTGTATCATATTTGATACTACAGGTCTATAGTCCTTTATGATTTGTATCATATTTGATACTACAGGTCTAAAATAAATGTTTTTGTAATGTTAAAACCGACTTGATTTTTTATTTTTTTTCAAAATGTTATCCCACGATTTTGTAACCCTATTTTTTACACCCAGTGCCAATCTCTATGTAATCCTGGGCACTACACTCCCTCTGCCAACCTAGGGAGGCCAGGGCCGAGCTCATGCCTCCTTCAATGCATGAGAGCTAACTGCGTGGAAGGAACACGTTATTCCAACCAGTTCCTTTCCCCTCCATCAGGCGCCCCGGCTGGCCAGGGGGGAGGCAGTAAAAAAAAAAAAAACGACTTGAAATACCCCTTTTAATACCCCTTGTATCAAATATGATACAACAAATAAATGATACAAAGGAATGTTAAAAAAAATAAAACAAAATCAAAAATGTTTTAAGACCCAATAAAGTGTCCCTTTTCAAAATTTTGGAATTTTCTGACCTTTCCTTCATAGTTCAGGTTCTAGAGGGTTAAACTTGAAACTTTTTCTTAGCTGTGTATAGTTGGGGAGGGGGTGTCCCTTACCATTCAATGTTTTTATTTTTTCTATTTTATTTTCTTTTATGCCATGTAGCACTTTTAGATTTGTGTCAAATATAAAGTGCGTTACAAATAGAATGTATTATTGTTATTATTATATCTCTACAAATCAAATCAGTTCCAACACACAGAGAGAGAGAGAGAGAGAGAGAGAGAGAGAGAGAGAGAGAGAGAGAGAGAGAGAGAGAGAGAGAGAGAGAGAGAGAGAGAGAGAGAGAAAGAGACTTACACATTGAAACACCACACACACACACACACACACACACACACACACACACACACACACACACACACACACACACACACACACACACACACACACACACACACACACACACACACACACACACACAAATACAAACACAGGGGATGGACAAAAAGCCTACACTGTAGTGTAGCAGTACAGGCTACGTCTAGATAGATAGATAGATAGATAGATAGATAGATAGATGGTTAATTAGGACATCAAAGTGAGCTTCACCTCTCGCCCGGAGACTCATTCAGATACACAAACAGATGTTAGCATCAAACACTGGGGACACGCACGCACCCACGCACGCACGCACGCACGCACGCACGCACGCACGCACGCACGCACGCACGCACGCACGCACACACACACACACACACACACAGACACACACAGACACACACATCCTCGTTTATACACTCACCTTCCTATATACTCGTTTTTATTTTCAAGTCAAGTGAACGTTTGTCACGTGTAATGTGCATGTGTGTGTGTGTGTGTGTGTGTGTGTGTGTGTGTGTGTGTGTGTGTGTGTGTGTGTGTGTGTGTGTGTGTGTGTGTGTGTGTGTGTGTGTGTGTGTGTGTGTGTGTGTGTGTGTGTGTGTGTGTGTGTGTGTGTGTGTGTGTGTGTGCCCACGTGCAAGTGCTGTAAAGGTGAGGTAAAGGCCAGGTAGGACAGCTTGGCTGGGTTGGCATAATATCCACACTGCCACACTACCAGATGTGAGTGTGTTTGTGAGAGTGCAGAACACTTGTGTCTGTCTCTCCGAGCCTTGATCATATATAGGCCCTGTTCCCATGTCATGAAAACACACAGTACAGTATTTGTTTATAAACATCCAACACAGTAAAATCCTCAGTGTCTTTTTATTTTCTCCTAGTTTTGTCATTGTGCAAAGAAGGGAGGAGCCTGCCAGATCCAAGCAATGAGTCAAGGACTTATGTCCCCCACAGTGCAATTAGGATTAGCGTCATTTGTTTCTTTCTATACTGTATATATCATACATATGTGCATTTCAAACACTGTACGGAGTCAGGGTTCAGTGGTTTACTCAATGACATACTGGCTGTTGCAGGGGTCAAATTTGTTGTGGATGGATGAGAAGAGGGATAGCAATTGACAGGTCTTTCATTTATGAGTCTGTCTCTCTAACAACCAGTGCACCCTGCCACTCCTATCTTTATAGCTGTGTGGTACAACATCGTAATATAATCCCGTTCCTGCCAGGCAAGGCTCTGTGCAGTTTATGGGCTATTAGCATAAAGAGACGTTTCCTCTCATTGGCCCAATGGAGCTGAAGAATGCAATTACTACAGCTCACTGGAGAGGGAGACGGGGAGAAAGAAAGAAAGAAAGAAAGAAAGAAAGAAAGAAAGAAAGAAAGAAAGAAAGAAAGAAAGAAAGATATGGTCACAGAAAAGAGTAGAAGAGTGATAAAGAAAGGCAGATGTATCCAATTCGAATGAACAAGTTTTGAAAGAGACTGATCAGAGACAGAGAACGAGAGAGAGAGAGAGAGAGAGAAGAAGTGAGAGACAGTAGAGAAGCGAGAGAAAAGGAGTGCATGGACAGAATTTATTCACATATACACAGAAAGGGGAACTACGGAAGTGTATTGACCAATCCCAGTGCAGTGCACCACCCCCCCCTCCCCCACGGCCTCACCCTATAATCCCCACTTCCTAATCTCTATGACAACACACACACAAATCATGTTCCTCTCTCTCTTCTTCTCTCTATGTCTCCCCTCACTCTTCTCTCTGTCTCTAATTTTGGCCTTTGCCTTCTGGTACTTTCACATACAGTATACTAGCTTTAGCTATACTAGCTCTGGTCCATAGCATTAGGAGGAGAACTCTGACGTGGACCAGAGCTAGGCAACCAACTGGAGTTAAAAGACCTCTGAAAGTCTTATGTCAAAGAAATGTGACTTACGTGCTGTGCTGACAGTATTGTGCATGTCGTTGGCTTGTTGCCATTCACATGGGTGGCTCAGCTGTTACATTATCTGGAATGCATCCTTCTAGCAATAAAGTTCTTAATATCTTTAGTTTGAGACACTTGACATAACATGATCACCATCACATACTGCAGCTCATGGCTCTAGCTGACTCTAATCAAACAGTTTATTAATCTCAGCTGTGCATGTTTCTTTTGAAGTGGTTTTGCACCTTGAATGCACACACACCCACTAATGTTTGTAAACAAGAAACCTGTCTATAATACTGTAGGCTACATCCTCGTGTTGCCACAAAGAGTGAAAAACCGAGAAGGTAACACAGTAAAAATCCTCAAAGTTAATTTAACTCTGATTCTGCCACACTGTTGAAACTGTAAGCAGAGCCGTCTGGATTCACATGGGCGAAACCAAAACGTATGAAAGAGAGGGATGCATTGATGGGGCGCACCTAACTTTTAGTTTTTAAAATACTTAAAACGTACAAATTCGAAAGTTCCTTTTAATGCCTGGGGTCGACGTCAGCAAGCAAGGGCATGCGGTCGCAACGGGTTCCTAACGCCAAATCAAATGGGTTCAGATCCGAGCCAAGTCTCCTGACAAGGCACGTCTGAGGCCTGTCCTGGACAGGGGTCTCCAGACGTAAAAACAGATGATGATGATGTGTTCTATAAAAAAATACACAAGTATATATTTTTAACAAATCTTAACAAATCTAGGCTTGGTGGGTCCCCCCCCCCAGCCTCATGGCTGCCTAATGGGAGGGCCGCCTCTGGATCAGCTGACCTAGTGCAGTGGTTGTCAACCTGCGGGTCCTCAAATGATTTGAGGGCAGATTACAGTGAGGGGGGCAGATTACAGTGAAGTGACAATTTAAGGACTTTTAAGACCTTTTTAATACCTCAAAAAGAAAAGAAACAACACATGAAAACTGGTCGAACATTGGCGAAATTGTCAAATAATATAAGAAAGAGGCAAAAACTGAAAATAGCCAATTTACAAGCTCACAACACCTTGTTGAGAACCACTGACCTAGTGCTATGCTATGTGCTGTCCATGGTGCAGACGTCTCTCTCTGGGCCTGGGCTCCCCCTGCTGGGCCAGTTTATGTGGTCAGGCCCAAAGTGAGACTCCACAATGTCCATCTCAAGAGTGTGTGTGTGTGTGTATACACACACACACACACACACACACACACACACACACACACACACACACACACACACACACACACACACAAAAAAAAGTGTGTTTTAAGAATAAATTCATCATACAAGCAAGGTTTTTGTTATGTTATTATTATTATTATTATTCTTTTACCGCTGTGTGTCAGAGAGCAGGCCAGTGTGACCTTGTTATTGTCGAAAACTAGACAAGATCTATGGCATGAGACTGAATACACAATCAAACCTACACAGAGCTTCCTCTACGCCTGTACTTCACAGACACCAGGATACTGACCATACTAACACCAGGATACTGACCATGATACTGACCAGGATACTGACACCAGGATACTGACGCCAGGATACTGACCAAGGATACTGACACCGGTCCAGGATACTGACACCAGGATACTGACACCAGGATATTGACCAGGATACCGACTCTGGGTATACAGCCACACATGTCCGTAAAGCGTCCGTAAAGTTGCCGCACGGACGCCGGAAGTCCCATCCACTCCCATGTTAAGTTAAAAACCGGAACGGTACTTCCGGTTTTAAACTTAACATGGGAGTGGATGGGACTTCCGGCGTCCGTACGGCAACTTTACGGACGTTTACGGACATGTGTGGCTGTACCCACCCGGATAACGAGGATACTGACCAGGATACTGACACCAGGATACTGACCAAGGATACTGACCAGGATTCTGACACATGGATACTGACCAGGATACTGACCAGGATACTGACACCAGGATACTGACACCAGGATACTGACACCAGGATACTGACCAGGATTCTGACACATGGATACTGACCAGGATACTGACCAGGATACTGACACCAGGATACTGACACCAGGATACTGACACCAGGATACTGACACCAGGATACTGACACCAGGATACTGACACCAGGATACTGACTAGGATACTGACACCAGGATACTGACACCAGGATACTGACACCAGGATACTGACACCAGGATACTGACTAGGATACTGACACCAGGATACTGACCAAGGATACTGACACCAGGATATTGACACCAGGATACTGACACCAGGATACTGACTAGGATACCAGGATACTGACTAGGATACTGACACCAGGATACTGACACCAGGATATTGACACCAGGATACTGACACCAGGATACTGGCACCAGGATACTGACACCAGGATACTGACTAGGATACTGACCAGGATAGGGTGGATCCACACACGGCCGTCTACCGGACGGAAGTCCCATACACTCCCATGTTAAGTTTAAAACCGGAAGAACGGTCGCGATAACATGGGAGTGTATGGGACTTCCTTCCGTGTGTGGATCCACCCATACTGGCACCTGGATACTGCTGACCAGGATACTGACACCAGGATATTGACACCTGGATATTACTGACCAGGATACTGACACCAGGATACTGACCAGGATACTGACCAGGATACTGACACCAGGATACTGACTAGGATACTGACCAGGATACTGACACCAGGATACTGACCAGGATACTGACACCAGGATACTGACCAGGATACTGACACCAGGATACTGACTAGGATACTGACCAGGATACTGACACCAGGATACTGGCACCAGGATACTGACACCAGGATACTGACTAGGATACTGACCAGGATACTGGCACCTGGATACTGCTGACCAGGATACTGACACCAGGATATTGACACCTGGATATTACTGACCAGGATACTGACACCAGGATACTGACCAGGATACTGACCAGGATACTGACACCAGGATACTGACCAGGATACTGACACACTCGCACGCACGCACGCACGCACGAACGCACGCGCGCGCGCGCGCGCGCACGCACGCACGCACGCACGCACACACACACACACACACACACACACACACACACACACACACACACACACACACACACACAGAAATACACGTACACGCACAAAATAAACTGACCAGGGGCTCTTTGAAAAGGTGATTCTTTATTTTTCTAATATGTTACTGTATATAATATTCTTTCTCTCTATGGATATATGCTTTCATATTCATATTATGTAAGTAAAAGTGTGCTTTTACCACAGCTGGTCTGTCTCCAGGCCAGACTGCTGATAGTTGATAGGAGGTTTAGATCAGAAAGTATACAGTGAAACTGCACGGCCAAATCCTCACTGTTCATTTTGAAGAGTCATTTATACTTCACATCGCGCTCACATCACGATGCGCTTGTAGATTGACTATTTCAGTATAAATCAGCCATAACACTCTCGAGTTAAATTAACAATGAGGATCTGACCGTGTTGCCAGCTGGCAGTACATGTATGTGTGTACCGATGTGTGTGCGTGTTGATGTGTGTGTGTGTGTGTGTGTGTGTGTGTGCGTGCGTGCGTGTGCGTGTGCGTGTGCGTGTGCGTGTGCGTGTGCGTGTACGAGTGCGTGTGCGTGTGCGTGTGCGTATGTGTGTGTGTGTGTATGTGTGTGTGTGTGTAGAGGCCTATGTATCGAATGACAGGGCTCAATGACTTGGAGGAAGATACAATTTTACTCATAACCACTGATTTAAAGTGAGCTAATCATCACCATGACCACCTCCTCTAAAACATCAAAGCCACACACTACATAAATACAGTGATAAATAAATAAATAAATAAAGTAAGTAAGTGGTATTCAAATCATTCTGAAATTGCTGCTCTGCTGCTAAGATGCCAATGAACCTTTGACAATGGCTGTAATGCCAATCCAACTCCAGTATCCAGAGGTTTCAGCACTGAAACGCCTGATTCCATGATGGCACTGTAAACGTTCTATGGCAGCCATCTTAGATCCAGAAGTTGTTATACACCGGGATGAGGACGGTTCACCTCACAATGGCTTCTATGCAGCTTCATCGTTCACAAAATGTGGCTTCAGTACTTCAAAGCAGTGGTTCCCAAACTTTTTTGCCCGCGACCCAAAAGAGAAATTTGATGTTTCCCCGGGATCCAAACTAGTGAAAATAGCCGATCTACAAATGCAGATTGCTATTTTAACTTCTTAAAAGCAGTTTTGAAATTCAAGACATTTCTCAGATTTTTTTATTTTATTTTCTAAATTCTTTTGAAAATTGGGTTTGTGACCCAAAAATGGGTCCTGACCCACTGTTTGGGAAACAGTGCTTCAGAGGAGATGGAATACTCATGATCTGTGTCTGAGATGTGACACCCAGAAGGCCAGAACCAAACACCAAAGATGTCTCTGGAAACAGAGAAGGAGAATATGTGGAACTTAAAGTGCCATTCTCATCTATTTTTGATAATTTATTACTTTGTCTGAGTAATTAGTTATGATAGTTGACATTAAGCAGATAGATTAGCTATGTAATGAAGGTCTACACATATGTGTTGTACTCTTAAATCCACTTCAACCACTCATTCTTGTAATTTTGTTGTCAATGGTGTTTCCGTTCATACCCTACCCATTCCTTTAGGTGTGAATGTTGAGACTATCATAATGTATCTTTTATAATCCCACGTTTCAATTTTTTTTTTTTAAGATAATTTGGATACATTACTTTCCTGTTACAGAGAAGCTAGCTGCCCTGTCCGTGACTTCTCCTTCTCTTCTTCAATAATGATGTCTGTTTTCTAACAATCCTCAGGTCAGTTTGAAATAGATAAAGTCAAGATACAGGCAGGGTTTGAAAACAAAAAACAAAACAAAAACAAAAAACACCGGGGGACATTTTCTTAACAACTGAAGGCCTAAGGAGCAAAAACTGTAAAAATTACAATTATGCCATGGTTCTTATTTTAATGAGTAAATGTTCTAGAATCTGTACCCTTTGGGCTATTGAGAGCGTGTTTGCTATCCCCATATGCAGCCGAAGTGAATCAGTTGCATGAGCTGCCTGCTGCTGTACTGAGTGATTCCTAGAAATCACACAAATTGTCTGATTCAAAATGGCTGCAGATGGGAGCTCTGGCATCTCGGACCCTACAAAACCGAAGCAGTAACTGCATGAGCAGTGAAAGTAAGAAAACATTTCCTCAACGTAAATCCACCAAAAGTACTGGATGATTTGAACAGAGGTGGAACCTGGATCATACACACAGTAAAATCTTCAGTGTTCATTTAACTGCAAGAGTGTACAAATGGAATCAAACGGACTCGTAAAAGGCCAATTTGGTTCTATTTGTGAACAATGGAAGTTACAAATGGATAAATTGACACTGAGAATTTTACTGTGTGGAAGCGTTTATGTATGTTTATGTTAACTTTTACAAATAGCAGAAGTATTGTTTAACTATGTAGGGCACTGCTCTTGTCTTGACTTTGACCAACATGGCTTTGTAGAAAGTGATGGGTAGTTTGACTCTTTTTGGGAAATCGTCCTTTCAATTGATCCTATAGTAGTCCTGAGATTAAACTATCAGGATGTCACTGAAATTGGCACAAATCTTTATGAATACATTTGTTTAAACATAAATATTATAAGGATATTATAACATTTCTATAGGAAATCCCATAATATTTTGTACCGGAACCACTTGCATTTCTGAAAACAAAAAAATTAAAACGAAACATAATAATTCATACAATTCACCAAAAGGATTAATTCCAGAACTTGTCTTGTACATCAATATTTTGTTTGATGAGTACAAATCCTGGACACTTCTTATGTTAACTGTTGCTTATTACTTTTTGTTTTGACAAGCTGGCGTCACAAAAGTCTGATGAACCATGCTGTCTTGGGTACCTTTGATCCTCAATCAGCCTGGACCAAACTTTGATGATTTCTAGATGTAACAACACTCTGTCTTTGTCTTAAATGTTCTCTGTATTGTCAATTGTCAGCGTATTGTGTTTTACGCGTTAATGATATTTACCAATCTTTTCTAGTTCTAGTTCAAGCCTTGTCTTGAACTAGAACTTTGTGTTCCCAAACGCTCTTGGTCTTTCATTGTAGAAATTACCAGGATTTTTTTTGTTCGTTTTTCAGGGGTTTCTGGTAGACTGTACGGAAAGGCAGGCTAAGCTTCCACTGACTTGAGATCAGCTGTCATAAGGGACTACATACATAACTGAGTGCACACCTTAGCCCCCTCTGCTGACCCCAAATCAGCCCAACAGACAGCAGTGATTTGGGCCAGACCGCCAGTGCAGAGTGGTTTACGACAAATGCCACCAGTACACTGAATAAGGTATTTCACAATAAAACCTTCTTGATATTTGTCTTTCAAAAAATACATCCATGTCCATTTGTCTGTCTTTCAAAATAAAAGCCAGGTATCTGCCATAAACAACAGATTCACAAACACAAAACAGTCCTTGTATGGCTGGGTCTACTGAGGAATGACTGGGTGTTATTAGCTCTACACAGTGCAATGCTCAGTGTTAATTTATCCATTTGTAACCAAGAGTGTACCCATATGTAACCACATCATGGACCCAAGGGTCCATGATACAGTAACAGTTACAGTAACCACTTTACAGTAACCCCTGAAATGCTAAATACCGTACTTTGTTGGGGTTCCACAGGGATTTATACTTGGTCCCCTCCTTTTTCCCCTTGCACACAAGCAATCCCTTCACCAAAAATTGCAGGCTCGCAATGCTGCAACACGTTGTGTGATTGTAGATCTGCTATTTTCGCCAAACGTTCGCCTATTAAGACGTGCCCAGAATAGGGATATTAGGGCTCATGTGGTTGAATGAACTCTGAGGATTGTACTGTGTACAGTAATATGGGTCCCAGCGTATTAAAGGTCAAAGGTTGTGTGGAAGTGGAGGTTCAACGTGAAGCCCCCATGGCTGATCTGGGAGCTGTTCTGTTCTGAAGGCAGGAGAGGCAGGCACTGGATGCATGGGCGAGGAGAGGCTGACTGCACACACTCACATACACATACACACACACACGCACACACTCACACACACACACACACACACACACACACACACACACACACACACAGACACATACACACACACGCGCACTCACGCACGCACGCACACACACACAACACACATAAAATTATATTTTGAAATACACAGACATGCAGATATACCGTTAGCCGACTCCTCAGCCCTCCTCACAAAGCAAGCGTGTGTGTGTGTGTGTGTGTGTGTGTGTGTGTGTGTGTGTGTGTGTGTGTGTGTGTGTGTGTGTGTGTGTGTGTGTGTGTGTGTGTGTGTGTGTGTGTGTGAGAGAGAGAGAGCTGTGTGAGTGTAAAGTGTACAGTGCTTGGTGTGGGTCTCTCAGAACTGTTCCTCTATGTTGGTGGTTCTCAAAGTGAGGTTCGGGGACCTCCAGGGGTCCTTGAGGGGGTTCCAGGGGGTCCCCAACACAATTAGTTAATATAGCATCAAAATCAGTTTAACCACTTTAACCCCTATATACATGGGTTATATATTTTCTTGAAGCGTTTAACAACACAAATCTTGTATGGGAGTCCCTGGCACAAGATATTTCCAGATGGGGGACCGCGGCCAAATACATCATCAATTTGAGGGTCCTTGACATAAAAAAGGTTTGAGAACCACTGCTCTATATTATTTTGTCAGGGACCAAAGAGTTCTTTCTTTCCTCCAAGCTTGATTGGCTGGCCCAGTGTTCTAGAAGTTCCACCCAGGAAGTTCTGCAGAAATGTTGACAAATCAGTGACAATTACAGCCGTTTCTTTCTTCTTCTTTTTTGTTTGTTTGTTTGTCTGTTTTTCCAAAGAAACACACAATGATTTTCCAGAACGCCACAGTGATTTTTCTAAAAGGACTGATGTTCTCTCAATGTTAGTGTGTACACACCTACTGTAGCCGTTATGGGAGTGTCTTTGTTTATCTGTGTTTGTGTTTACTGTATGTAAGTGTATGTGTGTGCTTGTATGATGTGCTTGTGTGTGTGTATCTGTTACCCTGTTGCCCTGTATGTGAATAATAAGTGTGTTTGCGACCGTGTGTGTGTGTGTGTGCGCGCGTGTGCGTGTGCGTGTGCGTGTCCGTGTGCGTGTGTGTGTGTGTGTGTGAGAGAGACACTGCAACACTAAGTGATCCATTAACAAACAGACTTCTGGCCCCGTCAAGACGAAGCTAATGTCCACGAAAGACGAAGGTCTCTCACTTTCTCTCTCTCTCTCTCTCTCTCTCTTTCTCACTGTCCCTCCCAACTGTTCACTCCACAGGGGAGGTCTTCAGAGCCAGTCCAAGCAATACAAACTCACAGACCACATCGAAATAGAAAATGAAACTAGAATATTACAAATACTACAACCCCGGTATCCCAACTCCATTCCCCATCACTGAGAGCCCCAATTAGAAGAAGACTAAAGAACTAGAACACACTGTAAAATCCTGAATGTTAATTCAACTCTAAGAGTGTACAAATGGATCCAAAATGGATATCGGTACACTCTCAAATTGAATTAACACGTGGGATTTGTACAGTGTACGTGTCAGAGTTTGTCATTCTCTGCACAATGGCACCTTTAGAATAGAATAATTTATATATATTTTTTTGTTTTTGTTTTTTTTACTAATAATACTATTATTTGTCTTGATAATGAGAGTTCCGAAGCAGTTATGATGGCAGGGAGGAAGGAAAGAAGACGCTCAAGATACTGTAGGTGCTAAAGTCTTCATCTCAAAACGCACCCTGTGTCCTATAAAAGTAAACTTCAATAAACACCACAACAGTCCACACACACGCTGATAAGGCGTCTTAAATGTAGTGCACTACAGTCTAGGATTCCAACAAAGTACATCATGGCTATAGGGTGCGATTTGAGACATGTAGTGAAAATGTCAGCGTTAGAAGCAGATGGATGTGGCATGCATGGTTTGCTAAGGTCAATGGCTTATGGATGGCAGTTTGAAACCTGGCCTTGGGGTGGCCCCTTCGGGCCCTAAAAGGCCTTACAAAAGACAGTGCTAATGAAGCACAAACTACTGGCGACTAACAGTTGAGGCCTTTTTTAGTATACTGCAGCAAATCTTGTATAAACAGAGTACTTATAGAGTAGCATTAGAAAAGGTAGCCTAAATGCTCACCTAAAGCTAACCTAAGGGACATGATTCACAGCGATCATTTTGAGGCTTTGTAGATGGGGACATTTTTGGCAACAGTAAATGGCCAACTGTATTTTCTCACTATATTTAGGTTACAACTCAGCAGCTACACTTTGAATTGTTTTATTTGTTAAGTTCCGCATCTGCTGAAGGTAGTAGCATACTCCCCTGATTGACTCAAAACAGTTGCTCAGGTGACCATTCAAAACTAAAAGATAACCTGTTGCTATCCTGAAGCTAACCTAACCCTGAAGGTGAGAAGAAACAAACCTGAAAGCAAGGCCAAACCTAACCCAATACGTTTACCTTGGGTTAGCTTTAGGCCTAAAGGCCTAAAGCTAACCTGAAGCCTAGAATAAATAATGCCCAGGACATCACTGGCAAATCCGTGTCATTTTTATTCTAGCCTGAATCTAACCTAAAAGCTAGCTTAGAAACATGGCTAGGAGAACCTAAATTTAGTCTGGACAGACTTCTGTATGTATCATCTGGCATGATACTTTAGTCTGGACGCAATGCTGCACCACAGCATCTCTGGCCAAAGATACAGCAAGGCATTCGGGTGGTGCAGGGTCAATGTATCTGCCCACCACCGCAGAGAGTCTAAGGGGTTTGAAGAAGGTTAAAGGCCATAAGGTTATGTATAATGGTTATGAACCATTATATCATTTACTCTGAAACTCTATGGTAATCTTGTGTTACCAGGCCTTCCACGTAAGTCCATGGTTGATATTTACTGTTCACTGCTTATATGCTGTCTGGTCATTTCTACGCACACATACTGTACATGCATGCACACAGATCATTTCTGTATCCACTCTAGATCGAATATGCAAACTGCAAAGCATTTCCCAGGCGACTGTATGGTATAACAGCTCTTTGCTCTGGTAGCTGATGCAGCAGTTAATGTGGTCTGTAGACAATTTTCGAGAAAAGTTGCCGATCTTCATTCTTTTTCATTACTGCTGTCTGTTTTTGTTTAGAAATTGTGTGTAGGAAATTGTACTTCCTGCATCCAGACTTGTGTATAAATCCAAATTATAGATACTAGTCTGTCCAGGCTAACCTAACCTAACCTAACCTAAAAGCTAACCTCACATCAAACAGCCAGTGCACACAACCAGCAGAGTGGAATAAAGCAACCCTAGTTCCTTCATCTCCACTGTGAGTAGTCTTTTTGCATAAAGCATGTTATGTTGTTAACTATTCAGTTGGTTTTTAAAAAAAAACTGTTGTTCTTGTGCAAATTTACTTTTCCTCTGCCTTGTCTGCACCCGCTCCCTCCCTCCCACCCCCAGTACGCCCCCGGACGACAACCATGAAACGCTGAGCATAGAAAGCCCTTGTGTGCTCCCGTCCTTTAAAAATTAAAAGCCCTTGCTGGGAGAAACAGGAGAGGGCAAAAAGAAAAAAAGAAAGGAGAAAAAAAAACCCTCTCACAAGTCCACCTCGGAACGGCAATGGCCGATTTTGTTGCTATTTGCAAAATTTATATTTACACGCCGGGAGGGCTTTCAGGAGCAAGTCCACAGTGGTGCGAGGTTATCCCTCTTTTTGCTCCCTTTATGGCATTAAAAAGACAATAGGTAGAACAGCAGCGTCATTAATTAAACAGTGTAGCTGATGATTGAAACAGTTTTTCTTTTATTATCATGGTTATAGTTGAGTAGGAAGTGTGCGAAGAA
>NC_137615.1:30603485-30608485 GCF_963280865.1 Gymnoscopelus braueri
GAACAGCAGGGGGAGTTGTGGTTACAGAATGATGGCAGTGGGGATGGGAGGTGAAGGCCAGACAGACAGACAGACAGACAGACAGACAGACAGACAGACAGACAGACAGACAGACAGACAGACAGACAGACAGACAGACAGACAGACAGACAGACAGACAGACAGACAGACAGACAGATATATATATTTGATAGTCTTTTAAAAGTTCCAGGTGAAATAAAATAAATAAATGAATAAGACCTTTTGTGTGACTAAAAACAGGATTAAAAGGAAGCACCAATGACCACCAATAACATTTACCATCTAAAGAGATTCAAATACTAGGCACACCTTGCCTCCCACCCCTGCCCCCCCCCCCCTCCAAAACGGCAGATCTGTGATCAGTCCATGACAGCCTCTGGTCCCATACCACTGTGTGTGGGGAGTAATAATCACATCTGCCACCAGATCAGGGTTACTGATCTGTTTTGTACCAGGAACGGGCTCGATTCGGTCTCAGTTGAATCAATTCAGGAGGTAACCTCTTACCACAAAAAGACCCTTTGATCAGATTCAATGAACCTTTAAGAAATTAATATTTAATATCAATAGTCGGTAAATACAGCCAGAAACATGCCATGAAAAATGAGTTCATTGCACTCTCCAGCTATGTTCTGAACCGACTGAGCTGAAAATGAATCGATCCCGACCCAAAGGTGCCTCACATCATTAGTTTTAACTAGTATCATTATAATAGAAACAGCTGGGGGCCCGAGGCGGCTCCCTGGGCTACACCAACCATGCTACTGTCCAAGGAGGTCAGGGGTAACAAAGGTCAAAGTTCATTTAAGTCTCTTACATGAGACCCCATCCCACCAACCTCCTGTAGTTCACATTATTTTCCTTTGCTATTGATGGCTCCTCCTAGACAATGGATACACTTTTCTATCTAACCGTTTAGTTAAAATGGTTGGTTCTGTTGTTCACACCTAAAATAAGGTCAATAAGCCAATTTATGAACATAGAGTTTATGGACATAAATTGAACCAACAAAATCTGCCTTTGCATGTAAAGATTCACAGGTTTGCCTAGCATGAATTGATATGTAATAAACAGGAGCTAGAAACAACTTTTCCATGGAAATCAACCCTGCTTCTCACACACACACACACACACACACACACACACACACACACCACACACACACACACACACACACACACACACACACACACACACACACACACACACACACACACACACACACACACACACACACACACACACACACACACACACACACACACACACACACACACACACACACACACACACACACACACACACACGCACACACACATACAGGCAATGCACACACGCACAACCCTAACAGCGCTCAGGATATCACAGTTCAAAGGCTCAAAAATCACAGTTCAAAGTTCACAGCTGAAGTTTTTCCACCTGAACTATGCCTCTGACCCTGCCTGGTACCGTACTCCTATTGGTCAAAATGTAATTTAACTCCTCCACCCTTCCCACTGCCTTCGCCATCACCACCACCACCACCATCGTAACCGTCAACCTCCTCTAATATGATCAGGTGATATTTGTGGCCAGCACCTCTCAAACAGGCGTGGTCCTGCGGTTGGGGTCCTTGCTGTATTCCTTAGTGAGCGTGCTGCTCTGGAGGAAGTCCCGCTCGGAGTTGAGCAGGCCGCCCATGCCGCCCACCTGGGCCGCCTTGCTGCCGGCGTTGCCGGGCTCACGTGGATTCAGCGTGTACATGGGCATCTCGGAGGCAGCGGGCCCCGTGTAGCCGCTCTTCCCCAGCGGGGACGTGTCGCGGCTCGGCGCCTCAGACGAGCGCACGCTGGAACGACGGCGGAAGCGGTAGCGGTAGGACGGGATGCGGCTGAAGGCGGACTTCTTGATGAGCTCGGTGCGGGATTTGGCACGCTGCTTGCGGTGCTTCTCGATGAACATGTGCACAGCGAGTACGCCCACCATCTCAGCCATGATGAAGGAGAGGGCGCCGAAGTAGAAGGACCAGCCGTAGGAGTAGGATTTCTTGCTGTCGCTCTGGCCGGGGTCCCCTGAGTTGGCCGAGATGTAGACGATGATGCCGATGATGTTACTGAGGCCTGGAGAGGGGACAGGAGGGGTGGTGGGGGTATGAGAGAAGTAGTTAGAATTTAAAAACGGCTTACATATTTAGATGGTCTTTAGACGGGGTTGCCAACTACTGAACATTCAAATAAGGGACATCAGACATCCCTTATTTCCAAGAAAAATAAGGGCGTTAGAACAAAGAGATTTGGTGCAGACAGAAAAAAGCAGTCCAAGTACAAAGACAACTCAGGTCCAGTTTAGAGGGGTTAAGCAAGGGATAATTGACGGGTAGCTGGTCATTATTGAAAATTAAAGCCCGACACGATAGCACTTATTACACAGCTACTTATATCAATACATTAATAAAATGACCCAAAAGTAACAACAAAACAAAGTATTTCCTTGCTTACGGCAATGAAAGTATTCCATAAGTGTTGTGCTGGGCGGAAACGGTCGCCTCGGTAAACAAATAAAAGTATTCCATAAGGTAACTGGTCGAGGGTTTTGGTATTCTTGCCGTAACTGCTGTTGTTGCGCTATGGTCGCCTCGGTAAACAAGGAAGTGTAGTGGATCAAATAGAATCACTTTACAGTTACTGCATCGTCTATTTCTCGCTTCAAATGTCTTCAAAACATTCTTGAGAGCAAGTTTAGCTGTAAATGACATGGTGTGTTTCTATACATGGCTGTCATGTTGGATACGGCATAAAATCAAGCAGCGCCGGTTGATATGAGCCAGTGCTCTGAGTCTTTGATTAGACATCGGTCTGTTACAGAGCTCATCGGTCACTATCAAGAAATAACACACCACTGAATTCTGCGATTGACCAATCAGAATCAAGAATTCAACCAAGCCGCGTAATAAGTGTCTATAACAACCTCCTGTATTATAGTATTATGAGCTGTTTGAACTTGTAAGATGTGTGTCATTGATTGATTCCCCAAAATAAGGAACAAAGTGTGTCCCTGTTCAATAAGGGACACGTCTTTTAGTTTCTTCAACAATAACAACCCATAATCACCTGCTTTGACTATAAGGCAATAGGATGCAACCTAAAATTTCTTTTTAAATTATTAAATGTATTTTATTTTTTACTTCAATTTTTATCCCACGATTTTGCAACCCCTTTTTTTCTCACCCATTGCCAATTGTCTAAGTAATCCGGGGCGCTACACTCCCTCTGCTAGCCTAGGGAGAGCCCAGAGCCGAGCTCATGCCTCCTTCAATGCATGAGAGCAAACAAGCTTTCTTATCACCCGACAGGGGGGAGTTTCCCCGGTAGGACGTACAGTAGCGCGCGGAAGGAACACGTTATTCTAACCAGTTCCTTTCCCCTCCATCAGGCGCCCCGGCTGACCGGGGGGGAGGCAAGGATTGCTGCATGTTTTTGTGAGGGTACTTACCCTAGGGGACACGGGGAGAACATGCAAACTCCATATGCCCTTTCACCAACCCCACCTAGTAGTCCAGGCATTTAAGGTCAAAATGGGGGTCAACCTCCCACTAATCGCAACAAAACCAAACTCAGCTGATTTTGTATCCTCAATATGTCCTGAATCACAGAAAAGAAGTTGCAAGGAATCGTATGAAGGGAAAGTTTTGAAAATTACCTTTAAGTATAACGCTTTTTGGCCCTTTCTCCTAGATTTGACTATGCTGTATTTGTTCCTTGTAGCAAAACAAGGATACAGAATATCAGTGACAAGAATTTATTATGATCTCATAATCACACAACTGATCAAACAACTCATTTAAATTATGCGCAGATTGCGCACACAATATCACACTACAAAATGTCAAAATGCTCAAATAGGTGATGTCACAATTTCCCATTGACGCCCATGTTAAAAAAGGATTTGAGCATGTTTTCTTGTCTAATTTCCACAAAAAAGGTTCAATACTGCCCACTATCAACCAGAAACTGTTGGATGTAGTAGGCCTACAGCGCTTGTAAAAAGAAAAAGACAAAAAAGCCTTAACCCTTCGAGTGCTATTGCTGCATTTTATGCATTGTTATGAACTAATGTTCATTTCATATAAGTGAATTCAAAATGTTTTAGAAATCAGAACTTTTTTTTGTATTACTAAATCCGAAAATAGTCTGGCACTGTCTGGCACTGTAAATTCCACCTGAGGTTTCGGAGGACAATCCCTGATCGAAATATGGTGAACTTCATCATGGAGATGCTGTCAAACCGCAGCTTCACTCTACAGACCAGTAATGGCCAGCACAGCTGGCTCAGATGACTGAGGAATGGTATTCCGTAAGGGTGTGTTCTCTCCTCAATGCTGTAACATCTACATCTATGACCTACCAGATACAACATGGGGCGGCAGTGGCTCAGGGGTAGAGTGGCCACGGTAGAGTGAACTGGAAACCGCAAGGTTCCCAGTTCGATCCCGGGCTTGGGGGCTCCCCCAGAGTTAGTGTCGAAGTGTCCTTGAGCAAGACGCTGAACCCCTAATTGCTCCCGATGAGCAGGTTGGTGCCTTGCATGGTTTCCTCCGCCATCGGTGTATGAATGTGTGGGTGAATGTAATGCAAAATCTATGTAAAGCGCTTTGGATAAAAGCGCTATACAAATGCACCATTTACCGTTTACCATTTACAACATGAAAAAAATATGGTTATGTGGACGACCTAGCCATCATGCTGAGATTACTAACATGGAAGCAAAGACCAACAGGGTGGCCATAGCTGAATGGGTAGAGAGCCAGCCTCAGAAGCAGAAGGTCTCAAGTTCGATTCCCGGCCCTGCCAAGTTGTTGATGTGTCCCGATGACAATACACTGAACACTTCTGAAACTTAATTTCTCCCATGGGATCAAATAGGTTTAATTATAATTGAAGGTGATGCAAGACGGTCTCAACCAAGACATGGGCACCATGGTAGCCTACTTCCGCAGGTGG
>NC_137615.1:30623485-30630985 GCF_963280865.1 Gymnoscopelus braueri
TAAATTATCATTATTATTTCCCATAATTATTACCCCATGTCCGCTACATAAAGTGGTGCCCCGTTGTGAGGCACAGTCCCTGATGTCTGGTTAGAGAATAATTGGAAAATTTGGAAATCTTGGAAAAATTGCCAGAGAAAATCTTTTGTTTAAAATAGGTCTCTCTCCTAAACATCTAAATTCCTGTGGTGATAAGAGAACAAAGGGCACTTTAACCGTGCCCCTTCTCTCCACCCCCACAGATATTTAGAGAACTCATGCTGGCGTCATCTAGTGGCCAACTTGCAGAATAATCTGAAGCTCGTGAGTTAGGGGTCTTGCGGAATCATCAAGCCTGTTGGAATAGCGATCTGACAAAGAGCTAAATTTAAGTCCATGGAGTCTCCCTCCGTGTGTATACCCTAGTGGCGTGAACAAATCCGTTACTAGAATAGTAATGTCAAATATCCTACATTTGATACATTGATTAATATATCTGCATTGAATTTAGTTTGATATTGTAATTACTGGATGCCCCTCTCCATTGTTGAGGAAGTTTGAAATACAGCATTCTTCACTTCCTGTAGAGTAAAAACAAAATTAACTAACTAATCCTTAGTGTAACCAATAACTACCAATAATTAAACTGCTAAAGTTGGTAGGTAGAAGTGAGACTGTGTCACACTTATTTTTTTTAACTGGATACAAGCAGACTTGTGCGCCAGTTGTAACTTAGTGACACATAGCGGTACACACATACCTAGCCCATCCCCTTTTGAACACCCCTTAAACAGGAACAGAAGGGGGGGGGGCGAGGAAGCCTGGTCCTTGTCTTGCATGTCATAAAACCACAGGCAGAGACAAACAGTAGACCACCTTTGTTTTGTTCATACTAGTGACTGGCTTGTAGTAACTAATAGTCCATACTTTGGCAGTGTAAACACTTCTATGGTAAAGGGCCGATGTTATTTAAAGGTTAATACACTTTGAGTTTGGGTATAGTTTCTCGTTCTAACTCTATTCTAAGACTAACCTGTAGTATTGTACAAATTATTTCACCTTTTGTGAAACAAACACAATGGATCTGACAATTGCAAAGTATTTTCGGTCATAATACCGTCAGTTTTTCAACGTTTCGGTCGCCAAAGATACTTTGCAGATTGTTCACGTTTATTCTGAGGTTTTTATAAATGGATAAAATTATTTGAATAATAAAAAAAAAAAAAAAAAAATTAATTTTTTTTTATTGAAGTTTTTTTTTTGGATTAATTTTTGGAGTTTACTTCCCATAAGTGAGACTTCCCTGTCGAGTCCAACTGATTAGTCATAGAAAGAGCGAGTAACGCAACAAGATGTCTGAGCCCTCCACTCCACCCAGCTACACCGATATAATCGGGCAGTTAATAACATTGTTTACAGTGATATTGGGGTTAGTTTTAATATACGTAGATCCTTTAAAAGGGCTACGTCACGTGTTACACTCAATTGTATACACAATAAAACGTGCCTTGGAGTTTCTAACAGACAGCCTTGACCCTAAACTGCAAGACACTGTTCAATTTGACTTTGATAGAGATATGAGTCAGACTGGAGCATGTCACCTGGTTACACCTTTTAAAACAGCTAAAGGTCAAACAGACATAGAACAGACGGGGTGTGCCCTACAAACCAACACAATGCTGAGAACCGATTTAGGCCAGCAAAATACTCAGTTAGAAGTGGCACAACACCAAATAAAACAGCAAACTGCAATGTTGGATGCAGCCGTACAGGCCACACAACAGCACACAGCTATGCTGAATGCGGCAACAAGTTACATCACCATGCTACAGAACCTTAACATAGGATTGGAGCAAGCGAAAACGCAACAAAATGGTGAGATAACCTTAGCCAAACAGCAAATTGGTCAACTGCAAGACACTGTCATTGAACTACAACTGCTCATCGCAGAAAACTTCATGCAAAACAGTGTCAAGTTACAAATAGCACAAGACAGTGTCACTCAATTGCAGGATAGAACTGAGCTCCTCGAGAAGGGTGATTGGATCAGTGAGAATGACTTTGCTAAAAGGTTCCATGACCTCCAAGGCCAATCACAAGCACTCTCTGGTCAGCCTCACTATGATCATTATCCTGTGACGCAGCAGCCTCTGGTAGATAGACCACCCATTCGAGCTGAACACTATGTCCAAGGACACGCCTCAAATGGCTTGCCCGCCATGTTACCGTCTTTCCAATCTTTTCAGAACATACCTCCGGCGGTCAGGCAACCTGCCCTCGAGCCATATGCCTGGGGTTATGCAGCATTGAATGCACCAGTACCCCTACCTCAAACCACGGGGGGGTGCGAGCCGGCACATCTGCTGAGTAATACCGACTTAGCCAAAGTTGCGAAATTCATCCCAAATTTCGACCCAAAGCCCGGTGAATCTAAAGACACACACATTTACTTAGATGATATAGATTATCACTTAGCAGAATGTGGTGTAAGTGACACAGATACCAAGGTTAAATTGATTTATCAAACCGCAAACCGCGAGGTAACTGGCTTTATCAGGCGACAGACAGACGAGGTCCGAGCAAATTGGCCCGTTCTGTGTCAAGCGATAATTGAAGAATTTGCTGACCACCGAGCTTTAGGAGGTCTCTTGTCCGCCGTGTCCGTCTGCCAACACGAAGGTGAAAAAGTTAATCTCTTTTATAACCGTTTGAGGATTGCATTTTTTGGTAACAAAAATGTGCCGGATATGGAGGAAAATGTGAATTTCAAGGATTTGTTCTTGAATAATTTACACCCTTCCATTAAAAAGCACATTCCTATTGGAATCAATTCTAAAAAGCGTGCAGCTGATTTACGCAATCTGGCACGGCAAGCTTTTGATAGAGAATGCAATGAACCTCAAAGGGCATCGCATAAAATTGTTGACGCCCAAATCGATAGTTGGCAGCCCAAAAGACAGGACGACCATGGTTTATACAGGGGGGACGACCACCAAGCTCCCTCCTGGAGATGTGCTCGGTCCTCCTCAAACGACCGCGGTCGCCCTCCCTCACGGGATAACTCTGGGACAAAACATGAGAACCCTGTTGAGTGTGTAAAACAGCTCCCAGCTGAGATCCCCAAACAATCACGACGGCAAAGAAAGGCACGCGCACACGCTGCCACACAAAATTCAAGCCCAGTCCGTGACAACAAGAATTGGAGAAGTCCTAATCGCGTTTAGCTCACCTTGATAAAAACCAAAACCACGGTGACTATTCTCAATGTATGTTTCAGATGACATCACTTCACAACAGTTCGTGTTTCATCTGTAACATCAGGGGGGTCCGGTATATATATATGTCTGTTGTTTTCGGCGTTAACAGGTTGCAATGTTTATAGACATGCAGCAAAACTGCATTGACATACAAACAAATGTATAAATGCACCCCATCAAACTGGTAAAATAGTAAAGAGTCAACAGTCAAATGTGTTCATAAAAGGTAGATCAGGTTACTCAAAATAACATGGCCTCTCCCCAAGACGCTTAACAAGTTCATTTTGTGTCTCACCTAACTAACCTCCTCAGTCATTCTATGATAATGAACACTGTCTGGTTTGTGTGCTTGAATATTTTACTAACCCTAGGTGGATTAAAAGCATGCTACTAACAAAGTACACTGTAACTCCACCCACATTTAGTGTGATTTCCCCTCTTTGTCCTACCAAAAGTGTATTACACTGATAGTGATGTATGATGGTTGCTACAAGAACCCAGTTAACAGGAACTGGACCAACTAAGACTTGTAGTGTTGTTCAGTCAATTCAGCTATATAGAAATTATTGTCTCTGCACACAGGATGTGACTAAGGGGAGGAGCAAGACACTTGTTATATAGGTTCTCAAATCTGCAGCAACTTCTTAACCTTAGCTAAAAACCATACAAACTTTAACCTGTACCTGTACCGCCACATTTCCACTCACACCATCGTGAGCAGTACACTTAGGCCCATTTCACTATAGGTAACCCAAAGCCTACCTGTGAAGACAAAACTACATATAATCGTTGTGTGCATGTTTAGGAGTTTTTCCCTTTTTGTTCTCTGATTTATAATGTTTTCTTAGGTGTTTGTGATTATCCTAAAAGCCCTCTCAGAAAATAGGAGTCAGACAGTGACTGCCAATGCCTAATAGGTAATTTTCTTTCAAACAGTCGGATCCAGTGTCACTAGATCAGCTTAATGAAAGAGTTGCCATTGACATGTGAATGCAGATGCTATGATTTCTATGTTCCTGTTGTCCTCTCACATTTTCTTTTGTGTTATCAAAGGTCGTGACGTCAACGTTCCGTTTCGTCTGACATTGATAACTAGGGGAGGTCTGTAGAGATGATGGCGGACCAAGTATGAACATAGAATGCAAATTAAATATGGTTTCCAGTTCATAACCAAGTGGACCCTCATCGCAAAGACCCCCCCCTCCCCCTTTGGACGCAGAGCTCTAAAGCATCCTGTATGTTTTGAGATAAAGGGAAGCTTTTATTGCCCAATGGAATGTCGTCAGAGACTTGCTTTCTCTCTCTCTCTCTCTGCCTTGCTAGCAGATAAGAGAATTGGGACTTTTACGACATGTTGGAATGTCGTCACCAAGCACAGTGACACACTAACTGAGCACAAAGCAATGAGCAACCAGCAAAATGTGAATAATCTGTTTACGTGTGATGTTTTGTGACTTTAAAATATATAATTATTGTCCTGTACTAGGAGTACAACAATAATATGAACTTTTGTGTTTTTAAATGTGATGCTTCTCTTGTTAACTAGGCTTCAATGCTTACCGGCTCCCTAGCTGATATAATGCGGTCATGTTTAATACCTAGACAATTCTTAATTCATTGTGATTCCAAATATCCAGTCCAATGGATTAATAGGAAATCCCCAAGGTACTTAGCAGATAAGTTTAGTTTTTCATAATAGTAAGGAAGGTTGCCACACACAGCCGCCTTCAACACGCCCCCAATGGGCCAAGAAGGAGGAAGACCCCTCCTTCCAACTATAAAGAGGACTGGTCACCCAGTTCTCTCTCTCTCTTCCACCGCGCTCGATGACCAGGGGGTCGACTCATCCCTGAGTCCCTTCTTTCTGCTCTCTCCGGGGTGCCAAATCCCCCACGCCTCTCTCCTGACGACAACGCAACAACAGAAGGTCGACAAGAAGTCCCTTCCCCCTCTCCACACGGGTGACACCCTGTTCTACACTACTGCACAGACACTAGCTATCCATGCTAGCCAACGCCTCAGGTCCACCCCACGAGAAGAACCACGGGCCTACGTCCAGCCAAAGCCAGATGCCTGCTCCTGCTCCTGCTCCTGCTGAAAAGCTGCTCCGCTCCTTCTAACACGTGGGCCAAAAGCCACACATCCTGTCTCCTCAATCCGAGTTGAGTGGAGACTGAGAAGGACTTCGTGACGCAGCGAGGTAGCAGCACGCCTCGGCCTGGACGCTAGCCAAGCCTGCTAGCCACAGCCTCATGGTCTCTCCACCAGAGACCAAAGAATCATCTTCGCCCCTCCCCCAATGGACAGGCGAGCATAATGCATTTCACATGTGGGGTGGCAACTGAGTGTAGTTTTGAGGGCAGATTAGCTATTTTTGATCATTGATCTTTCTCTTTTCGTTATGACTTTAATCCCTTCTTCTCCTTTAGTATATTAAAATGTGGCCATTCGATCTGATTAGATTGTAGATCTGTTATGTTGTATATTGTTGAGATTTTAACCGGTTTCATCACCTTATGAAGTATTGATCTATTGTTCTTTTCCCCATTTCATTGGTTGTTTTATTATCCTAGGATTTATCTTAATAAACACATTATTTTGATATAAAAGGAAGTCCTTTTCCATGATTTCAAAGCAAATATTTCCAATCATTCCCTAACCAGAACCCATGCATCATACTGTGTCAAAGATTCTTGCGTAGCCTTTTTCATGGTTGTGTTGAGGTGCAAATTAATCCCTTAATTTGCACAATTCCTTAATTTTTGGTGAAAATTCATATTTTGATTTTTCAGAAAATATTTTCAATATTTTCATAAATTATCATTATTATTTCCCATAATTATTACCCCATGTCCGCTACATAATACTAGTAAGAAATGAACAGTTTTGGACATACAAGGTTTCCACCTGACAGCAACGTTACACAGATCTACAAGCTAACAACAAGCGACATCATCATCCTACGATTGTGAATTTGCCTTTAACCACTTGAACCCCAGCATCCAAATGCTGGAGGAAACATTAGCCACAAATAAGATCTGCATTCTGCGGGTACATGGACCATCATGTATTCATTCAGAATGAATTCATTCCGAATGAACTCATTCCAAATAGAGGAATCTGATCCACTCACCTGTTTACATGGGACCTGAATAAAAGTATTCCTCGTTTACATGACCAAAGCATTCATTCGGAATATAACCTTTGACATGCGCAAAGTGGTTCCCTCCTACACCCGGGCATGGACCAGGGGCCACTACCCAGAGCAGAGCTTCCCCTGGTGGGCATGGGAGGAGGCAATAGCCCCCTTGTGCCTCCGCGGCGGAGGTCTGTCGGTCGTAGACAGGCCGGTAAGCAACGCACCGACTCCTGGCCAGGCAGCGTTGTATGTGGTACAAGCC
Source organism: Gymnoscopelus braueri (assembly GCF_963280865.1). Classification (NCBI taxonomy): domain Eukaryota; kingdom Metazoa; phylum Chordata; class Actinopteri; order Myctophiformes; family Myctophidae; genus Gymnoscopelus; species Gymnoscopelus braueri. The sequence goes on from NC_137615.1 coordinate 30,630,123, forward strand.
TGTGTTCCTTTGTTATCGCCGTTTTAATGCAAAAGTAGCAGATCTACAAGTTCAGACCAGTTTCTTTTTTTGTATTGGTACCAGACACGGTAAAACGTAGGCTATTTGTCAATTTCTCATGTAGGTACGATGACGTCATCGCGCATTCGCACATGGTCATTATAATAATAAATAATAATACATAAACACCGGACCGCTCATGGTCATTATAATAATAAATGGAGAGAGAGAGTCAATGAAACAAGGCACGCTCATTTATGGCAAAAGTACAAAAGTATTGGCATCAAAATATACTTAAGTAGAAAGTATAAGCTACTCATTATACCGAGTGTCACGTTTTTTCTTGTATTATTATGAAAAAGCTTTGAAAACCCTCTTACTGCGCAGAGTAGCGCGCGGTGCGCACACGGGTGAATGCGGGGTCTGTCGCCCTAAAACACAATCGCCCCGGGTCAAAATCCAGCGACCATGGAGCGGCCGTGGATGGCCCGCTCAAAAGGTGCGTGGGGCGTGGTGTTTTGGGACGACCGTTCCGACTGCCCATGTAATGAATTGATTAAGTAAAACTCATCTGTTTTCGCTGCAGCTGCGCCCTAATAATGTTGTTTTCATTTATTTTTGGTCACGTATGCTATTAAAACAATGCAGCTACAGTATTGCATTATTGGGCCTTAACATGTGATAAAAAATGTATACGTATTTGGCCCCTCATATATAAAATAAATGTAAAATCTGATTTAAAATTGAAACTTGCAGCTGATCAATGCGTTTCTGCGTTTACGTGTGGACAGGGATTTAAAAAAAAAATCTTTGTCATGTGGCCAGGGATTCTTTTTAAAAACTGAGGCCTAAAATACCCGTTT